>NW_026542594.1:186409912-187014505 GCF_028750875.1 Macrosteles quadrilineatus
TATTGTTTTAAAAATTTGACAGTTTTTGAAAACTAGTTAAAACGTGGGTGTTGACTTAGTGGCCGAATCATCACATGGCGTATTTGCGTGTCCATTCTCGTGCCAACTCGTTGTACTTCTCTCGGTCTGTTTTGTATATCCTTGCGATCTCAGGGACTAGTGGATCGTCTGGGTTGGGATCACAGAGCAGCGAGCAAATTGACAGCAACACTGAAAACAAACAACAATTGTAGCAAACTGACCAAGTGACATCATCTTCACACATACGGTCTAGCTATAACTAAATATAGATTAGGCCTAAGTGAAAACTTATAGAGTATTTTAAAATTTATCTTACTTATTTATTTAACAATTATTATGATTGTTTATTGTGTTCTATAATGTGAGAAATAATTTTTTTCATTTATAAAATGTACAGGAAATAATACCATCAACCTTGAATCATAGTTAAGCTTTAATACAGGTTTATAGTAATAATGAAACATTCAAATATAGTGTACATACTTGGAAACCAACCGGATGGGGTTTTTTAAACACAACTCCCAAATTATAAGAGCCATAAGACACTGTTTAGTGTTTAGCGACAAAAAAGCTCAAATTTGGTTTCCCCGTATTCTTTATGTCATTGCCAATCAGCTGATAATGCATTGTTGGTTGCTTAGGTATCTATAAGTTTTAGTGTCATTGGGAATTTATTGTGAATAAGTATCATCTTAGAGTTTTCACAAGCTCTATTTGACCATGCAAAAACCATATAATGTATAAACAATAAACTCCACACAATTAGCATGCAGGAATAAGACCGGTTTTAAAAATTTTGGTCACGAGGCCAATTACAGATAGTCTTCTTTCGAGGATATACTTGGTGACTTCACGAGTCAAGTCAGAGCCCAAAATGAGCTAAGCTCTGAGGAACAATGGTGTTTGGGCTCCAGCTCAGACCTGGTTGGAGGCAGGTTTATGGAGACATCATGCTGATCATGCTGGGTTACATCATTAGCTCCTTTAATTTTATTATTTTTTAAAAACCAATGTTTTAGTACTGTTCCTCATTAAATTCTTAACAATATTATTACCCACAACGCCATATTGAAAAAGTATGTAAAAATGGCAAAAAGTCGCTTAAACCATAAAAAAATACAAAGAACTTGAAACAACAGATAAATGATAACAAAGTATTATCATTTCAAAACTATTTTGACCGGTAAACCTCTTTATTTTACAATATTAACAATAAAATAATGCGTAAAATATAAATTTTATTTATCATAGACAGTTTAACCACCTAACATTAACGGTAACCCATCCTAACATTAGTTATAAGAAATAGTTTAATTAATTGTCATGGGAAACATCATAAGTCAGTCTTCATTAAATACGGTTCAGTTCGTGGTGATAGTACCGTCGTGTTGTACTCACTAGTTGCTGTGTGTAGAGTGAACGTGACTATGGAATATCTTGATTATGTTGACTACTACGTACCACCACCACCTCGCATACGACCAGCTCGTTATTATGACTACAACTCTTTTATGACTAGATGAACTTAAAGATAGATTTAGATTTTTCAATGAGGCCGATGAGGTTTGTCTGGACGACAAGTGAATTGAAGCGTTCACTCTAATGCACAGATTTCCCGACAACAGAGTCCACTGGAAAAAGTGTTTGCTGCACTAAGATTGCACTTTTAATAGAGAAACTGGCGATTTAATGGATGTTAGTAAAGCTGCGGCATGTCAAATAGTTCCCAAAGTGGTCTTAGCTTTTTGTTATTGTCAGTGGCGGCAATAAGAGCCCGCGGCCCCCCGCAGGTTTGTTCGCCGGGCCCCCTCTCCCAATAATGTTTAAAAACATGTTCACATATATTACCGCCTAAACTTGCATTTTTGCAATAAACTTGACAAGGCATCTCCTGAGGTCCCGAGGCGTTATCACCGTCTTCCATGATCGTGGCAAAATCGGCTTCCTGTGGTCATGGAAGAAACATTTTCATAGTCTAACGTGATAGCAAATGTAACCAAACCTATGAGATCATGGTCTCCAGCGTTCACAGCCCAATCCCCAATCTTATATCACGGCGTAATATCTCCCGCGACCCGTCGATGGTGACGGGGAAATCAATTTTTCCGCAATCGCGGCAAAATCCTAGATATATCTTTTGCTGAAAAAGAAACGTCATTATCGTCTTCCGCTATCGCGGCCAAATATTGAAAATCTCCTTTGGCCGCGGAGACATCGTCAATGTCACTCGCGGGGAAATGTTCTCGTCGATATCCGTGATCACGGCAAAAGCGTAGGCCTAATCTTCCAATTTCGTGAGCGTGATCCTTGCTGACATAAAAGCTTTTACTTTTTATTGGGCATTATTGTATTGAGTATTGAGAAAATAGGCTCGAGCTTGATTTTCTTACTTTGAGCTTGATCCCTCAAGCCTGTAGGCCAGGCTCTGCTCGGTTCGAAAATTGACATAATGTTATAAAAATCAACCACTGGGTCTCAAAGTTTCAATGTAATCCTTATGGAAGCAGTATTTGACACATAAACAAAGACATATGATCAGCTGTTGACTTTTGAATGCAGTAGATAAAGAAATAGCTGATAGCATCATTCCACAGATATAGGCGCCTTAAAATAAGAAAATAAATAGCAAAACCTAGAAATAATTAGAACACAGATGAAACCATTGTTGTTCGATAGTGAAGAGTATTGTGAATAACATATCAAAAGTCTCCAAAAATATCTTTGGTGGAACACCACCATTTTTCCAAAATGGCGGCCAAATCCAGTAGTTTTTTGCTTTTTATTGAGATTCTGACTTTCCAGTCAATATTGGTGAAAAGTCGTCAATACATTTTATGTTCCTCCTGAAATTACCTTTAAAATGATACCAAATACATGTACCTACAACAAAAAATAAACCCCGTAGAAATAATAAAATATTTCAAATAAAAATATTTGTTATAAATTAATGTAATTAGTCCAAGCAAACTAAAAATAACGTACACAGGGATCGTATAAAAATTTGCAAGTAAACATTCTATGGTTTTATTTTTATTGTTGTGGTGTGCAGAGTGACATACCAAAATTGCAAAAAATCAGTCCACGGGAAACCCCTAAATTAAGGAAAAAATGTCGGCTTTTCCCAATATTGGACAAATTTTGCAACAAAAGATACCACATGTTTTTTTGCACATTTTTCGAGATATTGACTTGGAACCACGACCGATATTTATTGGATAGTCCGTACTTAATTTCAATAGGGGACGCTTTTTGGGCCGCCATCTTGGATCAGCCATATTGGATCTGCAATATTGGATATAAATATTTTTAATGTAATTATAGTGTTGTGACACATCATTATGAACTAGATTTCCACGCTGATTTCAATGCTGAAATCAGTTTTTGAAATAGCGTTTTACAATTTTAAGATATATAAAAACGAAAACTCTCCCCATACATTTCTTATGGACGTTTCGTACTTTGACAATTTAAAAACACATTGAAAACTACCACAGTCTAAGGTTGTACTATCAGGTTCAAGTATGGCGTGGAAATAGTTCACCAGCAGATCCAACAGATTGGGAGTGGTGTTTGACTGATGGTACATATGACTAACTTACTTATAAATAACTGTAACTGTGTAACTTGGAAATTATATTTAGATAAATATAAGATATGGCCTTTAAAAAATTTCAACAAAACGTTTTATGGTTTTATTTTGTAGTGTTGTGCAGAGTGAAAACGGGAAAAACTCGTCATAGCTATTCGTTCAAGTATTGACTTTTATTTTAGCTATGGATTCCTTATTGGGAGTTATTTAGAATTGGGGATAAATGTCTTTAACTAAAGACAAATTTCAAAATAACAATAATTCATTCAATAGTTCATTGAAGGTAGGCCTACATGATTCGTTTTAAATTTGTCATGTGTCATTTAATAATTAATAAAATTAAAGCCAAACATTTACTGAGTACTTTGATACCAGAATGAACTTGTTAACATATTAACAAACCGAGATATAAATCTTTTAACAAAAACTGATAAAAAAAGTTTAATTTAATTTTGTGTTGGGGTTTGTACCTTGTCTATAACTAGTCTGTTTTAACTATAAATAAAACAAAATGAAAGCTAACTAAGAAGAAAGATCGTTTATCACTGAATATTTTAAGGCTAGAACGAACTGCAAGCAATAATAATACCTGGAGAAAAATAATCCAAACGCATTTTCAAAGTAACTTACGATACGTCTATAACTGATGTATAGGGGAGAGATTTCGTTTTAATATATCTTATGCAACGAAAAAACTTATTTAAAAACGGATTTCAGCATTGAAATCAGCGTGGAAATCTAGTTCATAATGATGTGTCACAACACTATAATTACATTAAAAAATATTTATATCCAATATGGCAGATCCAATATGGCAGATCCAATATGGCTGATCCAAGATGGCGGCCCAAAAAGCATTCCCTATTGAAATTAAGTACGGACCATCCAATAAATTTCGTACGTGGTTCCAAGTCAATATCTCGTAAAATGTGCAAAAAAAATGTGGTATCTTTTGTTGCAAAATTTGTCCAATATTGGGAAAAGCCGCCATTTTTTCCTTAATTTAGGGGTTTCCCGTGGACTGATTTTTGCAACTTTTGGTATGTCATTCTGCACACCACAACAATGAAAATAAAACCATAAAATGTTTACTTGCAAATTTTTATACGACCCCTGTGTCTTTTTTTTTAGTTTGCTTGGACTATTACATTAATTTATAACAAATATTTTTATTTGAAATATTTTATTATTTCTACGGGGTTTATTTTTTGTTGTAGGTACATGTATTTGGTATCATTTTAAAGGTAATTTCAGGAGGAACATTAAATGTATTGACGACTTTTCACCAATATTGACTGGAAAGTCAGAATTTCAATAAAAAGCAAAAAACTACTGGATTCGGCCGCCATTTTGGAAAAATGGTGGTGTTCCACCAAAGATATTTTTGGAGACTCTTGATATGTTATTCACAATACTTTTCACTTTCGAACAACAATGGTTTCATCTGTGTTCTAATTATTTCTAGGTCAAACCACATATTCAGGGGCCTAATATTACAACAGAAACGGTATGGATCATAAATATAATCAAATGACGACACTAGCTTGAGGTCTGTGACGTAGGAAGTGGTGAAGGAAGTAGTAAATGTGAGCAGTCTGGAGGGTGGAAACTGTTTATGACGATTAGATTAAGGTATCTGCATTCCTAAAATTCTATTAGAAGGGAGGAAAACAGGTCCGCGACGTAGGAAATGGTGAAGGAAGTAGTCAAGGCGAGCTGCCCGGAGTGTGGGAACTGTTTATGACAATTAGATTAAGGTATCTGCAATCCTAAAATGCTATTTGAAGGGAAGAAAACAGGTCCGCGACGTAGGAAGTAGTAAATGCGAGCTGTTCGGAGAGTGGTATCTGTTTATGACCATTAGACTAAGGTATTTGCAATCCTATGATGCTATGGGAGGGGAGGGAAACAGGTCCGTGACGTAGGAAGTGGTGAAGGAAGTAGTCAAGGCGAGTAGTCCGGAGTGTGGGAACTGTTTATGACAATTAGATTAAGGTATCTGCAATCCTAAAATGCTATTAGAAGGGAGGAAAACAGGTCCGCGACGTAGGAAATGGTGAAGGAAGTAGTCAAGGCGAGCTGCCCGGAGTGTGGGAACTGTTTATGACAATTAGATTAAGGTATCTGCAATCCTAAAATGCTATTGGAAGGGAAGAAAACAGGTCCGCGACGTAGGAAGTAGTAAATGCGAGCTGTTCGGAGAGTGGTATCTGTTTATGACCATTAGACTAAGGTATTTGCAATCCTATGATGCTATGGGAATGGGAGGGGAGGGAAACAGGTCCGTGACGTAGGAAGTGGTGAAGGAAGTAGTAAAGGCAAGCAGTCCGGACCATGGAAACTGTTTGTGACGATTAGATTAAGGTATCTGCAATCCTAAAATGCTATGGGAAGGGAGTAAAACAGATCCGCGACGTAGGAAATGGTGAAGGAAGTAGTCAAGGCGAGCTGCCCGGAGTGTGGGAACTGTTTATGACAATTAGATTAAGGTATCTGCAATCCTAAAATGCTATTGGAAGGGAAGAAAACAGGTCCGCGACGTAGGAAGTAGTAAATGCGAGCTGTTCGGAGAGTGGTATCTGTTTATGACCATTAGACTAAGGTATTTGCAATCCTATGATGCTATGGGAGGGGAGGGAAACAGGTCCGTGACGTAGGAAGTGGTGAAGGAAGTAGTAAAGGCAAGCAGTCCGGACCGTGGGAACTGTTTGTGACAATTAGATTAAGGTATCTGCAATCCTAAAATGCTATGGGAAGGGAGTAAAACAGATCCGCGACATAGGAAGTGGTGAAGGAAGTAGTCAAGGCGAGCTGTCCGGAGTGTGGAAACTGTTAATGACAATTAGATTAAGGTATCTACAATCCTAAAATGCTATGGGAAGGGAGGAAAACAGGTCCGCGATGTAGGAAGTGGTGAAGGAAGTAGTCAAGGTGAGTTGTCTGGAGTGTGGGAACTGTTTATGACAATTAGATTAAGGTATCTGCAATCCTAAAATGCTATGGAAAGGGAGGGAAACAGGTCCGTGACGTAGGAAGTGGTGAAGGATGTAGTATATGTTAGCTGTTTTCGGAGTGTGGTATCTGTTTATCACAATTAGATTAAGGTATTTTACAATCCTAAGATGCTATGGGGAAGGGAGAGAAACAGGTCCGTGACGTAGGAAGTGGTGAAGGAAGTAGTAAATGCAAGCAGACCGGACTGTGGGAACTGTTAATGACGATTAGATTAAGGTATCTACAATCCTAAAATGCTATGGAGGGAAACCGGTCCGTGACGATGTTGGCACTCACCAATTTAGTCTTTATCACCATCCAAATTTGAAAACGATTGATTCAGCCGCCTAGGAGGAGTTTGCATATTACGAAATGCATAGCCTAAGAGTCGACGTATAAGAGCTTTGCTTGCTCCGCTCAATAATACTTTGTATATTGAATATAAAAAATACATTTAGTCTATCTTTAAAATTAACTCAAAAAAATATTAATCTTAGTTTGCAATAGGTTTTATAAAAGTTCACAACCCTCTAAAGCACCATTAATGCTGTCATTTTCTCCTCAACTCAGACCTAAGGATCGATATGGTTGGCCGGAATATTGCTGTTTTGCTTTGCAAATGTAATCTATAGGTCTCGCCACCCTAAGTTGAGGCAGCCCAGACGGACGGGCAGGGTCATTATCGGCCGGTCCCGACCGACCCTTTATAATCCGATTAGTGACACCTCTGTGAACGCTCTAGTTCCATAATTGTCATTAACAAAGTTAAAATCTCCGATGTATAAATTTAGTCTTTTACATTAATAACGTCGATTTAACAAACATTTCTGTTTTTGTCCCATCAAAATCGGACAATGTTTACGGTTTATGGATTTTGGGATCTACACTACTTTGTTTTTTGTTTATAGCTCACAAACCGTAAACATTGTCCGATTTTGATGGGACAAAAACCAAAATGTTTGTTAAATCGACGTTATTAATGTAAAAGACTAAATTTATACATCCGTTTTTAACTTTGTTAATGACAATTATGGAACTAGAGCGTTCACGGAAGTGTCACTAATCGGATTATAAAGGGTCGGGCGGGACCGGCCGATAATGACCCTGCCCGTCCGTCTGGGCTGCCTCAACTTAGGGTGGCGAGCCCTATAGATGCAGTACTAACATAGATTAACCATAACTCAAGTTGACTTCTTAAATACCACATTGTTAATTCAACATTTATTTTCATGTCTAGTTCATGTTGGTGACACTGGGCGTTCATTTTGGCGTAATTTTGTTTCTATTATTTTACGGTTAGTTCTATGACCCTTGGTACATCAACCTTTAAACATTACCAATTTAATTTTAAACAGTAGGCTATGATTTAAATTTAATTTCTTGAAATATTATGGGTGTACAATAAATGGGGTACAATAGATAAAAGTAAACTGACCCAGAGTTTGTGGAGTTGTACTGTAATCACATACCTTTTGATATTGTTAACGCTGGTGACCACTGAGATCTCAGTATGTCCAGACAAATGCTACCATTGCTATTTATGTTTGGGTGATAAATTCTAGTTGTGAACGCCACCTGGAAATATACAGATAAGTTTTGTTAAATTTTGTTATTAGGACATCAGATATAACAAACTGTTGTACAACACAAAGTATGTAAACATTAACATAAATAAACCATTAAGACAAATAATGTTTTACATTACCTCAATCAACATCATTGTTATGTTACAAATGTCATACACAAGACATAGAACTTTAAATATAAATTTCCTTCTTGTTATTTCACAGTTTAAAAATCTTTTAACCAAATAAAAAGATTTTTAACTATTGCTTGTCGAAAAATGGTATTGTAAGCAAAGAGTAAAAGGCTTGCTGCGAAATTAGCGCTTAAATAAGAGAAAATCATCAAATCCACACTCAAACATTTAAACTCAACTGATAACTAAACAAACATCAAAACAGGCTTTAGGTTTTAGAATAGTTTAAAGAACTTACTTGCAGTACCGAAAATCAACAATATTACGTTAACAGCTTGAGATATTGTAGTTTCAGCAAAAACAGAACGCTGAGCTTCAATCGACGACACAAAAATTGTTTGGCTATCAAAAAACCCCCAGCAATGTAAATATTTAGCCTTTTAAGTGTTTAACCTACGTTAAATAAAATAGAGCTGAAAATGTAAGACAGTAGTTGTGCATTTCCTGAGAATCTAGTTTGAGTGAATCTCTAGGACTGTGTGGAGTCCATTTCTCAATGTTGTGCAGTAGCCTACTTGATCTATGAAAATAGGAAATAACAAACATTTACTGTATTTTAATCTTAAATAAACATTACCGTACAGATAAAACAAATCCCAGTACGTACCTTTGGAGGTTTAAATGGATAGTCTGTAGGGAAGTGGATGGTTAAAAAGAAAACTCCTCCCTGATAAGGACTGTCAGGCTGGAAAAAACAATTAAATGTTAAAATACATTACAAAGAAGTGTGGCGTCCTTAGCTAGTTGTTATGATTAGGTACACCTTAATACTGGAAACTTGAGTGGACAATTGAAAATAAAGTAATATTATTATTGTAAACACAGTCCTTCAACCAATATGTATGTGAACTGCTCAACATCCTATGATAACCTAAAATAAAATGTAAACAATCAATCATAAGGTAACTTAGTTAAAACCAATGAATGCAAGTCTTTACATTACCAAAAGTAAAGCTGGAGTAAATTTAAAATATTTGACAAAACAATAATATGTCAAGGCCAGAAGGAAAATATTTGTTTGTTAAAGCTCTGGAAACAAAGGTCAATAAGATAAGTTACTGTTAGTAGCCTAACATGAACAGATTATATGAAGTACTGTGTGTAGATAAGAGATATCAGTTGTGCAATTGGCCAGTCAGTCACTGTTTGCTGAGCCAAAGGGGATATTAGGCATTCAGTAGCGGTTCCTAAGTGGGGGGGGGGGGTTATGAGGGGGGCCAAAGCCCCCCTCTTGGAACCTGGAAATATAAATTTAAAAATACATTTGTTGTCATAAAAACATAAAGGGGTTTATTTTGGACACAGTTCTAGACGTTAAAAAAAATGTCATTAAAGCCACCAAATGGCTTTAAAAATAGCAAATTTTCTGGGGAAGGACCCCCATTAAGTCCTCTCCCCCCCCCCCCCTCTCGACAAGGACCTTGAACCGCCACTGAACACATAACAAGTTAAACATAGTCATTATCATATAGCGTAAAATCTGGTATAGGCAACCTACTGTATTTTCAAAGCTTCTTCTGGATCTGATTTGTTAGTGTCCATATCTCTGAACCATACAAGTGAATGGCCATACGCAGTGTGGTGTAGTGTACAGTTGTGTGTAAGTGTATGGTATCTTTCAAGTGTAATAAAAAAGGAAGTATATTTTTGCATCCACAACATCACCTTATCACTATCATTATGTAATGGCCTATGCAATGGTTCTGCTCTCCACGTCTAGGAAAATACCATCCAGTTAGTTGATGACTTTCAAGTTAAGAGCTGTGACTCACACTTAGGAAAACCCCGCTTTAAAACAATGGTGCAAGGTGTGTTATGGCGGATGATCTGGTTAAAAGTATCTAAGTGACCGACAAGGATCAAGGTGTGATAAAACTATTCAGATCTTAATTTACCATCACCACTTGTGTATTAAAATTCATACTTACAGGTCCCATAATTGTTGCTTGCCAGTGAAATACTGAAAAAGATTGAGCAAGATTAGACGATAACCTAATCAATTTTAAAGTTAAGGATAACAAAAGGTTTGTAAAGTTATGAACAAGCTCTGAACTACTGAAACACATGTCATTAACTGCAGTACAGTAATCACCTATTATATGATTATAATCTTGGTTTTATAAACTTCAGCTTGTTCGTGTGAACTTTTTAATTTAAAATTTTATCTGAAATATTTTGTTGCCATAATATATTGTATTATGGCACAAAATTAATCCAAACCACAGGTTACACCAAAAATTAATAATCCTTCCAACTCCATGAATATTCAATGATTAAATTATGCCTATTTTTTACTGTGTCGTTATCTTGTTGTATAAACAAAATATCAAAATTGATTCATAACACGTATAAAAAGCTGTAGGCCTAGAACTAGAATAGTGAGTGAAAATATAAAATTTAGATGGTAGCACACTTATTCTAGTAGGGCATATGTTCCATTTTAATGAAAAATCTGCTACAGCTGGTCCATCTAGATAGGATGCCTGCCTACACAAAAGTCAATGCTTCCAGCTACTCTTGGGCATAATGCAGCTTGAACCTTGAAATATTGTAATTAGGTTTTAAAAATACTTACTACGAGGGAGTTTTTAATAAACTGTACTCACGGTCATCTCCGACAGGGCCAGCAGAACACTGTGCGGGAGGGTCACGACCCAGGTCTTGCAGTTCCTGGAACAACATCTATTTAATTAATAATAACGAAAATAAATAAATTATATCACTGGTCACACAGACATTTTATTAATCAACATTTTGTTGCATGCAATGACACATAAATAGCCATCGGGTGCATGCAGAGGTAACTTCCATGTTTGGGAAAATACATAAAACACTAAAATTGGTTTTGTGATTTACTACAGTAAATTTGTATTTAGGCCTAAAAATAAAAAAAAAACTTTAAATAACAAATATTTACAACCAAATAAATCGATATGCTTACAAAATTGAGCCTTTCATTTCATAGCCTAGATCAAAATAAAATGCGTCAGAATTCTAAAGCAGCGCCCCTCTGCCGATGGCGGCCGTACCACTTCCTTTTATCTGGAGGTCTTTTTCCTTTTACTTGGCAGTTTGGAATCGGCATGAGTCTATTGGCACAAGCCAGCTGTGTGTCCAACACACTTGCCCCGAGACAATGCTAATGTATGCCATTCCGCATGGTGGGTCGAAATTGCAGCTTTATGATATAAATATGAAGATTTAAAATGTAGTTATTATAAGTAGCCCAAATTAATAAACGCCACACAAACACTTCAAAGTTCAATGATGACAAATGTTGTAAATAACCCAATTTAAAATACGTTTAGACCGGACCACGTCTTTATAATATGTACATAATTTAAACTAGGAGTTTAACTGAGACAGACCAGACCAAGTTGGCAGATGGTCATGGGAGCCAAGTTATTATACCTTGTGGACTTGTGAGGGAGTAAAGGAGGCCAATCTGCTATTATTAGAGACACTAGGGTAATTGAGCAAATTGGTTCAATGGTTGGAATACTGGAAACATGGTATTTAATTTGTACCCAAAATTCAATGGGGCTTTCTAAATGCATTGAACTTGATTTAAAACTTTCACTATCAAGCAATATAAGTGTTGTCACCAATCAATGGTTTCCAACAAAAGATATTTTGTTAAATAATAATAACTAAAAATATTGGTGTTTTTTTTTCAAATTTTATATGAACTTACTACAGGCTTACAGGCAGAGAATAAATAAATAATTGTTCACAACATATTTTTTATAAAAAGGATGTTATTTTAACAATTATATTCAACAACACCCTAGAAAATCAGACCATATAATGGATTCATTTGAAAAGTGGTCTTGTAATGTCTAGGCATTTTTATTCTAACTTGAATTAGGCTAGGCTATCTTAGGTAGTTTGAATATTCAAAATTCATATTTGTAAGAATATAAGCTGATTTTAAGAAATACATATAAGAATATAAAAAGCTAAGGTAATTTTAAGAAAGTGATTTTGTTCACAGCAGCCACGAATTATAAACAAGGTAAAGGGTGGACAAAAAAACAGGGACAATTTTCAAATGTTATTACTCAGCTGTTATAAAGGCTGGAGAGTTCATTGATGCGGCAAAAGAAAGTTTATTTGATGCCATTTAGTGTATAGTTACTATGGATCATCAATGGTTACCACAACATCGTGCCTTTGTCATAGAGACTTTTTTAAAGAATAATTTGACTTTCATTTCTACTCAACGTCAATTTCGTGTTCACTTCAACTTTGGCCGTAATGGTGCAGCCCCAAACCGAATAAACTACTCAAAGATGGGTAAACAATGTCCTAAACACGGCTTTTGTACTCAAAATTAAACCTATGCAAATTTAAATGTCAATGCAATGTTTTTCAAACGGTTGGCTTTGGACGCTCGACGCAGGACACTCACGCGAACCATTTCAATGTTTTCCCGCGTTCGAACAGTCCGAGGTATCCCACTAGGTTTGACTTGCAGAAGACGTGTTCTGGAAATTACTTACACATCTTTAAATAGTTTTTCGCTTTGGGGTTGCACTATTACGGCCAATGTTCAGGTGAAAACAAAATTGACGTTGAGTAGAAATGAAAGTCAAATTATTCTTCAAAAAAGTCTCTATGACAAAGGCACGATGTTGTGGTAACCATTGATGATCCATAGTAACCATACACTAAATGGCATCAAATAAACTTTCTTTTGTCGTATCAATGAAATCTCCAGCCTTTATAACAGCTGAGTAATAACATTTTAAAATTGTCCCTGTTTTTTTTTGTCCACCCTTTACCTACATAATTACACGAGTTTGCTGGCAGCTCTGGAGCTCTGTTTACTCAGTATTGTAAGATACAATAAGACCACAACTTTAAACACACGTCGTTAAACCAAAACCCAGATTAACTGAAATCATGAAAATACTAATAATTCAATAGCTAGCTTGGCAACAGGAGCAGTCCGGTGTGGTAGAGGTAGTTGGACGGACTTAGCCAACAGAATGTTTGAATTAGAGGACAACTAAGTTAGAACCTCACACCGTGATAACGTTCAGAAAACGACTGTCCATTATTCTAAGAAATAGGCCTACATTTAGTGTCCATACAGACATAATTTTAAAATAACATAATTACGACGACAACCAACTCACCATGAACACACTTCCTAAAGTGTGAAAGTATGAAACTAAGTTAATGACTGGAACCTAACCAAACCTTAGGCCTACATAACCCGACTTAATCCAAAACCTCAAAATACAACATTTTTACACATAAGGCTAACCCATTCCAGGTATATTTAGTACAGTTATAACATCTAAAATCCTATAAAAACAACACTACTCACAACAAAAATATTTGATAGAAAGATAATTTACTGTGGTCCGAACCAAACAAAGAACCAACTTCTACAAGGTTTGTATGAAGTCATTATATGAGTCTGCTCTAGTTTGCCAAATGCAATTTGCCAACAAAGGAAAAAAAAAGATTCCTTGCGTTGAACAAACACATATTCCCACATCAACTTAAAACACTTTCACCTCCAAGCAACCCGTGTGTTACAAGGAATGATATTATGTCCAAACAGGACCTCTGCATGCATTCGATAAAAAGAACATCACAAAGAAATATCACACTCGATTTGCTCTACAGTTTGTCCGCCATTTTTACGACACCAAACTAAATTAGGGAGGAAAGGTTCTAGACAGAGAACTCACAAAGACACTACAAGCCAACCAGAATGCTTCACAATGACATCACCACAACCAATAGCAATGCAACAACAAGTCACTGTACCACGTTTTAACACCTAGAATCACCCTCACTTCCCCTAAAATCCCTTGTAGGCCTAGGCCTAATCCCACTGTATATCCCGCAATTTCCCGGTTTTAAGCAAAGTATTAAGCTTTAGTTTTCACCATGTAGGTGTTAGAAATCATTAACATCAAGCTTAAACATGTAGTTTAAGTATTGATTATAAATTAGAACTGTTCTAAACTAACCAAACTTGCTGTTATATTTCTAAATTCAGTTTGACAAATAAAAAGCATGTGGTGAAGGCTTGCTGGGCTTTTTATATGGATTCGTGACTGTATTAGGGCCTAAGTCCTTTGCATATGTAGGTTAGACTAGGAAGGTTAAGTGTAGGTTATAGTTAACCGGATTGTTTACTATACACACATTTGTGGAAATCGTAACCTCGTTGTTTAACTCAATGTTCCAATAGCTTTAAATACAATATGGTACAACAGGTTACCTACGTACCTTGACGTCCACAATTCCTCAGTCAAACTTCCGTTGACTAGTTTCGACTACTAAGTAGTCATTTTCAAAAGGGAACGTTAAAATATTTCATTCATTGAACGTTTGTTTACGTTCGTTTTGAAAATGACTACTTAGTAGTTAGACTAGTCAACGGAAGTTCGATTGAGGAATTGTGGACGTCAAGGTACGTAACCTGATATAATTGATTACCAATTCCGGAAGGCTTCAACATTAATAAACAAAAATAACTACAACGTACACTTAAAAACATTCCTAATCCAACCTAAGACCTGCCTTCCTCACATGCCTTTAAATAAGATCAATGCTCATCTGATGTTTTAAAGATAAGTTGGATTTGGATATTTTGTAACCTTTGTACTTTTAACGCCTTTGCATTCAGTTATTGATTGTTACTTCCAATCTTAGCCCCACATCAGTGTATGACACCATCACAGACTAATAGGAGAGGCTCCAACATATCATGCGACACAGCACTACAGCAGTTACTACAAAGACAAATGTTTAGGGTTGTATTGACTAAATTTCTCTTTTCTGGGGAATATTATCCCATATTCCAGGGAGATCTTTCATACCTGTCGGAAGATTATCCATTTTCACCGGCTAATTATTACGCATTAATTACCTTTTCACCCCTCTAATTTCCCTTATATCTCTTGATGATTAAACCTCTCCCCAACCCAAAACCTCAAATTCTCCTGCATCCACTAGTGAGTTGGGGTTAAGATTGTTTGAATAGCCTATAGCCTATTTAATTTAGTAATAAAAGGAGGTCTCAGCACCAAAAAGTAATTTAAGACAGTTTGTATTTGAGGTCATAAATGTAGAATAGTTAAAAGCGTTTTATTTTTCACGTTTTAGGTGAGGTGGGGGTATCAATGATTCAATGATTTATTTGGCCACCAAGCAAAAGCAATAGGCTAAGTCACTTACAATACAAAGTAAATAATAAATAGTCCATCCTCTTGATTCACAAATAAATGCAAGTTAGATAAATATAATAATAAGGAAACAAATAAAACCATGCAAAACAAAACTGTAGCAAAACCATGCAAAAAAAAAAAAAAAAAAAAAAACAGGCAAGAAAGTAGCCATTTAAGGCAGTCAGTGCATGAGCATTACCTATATAACAAAACTGGTAGTCCTACTTTATAAAATTCAGTCAGGTCATAAAAAGGGTTTTCCATCAACCAGTCCTTAATTACTGCCTTGAATCTTGAACAGGTAACAGTAGCCTACTACCTGTCTAGCCTATTAAACCCAAGCCGATCTTTATTTAACCCTAGTATTTTGACTATTATTATTACCGGTCACAGTTCAATAGAGTATGGTCAAATTCACTACACGTTTGCCTAAACATAGGAATTGTCAAGAACATATCATTCATTAGACTCGTCAAGTTGATTCAAATAAATTAACATATAAGACGGACACATTGTACGATTAAACATTTAACAATTTTAGGCCTACTAAACCGGTCACGGTACGGAGGCAGACTCGGGAGGCATAGACTCTGTACTGACACCGGTTAACAGAAGGCCTACTAATTGTTAAATTATTATCGTAAAATGTGTTGTTTTATACCTATGTGTTTATTTGAATTTCTTGAAGAGTCTACAATGGATCAAACGTTCTTGAAGGACCACTTGACAATGCCTATGTATAGGTAAAACATGTAGTGAGTTAAACCATACCTACTCTATTGAACTGTGGACGTAAAGGTTTGTAATGTCCCTTGAATTAGGTAGTGTACCTGTTGCTCAAATTCGAGGATATATAGGCTAATGTATTTAGTACCTAGTTAATTAATTTCATAATACAGTAGACTCCCTCTTATCCGGACTCCTCGGGACCGAGGCCAGTCTGGATAACGGTTTTTCCGGTTAAGCCGACGTCCCCAAGAACTCATTAAATTGGACCGTTTACGGTGATATTCGACTTAAATTTAGGAGAGCATTGTATTTAGACATGTCATCACTGGCCTCAAATCTTTCCCACGAGAACAGTCGTTACAGTACCGCCCACTTCCTGCCGATCTAGTCCGGTTAAACCAATGTGCTGATAAAAATAGTCCGGTTAAAGAGATGTCATTTCCGTCGAGTGTAGTCCGGTTAAAAGGTGTCCGGATAAGAGGGAGTCTACTGTAAATGTAATCTCTTGACTTGGCCAATGCAATATAACTTATTGTTAATCTGGCTGAATAAAGGACTTTGACTTTGATTGAATTTAATAACTTTATCAAAATTTTTAAATATAGGATCTATTATAATGAAACTGTCATAACCTAACCTAAGTTAACTAACCAAACTTGCTGATAATGAAAAAATCGCATGAAGGTCTACTGATCGATATGATAGTTTCAATCAATATTAGCATAGCCCAGTTCAGAAACCATAAATAGGGCCTAACCTCAATTTTGTTTGGAAAATCATGTGCATCAATCTCATAGCAACAAAAATGATCGACTAAGTTAACTTAAAATAAGCTAACTTAACTTGTAGGCCTAACTGTTTATTTTAAAAACAGTGATAATGTAAGAAATAGGTCTAAACGTAACAAAACACATCAGTCATCGATGCGAGGTTAACCAAGTTGTTTACAAATACGCACGTCATCTGTCTGCTACAATAATTATGATCGGTACGATAATGAAAAGCGTCCAGAAACAAACATCGGAAGATAGTCTAGCTCAACCTAGCTCAAAGAATCTGGTGAAAACAATGATAACCAATACAATCTGATTCAGTCAATCCCGAAGCGTCGACACATAACACCGCAGCACTTAAGTTTAGCCTACATAGGCCTATTATTTAATTAAAACAACAATCATGAGGAAAGCTAAGTTAGAGTCCCAGAAAGTTATGGGCTAGGCTATAGGCTAATGAGTTGCCATTCTCGATAACCTGGGAAACGTAGGCTACTCATATAGGCCTAGGCTAGTCTAATTAAGACCCCCAAAATTCATGTTAATAGGCCTAAGGTTAATATAGGTAGGCTAGGTGCTAGGCCTAGGCCTAAGTTTAACCAATGATTTGCTTCTCATGGTACCCTACACTACAATAATTAGTACCACTACTAAGTTAAGTTGGCTGCACTTTACTTTAGGTCCTACACTCATTCGAATAAAAATATCGATCGATATATCGATTAACCCTCCGAGTGTCCCTTGTTTTGGCCTTAATGTCTGCCTATTTTTTGCTCATTTGCAAGGTTTTATTAAAACGGATCTGAGAAGCTTGAAAACAATGTTAATTATACTGTTCTATATACCATTTTGTTTGGAAAATCATGGGCTTCAATATTATACATATAACATAAGGAACATTTGTTTCAAAAAATTTTTTAGGTCAATAAAATATTTTGGAAAATTTTCAGGCTGCACTTTACTTGACGTCCTACACTCATTCGAATGAAAATATCGATCGGTAGGCCTATATCGATTAATCGATTGCTTCATTCGATATATCGTTTGGTTAGTTAGGTAAGGTTAACAACCCGATTACTAACCAAACGACATATCGAATGAAACAATCGAATAATTGATATTTTCATTCGAATGAGTGTAGGACCTAAAGTAAAGTGCAGCCGTTAAGTTTACTCATGATAGGCCTAGATGCCTGTAGGCCTAAGGCCTGTTGTAAGTTATTGAGGTTAAGTCATCAGCATCACTTCTCTGAGTCCAAGTTTTTGGTCTCCATGTTGTTTGTTATTTATTTGGCACTATAATTATACAGTAATAAATATTTCAAGTACGGCATGATCTGGTACTAACTTGAAGAAATCTACTTCCTGGAATGCCCTCAAAGTGCTTAGGTGTAACTTACTCAATTAAAACCGAAAGCTAAGAATGCTCAACAGTAACAGAGAGGTTCTTTTCAGTCCTAAGACAGTAAAAGGAATCAAAATATCGATAAATAAGCTTACATTATCTCACTTTTACCTAATATTTAAGATATGAAATAAGGAAATGTGTTTGCCATGTATTCATCGATGCAAACTTGTATCCTACCAAAGGTCCTGGGAGCAAGAACAAACCATGTGTTTCGACGAAATAAAAGTAATAAAAATAACATTTGTATGTGTAAACTGGTAATCAAACATTAGACTCACCTTATTAATTCGTTTTAAAGCCATAATCTGGTTATAAATTAACTAACACTGCCTCTAAATTGGACAATGAAACCGCTATCAAAAAGACTTCAGATTGGAAAATACAAGATGGCCACCAAAGACCAACACCAGCAAACCCAATACTTGAGTCAACGACCGAATTTTGTTGAACTTTTCAGCTGTAATAAATCATTACACACAGGCTGATAGAAAGAAAAATTGTTAAATATAATACAGAAATAATAAATATTAATGTTAATATATTTATAAGCTTGACCTGTTCAAGAGAGTTTCTTTCAAGATCTCAATTAGTGTGGTAATCAGAGATTTTATGATACGTCATTCCACACAGACGACTCATGCGCTGCGCTGAGTAATAATAGGTCACCCGCGAAATTCAAATCTCTGAACTTGAGGAAGATACTTAACTATTAATTTATTTGTCGTTAATACCACAGTTTTTGTAAAACGATTAAATATTCTTAAATTAAATACCACAATTATCGGTCACAAATAAATAATGGTAATTTTAAATATAACTCGGAAATAAATTAATTAAAACTGATTAGTTTTTTATTGGCCCCTGTAATGCCCAATAACACTTTGAGTTAGTTTAAAGTATCAGTTTCAAGTTTCAATCACATCTTGCTGGCCTTCAGCAGTATGTTGTAATTGATCAAAATAGTCATAACGAATTAATTACTCATAGGCTATTTCCTCAACAAAAACTGTAAAGTATGGCATCCCAAACATCGATCTCTATAGTAAATAGAGATCGATGGTCCCAAATGGGTCAATATTGGGGTCAGCAAAATTAACTTGACTGACCTTCCGCTTCCCTCATTAAAAGAATTTCCCAAAAGTGTTTGTTTGTTTGCTAATGAGATTGCAATATAAAAATATCCGGTAATTCAAATTCTGATGTGGATGTCTTTTCTTTTGTTAAACTTTCCAAATGTATTCAATATTTAAATTAAATCCAATAATTAAGTTATTAGGCCTACCGAATCCAATAAAAACTTATCCTATGTTCCTTCTGCTAGAAAAAAATGCAGTTGAGTTTAATATTTTTATTGATACAATAAGTTAAAACAGTAACATTTCTAGGATTGCATTAATAAAAAATTCAATTGGGACAGTCATGTTGAAAACGTCTGTAAAAAAGTAACTTCCTAGGTGTGTATGCATTAAGGCAGATGTCAAAATTGAGTATATTCGGTAAAAGTGCTAAATGTAAAAAGTGCTCAAAATAGCCTAATTTAGGTAAACAAGGTAAAAAAAGTCAATATAACATAAGTAGAATAAGTTCAGTTTTACCGTAGAATAAACACCTTAAAAATAGTCTATTATTCCTTAGTTGAATCACACATTTGTTTTGGCTTGAGTCTTTATGGGGGCAAATTAAATTTTAATCTACATAGCATTCTGGAACTTCAGAAAAAAACAATCCCCATGATGTAAAAAAACTATAAACCAAAAGATTCCACTAAAGAGCACTCTAAAGAAATAGGAATTTTTACTGTTATAGAATACATTTATCAAATAGCCCTCTTAATTAAATCAAATTAGGTATGAAAGATTCCCAAAATTGAACTCTTTTTATAAATACAGTATTTTTTTGACCAGAAAAGATAATGAATTGGCGTTCAACAGACATAATTGATTCACGAGAAATCCCACCTTAAAGTGATGTTAAATATTTAAACAGCTTACTTGAAAATATAAAAATATTGCTTATTTTAGTTTATTAAAAACACTTTTGAAATTATGTTTTACTAACACTAACAGACTAGAATAAATTATTTGTTTTTTTTTAATCCTTGAAATGAAATGTATTGATAAAAACAATAAATCCTCTGTTTTGGAGTTTGTTGTTTGAGTTATAACAATAACTGACACCATTTTGTGCACTGTGCATAATGTTTAATAATAATAATGAGCTCCACATCCACTGAAATGTCATCACATCTGTGGGCTCATCGCCCACTAAAACTTCATCACATATGTGGGCTCATCACCCACTGAAACTTCATGACATATGTGGGCTCATCAACCGCTGAAACTTCATGACATATGTGGGCTCATCAACCGCTGAAACTTCATGACATATGTGGGCTCATCAACCACTGATACTTCATCACATATCTGGGCTAATGAACCGCTAAACTGAAACGTCATCGAACATTTGTGGTCTCATCACCCACTGAAATTTCATCACATATATCCGTGGGCTCATCACTCACTGAAACTTCATCAAATATATATGGGCTCATCAACCGCTGAAACGTCATCACGTCTGTGAGCTCACCGCCCACCAACGTCATCACATCTATAATATCATCACACACAAAAACGTCACCGGGCTTATCACCCACTGAAATGTGATGATCACGTTTGAATACAAAACACGGATCGTAGTTTCAAGGTCTGTAACAAACTTGTCAGAGATTTGAGATTTTCCCCGCGTGAGAGAGACGGTATTCCCCGACCTTGATGGGTGAGAGAGAAGAAGATGGTCAAGTCGTCAGATAGACTTGACCCGCCGCGGCGGCGCATCAGTGCCAAGTGCACAGTACTGTACTATAGTAGCCGGTCATCAGTCATCACACTTACAGAGGTACATCATGGGGTACCGACGTGCGTTGGTTTGCTTACTCATCTTCCTGTTGTGTTCAGTGAGTAATATCTTCCATAGTTTTACACACAAAATCTATTTTAGCCTAATTCTAGATGTTTTATTGGACGATCATTGATAATTTGTGTTAAACCTTTTCGTACGGCAATCGCCCAATTAAGCCCTGGTGTTGATAAGGATCCAAAGGGGGCAAAGTATTAGGTATGATTTCTCTCGTACTGTTAGATGATTGAACTCGAGGCATAAAATATAACTAACTCACTCAATTCATACCTTTGCATATTTTTATGAATAAGAGTTTGTAGACAGTTATATATTAGATAAAGAGTTTGAATACCAAAATTCTACATATAATCCATAGACAGAAACGTGTTGACCAAGCTCGCTGTATGAACAAAATATTTCAGGTTAATTTGCGAAGCATCCATAAGTATAATTACATGGGTATTTCTATTTTGTAGTCTTTGGCTAAAACATCACTAGCTTCACTCAACGTCAACGACCCCTAAATCGTAGCTGTCACAATAATGTGTGTGTACGAGTTCTGCTGTAGGATTTTAACTTGAGTAAATAGGCGTGCCGTATATCTTTATTTTTATTTTTAGTAAGGAGATAAGATAATTTACTTGTCCTACTGTGCAATGATTCTAGACGCAGAGAAGAACAGCTGTTTAGGATTCGTGATCACATGTTTGTATTCCATACAGCCCCAGGATTTCCTGGGGAAAGCCTGATTTTATTCAAGTCAGGACGCACGGATGACTCTTTTTGGCAGAGTTGGATTTTTCTGAAACGTTATTTGTCCTCCTTATTTAATATGTATTGACTAACAACTAAAACTAAACAAATAAAAATTATCGCGACCAAAAAATTAAGGTACCGCGGTAATCCATAGTTTTTTCTCTGTTAGTTAACAGTAAATGCGTTTAGTATAATCTTCCCTAAAAAGGTTGAATCGACAACAATTAACGGACTGGAGATGTAGCACAGCAATGTAATTAATTCAACATGCAAAAATACTTTATGGCTGTAAAAGAGTGAAAATTTAAAAACGTACGTTTTCAGGAAAAGCACTTAGCAAATTTTTTTTTCCTTTTTTCAAAACTTTTATTATTCTTTTTATTTCATTAACATTTGAAGTTTCATAAAATGTCCATGGTAACGCAATATCTTTGGTAGTTTTTTTTAAAAGAGCATCTTTAGTGGAGAAACACAAAATCCTGTCACGACCATAGCGGACGTTTAAATGAATATTAAAAATAGTTAATATTATTTTTATAACTATGTTTTGCTATAAACTAATTTACTTTTATGACCATTATACAATAAAAAGGTCACTGAGCTTTTGGTATATTTGGTCTTTCTAGAAAAAAATAAAAAAACTAAAAAAATAGAAAAAAACCAATAAAATCTTTTTAAGTTTGTATATCTCCGAAAAAACTTACCTGAGACCCGAAAAATCGTTAAGTTTGTATAGAGGTGTGCTTCTTTTGTGTATAAAACATTGAAATATGACGATATTTTAATTTTTGAAATTTTTATGATAGAAATCATAAACGTGATGGTCAGGGACAAGCGGTTCGGTCGTGAATTGTCTAGAATAATCCAAATCTTTCTAAACAATCCTTCAATTATACTGTTAGTTATAATAGGACTATGTGTTTTACTTGAACTAAACTGTTCAATTTACATTTATAATAAAGTTATTGTCACGACCAAACACACTATAATCCATAAGGCTGGATTGGTCGTGAAAAAACCCGAGATGGTCGTGAAACTTTGGTCGTGAAATTACGTGTTATTTGGCACTATTCTGGCGGTAGCCCTGCACCTCATGTTCGAGGATACAAAGTGGACTTCTAGGTTAATCCAGCAATTGAAATATCTTATAAACAAAAATTAACACCATGTCTACTTCGTCGAATGACTACGTACGGTCATGGACACACCAAAATTACAAAAAACACAATCTTTCCTTTACTAATCTTGTAATTCCTCCTTTCAACTCGAAACGACCGGCAATACAATCCTGACGTTCACCCCGAACTAGTCTCTAAAACCAACTGACTCCATCGACGCCAGGCTTGCCACTGTCGTGCTCCAAAGTTGAAAAATTTTCCCAAATGGTCGTGACGCCAAATCGAGGGACAGACTTATTTTGTCATGGTAGTCAGTTTACAATGACAATAAAATTATAATATGCTCCTTTTTTGTAAGTTTAATAACCATTGATGACATAAAAATATGGCTTTATATATTTCGGCATGAATAATTAGTCTAAAAACAGCGTGAAAGTTGGAAAATGTACCCTAGGGACACGTCATGGTCGTGAATTTCGAGACTTTAAAAATATGAAAAAAATACCTAGAACATATTTAAAACCAAATAAATGTGTGTAACATGTTGCCCCCGTCCCAAAAAATATTAAAACACATAATAATAAACTACAAATCCAATATCTACGAAGTAAAAGGCCAGGGACATGAAAACGTACGTTTTTAAATTTTCACTCAAAATTGGTAGATAAGTCTGCATACATCCTCCAAAATCAATGTTTATACCATAATGCTTTAATAAGTCGGTAAAACGTATTCCCACACATGTAAAGTCTGGGCTCATTTTAAAGTTTTAGGGCAACATTTAAAACGTATCCTGTTAGGCCATTTAACTCTAGGCTCTGGCCAATACAGGCCATAAAAACTATTTAGCATAGATAATTGAATTGCATGGGTTTCAAAACAACAAAAAGCCCATCTGCATTACTTTATCTTTAACTCTTTAAACTTACTTTAACTATACGAGCAATATTCTCATAGATGTGCGTTGTTGAAGTAATTTTGTGATATTTTATACAAATAACAATAATGTTAGATGCGATTGAGAACACTAAAAACTCATTTAATTTGTTTGCTTTTTGATACCACCACTCTTCCCAATAAGCCCAGAATGCAAATAATACTGAGTATGGGACAACAAATAAGACACTTATCAATGGTCGGCAAGATTGTTGAACACGTTTGGTCAAAGTCAAGATAAAGTTCCAAGAAATAAAAACTTTATTGTGTTAACGACCATTCTTATAACTGGCTGTCTGTATCCAACCAAGGCCACACTAACAAAACTCCAACCCAATACCATCAATAATACAAACAATGCTAAGGGCTACTTCAAAAGTTAAATTACTACTAATCTACAATTTGGAGCAAGATTTATTGTTTCAAATTGTATGAAACTATTAATTTTGCAGTTTTGCTAATTATTTCTTTTCAACAGTTTTCACCATATACATTGTACATCATTTTGCCTAAACCTACTGCTTATTAACTTTTGTATGGACTTTGTGAGTGAATTTTGCTTATAATTTACTAAATAGTTGTTATACCTCCTCTATAATTTTTGTCCGATTTTGATCAAATTGGTTTGAAGGTGTAAGACGAGATAAACTTGAATGAGTTCGCGAACCAGCACGATCGGACCATAGGAACGGGGTTTAACGGGGGGTTTATGGGGTAAAAATGGGTTTTTCTCATTTTATCCCCTTTAAACACAAAATTTATCATTTTTTCCCCAGAATATGAGTAAAGAATTTGGAGTTAAAGAAGAATTAGTTTGGTTTTGAAAGATGAGAATCATACCGGTACCTATTATGTTTTGTTTTTAAACTTAAGAAATATGTTCTCGGCCAGAGATAAGATGACAATTTGAAAGGAAAACTCATTTATTTCCATCAACATTTTTATGGCCTTAGTGCCAGGGTGCCTACCCAACCAGGAAAACTAAGAATTCTTAAATTTTAACGGCGGAAAAAAGGCTGGGAATTGAACCTGTATTTTCTATGGGATTGGGAAATTTAAGTTATTAATAATATAAGCAATACAATCTCCAATAAATCTTCATTTGTTATCTTTCCTCACCGTTATGTCACATAATTCGTGTTGGTGGTAAATGACCAGATGTTTCCATGATCGCAAGAAATGGTAAAGACTTTTTTAAAACAGAATTTTTTTAGTACAATTAATAAAACAGAACATAAAACAGGGGGCAAAAGGTCAAGCTTGTCCAAAGGGTACTCATGACACCTTATGACAACTCTTGTAAACTGAATCTATCAGAGTCAGAAGAAGTCATTGCAACTCAGTTATTGTATTGAGTTACATGAACTTAGCAGGAAAACCACGCATGATGTCAGAAGGCCTGAGACTTCAATAAGGATGATTCAAGAACAACCCAAGGACAACAGAAAATCTGGAATTTCCATCCAACTGAATCAAATTGTAGTAATTGCAATGCACTTTGAAGAACCTGATGTTTACTTTTATCCAAGACAAACCAAACAAGGGGTAAATAATAAGGTGATACGACGCCTTATTAGGGGTTTATCCCTGTGTAGCAAAACCATACAATTTTAAAAATTAGACTTATGTACTGTAATAATAGAGGGAATCTTGTTTATAAAAGAGGAATTTAAATAATCGTCTATTTATTATGTAGCCTGGAAAATAGACGCTATTATTTATCATTGTACATTTAATCTGTTTACAATAAAGTTTGGGATTATTCGTTACCTTGTTTGATAGCCTGTTCTTGGTGGGTTTTAGAAGCAAGAACAAAGGCTATCAAAAGAGGTAATAAATAATGCAATTTTGTAGTTCTTGCTACTGGGATAAGAAATAAAATCACATTTGATAAAGTTTTGTTTTTTCTCAGGGTTTATAGCCTAAAATTACCTTTGGTAATTTTGTAAATGACATTAAGAATTTTGTAAAGTTAACACACCAAGTTGTGCTTGTAAAAGTCAATCACTCACTTTCTGAATCCTTCCCTACAATCACTTGTCTAATGTAAAACATTTCCATAACTATAATTTCCAAGAGATTCATGGTAACATATTCTAGGACTTGTACAATGGAATAGGCTGACGTAAAAAAATATCTTCTTAATTTTGTTTCAGATTTTTGGCTCAGTTTCCTCAGCAGCTGTGGAGTAAGTTCAAGAACATTTTGAACATAAGAACTCAACTCAAACTCATAGTCAACTATTCTACATTAATTTGATTTTAAAATAATAATTAAGCCTAAAATTAAGTATTGAGAGCTATTCATATTTTCTATATCCACTCAAAATTAAAGTTTAGTTAAATTCAAAACTGACTAGGTAAAACAACCATTATTATAGTTAAGCGGGATTGAATAATGTGGTTCTGTTGCATAAATAATTAATTATACATCCATCATCAATTTTAGAATAAAAACATAGTTTTACCGCTTAGTTTGATATAATTTTTAAAAATTTAGGTAGGAGGTTTAAATATTCTAGGGTACGATGATGCGAGTTTATACAGTAAAAATATGATTAAATTTGAAAAGATACGCTTAAATGTGTACCATACTTTTAAACTTATGCGTGTATTTGGAATCAAAAGGAATCATCCGTAGTTTAGTAATAATATCAATTACTTGATATTGATAATCCAGTACGGTAATATCTATTGAGACTTTTTGTTTGCCTATTCTAAAGTCCCTAATGTAGCCTACTACAAGTATTTGTTTTATATCTAAAACTAACCCTTAAAGTAATTTGCCAATGATAATTTTATTTTTCAATAATTTGATAAATGGTTTCAGAACTTCAAGATCTGAGAGCACTGTTACACGTTCAAAAGGAAATAGAGGTAAAAACTTATCGATCTTAAGTTTCACTGTTTTGTAAAATGTAAATAAATGAGAGACTGCATATTACCTAGTACAAACTAATCTGCACTCTAAGTGAGCAGTCCAGGCATGTAATTGACAAGCATCCTTGTCACTGTAGGGCAAAAATGTAAGAGTGTGGGATCTTGGGACTTAAGATAATATTCATTCATTTACTTATTCTAGGACATGATCCAATTGTCTTCCCCACCGACTTAGAAACTGGGTCCAAGCTTCACAACAGAGGAGCAGAAGACACTTTGGGCGTAATCCCCGAACCGTCCCCGTGTCCTGATGGTGCTTTGTTTTGTGAATCTG
This sequence comes from Macrosteles quadrilineatus, assembly GCF_028750875.1. Taxonomy (NCBI): domain Eukaryota; kingdom Metazoa; phylum Arthropoda; class Insecta; order Hemiptera; family Cicadellidae; genus Macrosteles; species Macrosteles quadrilineatus. The sequence goes on from NW_026542594.1 coordinate 186,437,299, forward strand.
CGGACGACTATCCAGAGTAAGTATGGCGCTTCTCAAGCTCACTTAGGGTAGTAGTAGTGGAGTGGTAGCTGGTAACCGCAACAACAAACAAGCCTCTCCCTCTCCGCTCAAATATTCTACCATGATTTCTTAACCTCAACGGCTGAGCCTCAGACGTCAAACCGGTAAAAGTTCTAAATTTTTACTCCAAGGTTGTGTGTTAAATAATTACTTAGCTTTCAAACCTAAAACTATGCAAAAACACAATTTTTGGATATTAGGGTACCAAAACTGTTATAATCATTGGCCGATGGACGCGGGACTACCTGAGGCGACCTCTATAATCCCTCATTTTAGGAGATAAGATCCCTGAAAAATTTAAGTTCATGAAAATGGGAAAGCAAAAAAAGAAGGCACAGGTAGCTGCTAGCTATTTAATAATAGAGAACATTATGTTTGTCCCTCGCAGAATACTTTTTATTTAATTGAAAATGTATGATTAAAATCATAAAAATAATTGTTCCAAAGAGAAATTGTAATTTTAGACCAGGTGTTATAGTATAAATGCTAACTTAAGCTTGTTCCAGGGATTTGATCAAGAAAAAGCTGAAGAAACAACCAAAACTGCTCCTGGATCTTTTGTATACAGAGGTAAATAAATCTGTTTGGAATTGAAATTTATTTAGGCCTCGGGAACAATACGAGGGGTAAGCGGTAACCTGAGTACGTAAGTGGTGGTGGTGGCTATGATACAAGCGTCACATTTATAACGCTCATAGAATTTCCCCCGTTGTAGGAGTGAGTGTAGTCGAAGATGGCAAGACGTATTGCAAATATCTGACAAAAGAAAAACTTAGCTCCAACTTCGTCCCACAGCTATATGGTAACTGAAGTGTTTTTAAAACCTCCGTGCTGGTTATTCCACAAACATTTCCTGAACTGCACCTCACTCATCAACACTCCTTATTTGAGAATCACTCAACTTCACCTCTGTCTTCTTGAGTTTTGCTGGAGGCTCGCACGTTTGCTGCTGTTCCTCTGACATTTTCCAACTGAAGCATGACTCTCCTGAGCGGCGAGCGGCGTTTCCGCGGAAATCGGTTCGTAATTGAAACTATGAGTGGCGCTGACTAGCGCCGCTTATCACCGCTGAGACGTATCGTGGCCACCCTCATTAGGTTACACGGCTTGGATATGGAGTGAAAAAGTGAAATCATTTGTTGCTTGCTTGTTTGATAGAACACACAATATAAACACACTATAAGTAAACATTTTTTACCTTAGCTAAATCAGAAAATGTCATGAATTAAAAATCAATCTGGGATCATCCTATATATTAAAAGGCAAGTATGTTTTTTGCAAACATTTGTTATTATAGCTCCTGTACATCGTAGGGAAAATCTACCCATACTGTTAGATATATTTTCCTGTAGATGTGCAGAATCCCTTTATAAATTAAAATAAGCTCAAAACCAAGAACAAAAATTAATTTAAAAAAATCGCATTGTCCTTATGGGTTGCCATGCTGGCAACGAACTAACAACGAAATATAAAAAGAAAATCAAAAACAAGCTGAAAAATTCCAATCACATGTTTTATTTGCAGCATGGGTGAAAATACAGAAGTCTGTATATTACATTTTTTTGGTGGAGCTTTCAACCACTGGACAACCTCTAGTTATTATCTATCATAGATATTTTATGAGTAACATGTTAGTGTCAGTGATGATAATAATGTGGTTGGTCCTTTATGCTTACAAGAGTCTTGAGTGTGACGTAAAAGTTAAAGATATTTAAGTGAGAGATTGCATACCAACACATATTTGAGAAACTATACACAACCAAATTTGTAAATTAGGCAAAACGTTCCTGGTGTGAATAGAACAGTATATATTTATTGTGTCTTTTAAAACCTGCAGAATTTATATTTAATAGTTTTTTGTTAGTTCAAAACCCTACTTGTCACTTCTCTTTGTAAAGCACAAATAAAATTGTCGATATTCCTATTGCTGTTAGAAAACACAAGTTACTTAACTCTTTTATGTTGGCTTTTCAGGATCTTGGCGAAGAAGAAGTTCACAATAAATTTGGACCAGAAAATGAAAAGGAACTGTGCAACTCATATGTAAGTACTTGTGCAAAATGCAAAAAGAGCCTTCATATTGTAAGGTTCCATAATCTATCTTTGTGTTAAATCTCAGCCAAGTAGTTTTAGCATGCTTGACCAACAGATAGACATCAGACAAAAAATACAAAAATAAACCTGGTATTTCATCCTAATATGTCCTACTAGACATGTTTAGGAGCCTGAGTAGGCTGAAGAAGTCTTATACTAATTTTTGTCAGTGTTTTGCCCGCTGCAAAACTAATATGCAATAAAAATATAAACAAAGGACCTGAGTTGTACCTGAACTTCAATTCAAGCTTGTCTGTGCCTCCAAGCACGTCATTAAAATCTGAACAAAAATATTTTGTATTTTGATTTAAACAAAATTACAGTTGTGTTTGATGTTTACAGGCTGAAAGTATATTTCCTAACAAAGGAAATTCCACAGACGGAACAGTTGAGATTATCGTCAATGATAACGTGCACAAACAAGGGTTACGAATTGAACGTTGCACGTAAGTTTACAAAAGTTAGTTTAAATGTTTAAGTAGGAAAACCAAAAATAACTGTGAGCTGTTCAATTGAATGATTTCAACTTGGTCACACTAAATCTTTTGCCAGCAGTCTTAAAAGTATTAGATTTGTATGGAAGGGATAGACCAGGGTTCATATTGGGTAAAGATGACTATGGAAGGGTGAGTAGACTGGATGATATTTTTGTCGATGTGTAAAGCTAGATGATCATATAGCCAGAACCATTTCCATAAACCCAATGATCAAAGCAGCTGGATACAAACCATCAAAAAGCTACAGATGTTTCCCCAGGGTTAAATTGTTGAACCGATTAAACTTCTGATTGGTGGAAATAAAAGGCACCCAACAATAAAAGTAACTAATGAGAAACTGTCATTAAAACTTTAACAGTTATGAAATTTGAATACAAGATTTTGTTTGTAATAATTTTCCCGAATTTGTATTTAGTTTTGCAGCCTCACAAAACCCTTTGAACTTTTTTAAGCACGATTAATTTGAATTGTATGGATGCCAATTTTATTGCATTTTCAAGAACACAAAAATCCAAATTCTTAAAAAGCAAGTTTTTGGTAAATAGCATAAATAAAAGCCAATTATTTGATTTGAGGTGCAACTCATAACGATCCCCCAATTTACTATTTATTATAAGTGACTCTCTCCCACCATCCTCTTTGAATCTCCGATCTCTAGCGCCGATTCCTGCCTGGCAGGCCATTCATTGATCCAACGTAATGTCTGTCACAATTCTCAAAGCTTTATTGAAGGTGTTCTAAGTTCTACAATAACATATTTTTAATACATAGCATTTTTACATAACATAGCATATACAATAGCATAGCTTTTTTTAACATATTTAAGGTATAGTTTTAAACCATTTTGTTGAGTTGTTGAGTTATATTCATATTTAGAGTTGAAATTTTAAAGTTTGTGTTATGTTACTCTTGATGGCCAACATAAAATTTTGGAGCTTACATCCAGCTTTATAAATAAAAACATTTATTATTAGCACAGCTATACAAAGCACATAATATGTCAAGTCATGTAGCTAAAAAGGTTAAACTATCCTATAGTAAATGAGCTGTTTAACTTGGTTTCAGAAAAAGTGGGAATGAATGTAATGAACTACCTTCTCAACTTCTGCCACTCGGCTACAAGTCGAGCTGCAAACAGAAATACATCACTCGTCAACTCGTAGTGTTGAATCGTAACGCCAACGCCAACTCTAACTCTGATGTTGAAGGTTTCGTGACAAAAGCCTTCCAGATACCATCGTGCTGCTCTTGTGTGATCACCATGTCCTTTCCTGGCTCGTCTAGTAACTAGTGATGGGAGAATCGAATACTTTAAAGAATCGAATACAGTGAATTCGTAGCCTCCCCTGTATTCGAATACTTTTACGAATACTTGTATTCGAACACCTTTGAGTATGCAAAGCATGGAAAATGAGTGTGTAATTCTTTTTTCATAATGCAACCGTTCTTTTGGCCACTGTTATTTCGTTTTACAGTAATTAATTCATTAATATAATTTATTCAATGTAATTTTAAATTATATGATTTTTAAAAGGTACATTTATTTTGACTTATAATTATTTCATGGTCAGTTAGAGTCTTATTAATGTATTATTTTCTATTATATTAACTAATTAATATCTTTAATAATATGTCTTATTCATTTTGTATGGATAATTTACATCAGATATGCATGTTATTTTGCCATGTAACTATATAAATCGGTTGTAGTTATAATAAATGCTATTCAATTGCCCTCTACCAGTAGTAACCTAATATTTTAAATATCCAATATATTCTAAATGTTAACGATTAATAATAATCTTATGTAAATTATAGGGCTAATGGTAAAATTATAAACGAATAGATTAAAACAAATGCTGCAGTAAAAACATTAAATACTCTTACGAATGCTACGGATTCGTAAGATATTCAAAAGGGAATTCAGTACGGTAGTTGAAAAAGTGTTGAATACATTTTTGAATCCCCCGAATTCGCTTTCTAGATTCAAGAAATCCTGCAAAATCTGAGGTCAAGAGTATTCACAAAAAAGTATTCGTACGAATCTGAAGTATTCGAATCTACGAATACTCGGGCTGTATTCGAATACTATTCGATTCTGTATTCGATTCTCCCATCACTACTAGTAACAGATTTGGTGATGTCGACGAAACAACTCTGGCTAATAGCAATAGCACTACTGCCACTACGAAGAAACTGAAAACAAAGTAGTAACAACAGTGTGTAAAACAATATAAGTCTGAATAGCTTCAAAAACCAAAGAGATGTTTGTGTTAATTAGTGTAAAAAAATATCTTAAATGTCACAAATATTCCGAAAATATCCTTAATAGCTAAAACAAAAATGTATAAAGATCTATTGAATTTACTTTAAATGAATATAGTATAATGTACACAGTTAGTATTTAGAATACACTATGACTAAAAATAAATGATGATAAACCACAAATTTATTTTTCCGATGAGAAAAATAGGTACCTCTTTTGAGTTTTTTTTAAATGAAATTTTCTAAGATGCCAAGGATAGTGTGTTATTGTTATTACACATTCAAAATCGAAATACTAACTGTTTCATATAGGTACAGTAGACTAATGATGTCAATCTTACAAGAAAAATACAATATTGTTTATAAAGGTTATACCTTCTACCAAAAATCATAGACTAACCAACACAAGTAGACTTGTCATCCCATTGTAAATTTTGAAGCTTGTTTTTCTTGTATAGTTCATGTCCGGTGACAGTGATCGCTAGTGTTGACGAAATTGTGTTTCTATTATTTTAGGGTTTATTTAATGATTTGTGCTTTACTGTTTGGTTATATAACTAGGATACGAGTTAGTGTTTATGATTAGTCTTTTTGTTTGGCTAAACAAAGTTTTAAATTACTGAAATAACAAGAAATAAATTGTAAACAAAACATGACCTCTACAAGCTACTGGGCAGAACTAACACTTAAATTGGCTTCAGCTGTTCCATAAGGATGAGAAATCTATGTTTTATGATCTATGGTAAAACCAATTAATGTACCCTTTAAGAAGCGCAATGCCTTTGTAAAATGTCAGTCTGGAAATACTTTAATTTTCGATAGTTCCCGATGCGGCCGCTAGGTAGACTATTGCGAGCAGGGGTGCCCATCCCCCCCAAAGCTCACGTCGCAAAATCCCCCCCAAAAATCGTTGTTTAACCCATGCCAGAAGGTCTGGGGGCTAACCCAAAATTATGTTTAAAATGCGGGGATGGAAGGGTGCCCCCGACACTTCTTTAAATTTATGGGAATTTAAGCGTTTGAATCAAACTTTTAACCCAATATAAATGGACGATTTTCTTTTAAAACTGTAGTAGCAAACTATTTGTTAGTTTAGTTTTAATTTAAATGTGTTGGATTTTTGACATGCACACAATTTGAATCAAAATTGGCCATGTAGTTTTTTTTAATCCGATTTTCCATGAGTTAATAGGTTTTAAAAGGGAAAATCACAAAAGTTGCAATAACTTTTGAACCATAATTTTTACGGCATAGAGGGTTTAGGCCTACACAATTTTTGTCATAGTCAAATAGTATAACATGTTAATTTTAATTCAAAATCGTCCAGGCCAATTCTGAGAAAATTTTATTCATCCATTATTTTATAGGGTTTTATGGAATATCACTATTAAAAATCCAAAATGAAAAAAAAAAACCATCTGGAGAGACCATGGATTAGTACCTAAAATACTGTAGCTCTATACCATACATACACACATACAGACAGACACACACATCACTTCGAAAACCACTTTTTTGGGATCAGGGTTTTTACATAAACAACTCTTTTACCATATTAAATTGTAGGGGAGAAAGTACTTGAAGTTATGTCAAAAAGCTTGAGATATTTTCTAAATTGCCCTTTATAATCCACTTCTGAGTTTGGTCCTTTTTAAATAAGTGTAAAATATTCAGTCTCAAAAATATTACTAGGCCTAAACTTAATAGGTAGTATATTTCGTGCCTAGGGCCAAAATGAGGTTTTGCTGGTTCGAGGTAGTTTTTAAGTTCGATACGAGGTCGAGGACTTAAAACGATCAAGAACTTCAAAACCATTTCAGTCCGTGGTACGAACGCTATTATTCACCACCCCACACTATACCCTATTATTTACCACTAATTCACCTCAATGATAATGCACTGCACACTGATATAGTCAACACAACTACAACTTTAAGGTCATGTGGATAAATAATTCGAGGAATCAGCAAAAATAATAATAAATAGTTGCTAGGCAGCGGTGACAATAAAACAACTCTATTGCAATGCTATTGATAGTGATTGTGTATTTAAAGCGGTCAGCTGATTTTGCGGCCATAGGGATGTAAAAACCTGCTCGATCCCCGAATGACGATGACAGCTGGCATGGCCTGCACAACGTAACTTTCAACCATCAATTAATGTGCCTATATGTAAAACAGTTAAAAACATCATAGTGTAGTAAAATAGTATATTACGTTGCTAGTCCTGAATCCCGTGCGAGACGAAGTCGAGTAGTGGTTTTTTTATACGAGTCCGGCCAACACATTTTGGACGAGTGACGTATGATAGTTTACGCCATACTACTAAATCCGTTCAAATCCTAATATTATTACCAACTAAAGGACTAAAAATCACTAGTCATAACCTCTCGTTTTTGTTATAACCACTCATTGCCACCCAAATACAGTATAATCAGCTGATTGGTGTCCGGCAATAGTATATTACGTTACTAGTCCTGAAAATAAGTGTTTACCGGACGAGTGTGGTCGTTCCCGTGCGAAACGAAGTCGAGTACGGGATTACCATACGAGTCCGGTACACACATTTTGGACGAGTTACGTACGATAGTTTACGGCATACTACTAAATCCGTACAAATCCTTATATATTTCCACAACTATACAAATCCACCAACTAAAGGACTAATAAACACTAGTCATAACCTCTGAGAGAGGTTATGTTTTTGTTTATAACCACTAATTGCCACGAAAATACAGTATAATCAGCTGATTGGTGTCCGGTAAAACTCATTGCAGAACAGTATTACGCAATGAAACCCCATTTGAATAAGCTGGCGGCAAACAGCTGTTTTCTGGACTAAATCCTTGCGTGGAAAGTTCATCAAAATAATGTAGTGTGGCGTAAAACTCATTACAGTACAGTAGTACTGTATGAAACCCCATTTGATTAAGGACAAACAGCTGTTTTCTGGACTAAATCCTTGTATGGGAAGTTCGTCAAAATAGTGTATTGTGGCGTAAAAAAATAATTATAAATCTATTCTAAGACTAGTAAAATTTGTTTGAAGCTCTTTCTAGATTCAAGAAAAGACAATCAAATACAATTTAATCAATCCAGAATCATGTGTTTCAGTTCTTGAAGTTAACGTAAACACATAGCCTATCAAAAACCTTAATTAAATTGTCACAGTACTATGTCAATTTCTTCCAATGAATAAATGACCCAGGCATATTTATTTGGGAGAGCCAAAATATCATCACAAGCTTTCATGTTGTTGTTCATGTTGTAAAAATAGCAAAATGATTGTCAATACTGTTTTTTTTTATGAATCAAGAATATATTATAATAAACAAACCTAAAAAACCATCAATAGGTTCTCAAGGCAATGAGACTATTTGAGAATGAGTTCATAATGTAAAGGTAAAAACAAACTCAAATTGCAGATACAATTTAATAAGCAACCATAATCCTTGGACAGCAGTTGGCATGGAGTTGTTCTCACTGTCAAACATGATACGAGTCAGAAAGTGGAAATCCACATAAAAGTATCTATATATTTAATAGCAATCATAAAATGATTTATTAATCAAGATAAAATGTTAAACGGGATTTTGATTGCATAATAACCCAGTAATAAATTAAGGAGGTCGTAAAAGTTATCTGATTAATCTTTGATGTGCTTTTAACCAACCACTGGATTGAATCCCCCCCCAAAATCATAAAATCCCCCCCAAATAAAATTCTGATGTCGCATTTTGCGACATCAAACCCCCCTGTGGGCACCCCTGATTGCGAGGGTTCCGCCAAGTCAGATGAGTGAGTGAGAGAGAGTGAAACATAGAATTGGCTTAGAGAGAGAGAGAGATAGTACGGCCGCGTCAGCGATCGTAAGCTCATTTTGGCAGAAAAATTCCAGTCTGACTATTCTTCATAAGCATTTCGCTTCTTAAAGTGTTTGTAGTCATTGGTAAAACTTACCAGAGGTTTTAGGATATCAAAAAATCTGTTGCTTTATAAATAAACAGTTTAATAGTGTCTACATACAATATTTACATTATATATATATATTTACAATGTAACATATCAAAGAGTAATGTACAATATTTACAATATTTAATAGAGCTGAATGTTTAAGTAAAACTTTACAAGATTCTAAAAATTATTTAATTGCTTATTTACACATCAGAGACGTCTAAGGAGAATCACATGTAAAAGAAGAAGCATGGCTCTGCCATTGATAAGGGAGATGCAAAACAAAAATATAAATTTACTTAACATACTATTGTGTCTCGGATGTGGAACACATAACAATAAATCTATTATACAGATTAAAAATACATTTACTTATTTATAAAACCTTTTCTGCGTTTCCCCCCCAAAAACTTACAGTCCTATATCTTAGGAGGTACAATATTACTGTACAAATATCTTTAATACAAAATGTTAACTTGAAAAATTAAACTATTTATAGGTACGGTATAAAAAAGCCATAATTTTGTATGACCTCAACAATTGTAAACTTGTATCATCTAGCAAGTGTTCTGTTTAAAATTATGATCATATTACTTTATAAACATTGCCAGGGGCCTGTTTCATAATAAACTACAAACTGATATTATTAGTAAATCAACTGATCACCCAATGCAAATCTAATAGAAATTACAAATTTTAGGTTTGAAGAGAAAAGACTTATTGCCTGAGAAATTTTGTAATCTGTAACGTTGCTCGAAACGTTCGCCATCAAATGTGAATGCGAATGCTGTGAATGATACGTCATGACATTCCAATCTGTAGATGATGGCGGCCCTCCACTTCATGCCTCATTGACTAGTCCATCTCTAGAACCAGCAATGAAGAAGTTCCCATTCGGATGAAAGGTCGGCTTGTTGACTGATTGTTTGTGAACATAGAACTGCAATAAACTAAGACAACGTATATCAACAACTGTTGTATGTCCATTGGCTAAATTAACTCCAAAACATTTGTTGTTCGGCTGAAGCTCAGAACCACTGCCACTTTTTCTTCAAATGAGTGGATTAAACTGCTTGTATGCCGGTGCCATAACTTATCTTGACATTTTTTTGTTAGATGCATTTAGCAAATGTGAATCGTCAGCTGAGACGTGATCTGAACCAACAGGTGATGATTGAGATGTGATTAACTTTCTTTTATGCTTGGTTGAAGGTGTCCAAAGACGCAAAGTCCGATATTTCGATGGAGAAGCAAACGCATTATGTAGAAAGCCTCAGTTACTTGATCGGAGTACCTTTAGAATTTGATGGCATGTTTGCTTTCTTAAAATTCCATTAAAACAGGTTTGTATCTGGACAGATACAAACCTAATATTATGGAATCTTAAGAAACACGCCCACCATGCCATCAAATTTTAAAGTCACTCCGACCAAGTAACTAAGTGGAGGGCTGCATCATATACTCATTGGAATGTTGTGACGGATTATTTACAGCAGTAGCATTCTCATTGGATGATGAACGTTTTGCTAAAGGAGCTAAAAAAAGAATATTTTTTTTGGAACACCAAATTCCACTGCAATGAATAAACTGTAAATGAACTTGAGTAAAAATTTCAGTGAATACATTTTTAGCACTGTATACCTTGGTATTTTTTTAAAGTTTTGTGAACAGTTTTTTTTCTATCTTTATTGGACACTCTCATTTTCCTCACCTGCACCTTATTATATTGAGCTTACACAAATTTTTATTGAATTTCAATATATATATTTTTGAAAAGTTAGTCATAAAAATACAACATATTAAAAAAAATAATTTCAAATATAAAAAAAGTTTTCTTTAACAGCTTTAAACGTATCAAAGAACACTCACAAATAAATGATAAAAATTCTAAAAGCCTTTTGAGATCAATAACCGCAGGAACTTATCAATACTCGACACCATTCGTCCTTATTTCAGTATACAAGATAAAAATAACTCTGTTCAGCAATTAAATAGGCAGTCTAACTGCATCGAGGAAAATAAGCATTGCAATCCACGCTCTATTGTTCTTGGTTGTTAAAGCCGAGAATACACTAGCCGACGTACGATTCGCTCAAGATTTAGGTTTGTGCCGCAGCGATGACGGAGTAGGTGTTGTCTTGGGCAGAGTGAGAGGTAAGGCGGCTCCAACACCCGATCCTCCGAACCTGCTGTGAGCGATGTTATGGTCAAGCTTTATCACACAGGAACAACACGACGGAAACTGGAATGAGTCGGATATCACTCCCTGACCAGTGCCGTTCAGGGCTACCAACTTCCTGTAGATGTACTTCTGCTTGCATTGAGACCGGTAGCCGTACGGTAAACTGGCAGGGAACGAGCATTCTCGGTCATTTCTGAAACATGATGAATTTGTTATCACAGGATTTATTTTTGTAAATCAATTGAGGAAACTCGTATTTACTTACAGAATAAAAATAGACTGTGATAAAGTGATTTCATATATCTGTGATTCAGTTGTATGAGTACAGAGTGATATATTGATTGGATGACGAGGAAATAACGAGATAAATATCTTCCCTTCACAACAAAAATAGTTGTATAGTTGGTTAGTTGAGTGGATATAGCGCTCACTTAGTAATCAGAAAGCTGCAAGTTTGATGTTGAAGTTTGAGAAAAAGTCAGACTAAGTTATATGAAAGTTCTAACCTGCCCCAGCTGTCTTTGGTCACTGAGCTAATAAACAGCAGATGCAAGTCAGTTACAAAACAATGCTAAACGGATAATCTCACTAAATTTATACTAATCTTGCTTTTATATTTAGCTTAAAATACATACACTAAAATACTTTGCTGTCTAAGTGAAGTGAAGTGAATGATTTTGAAATTAATGATAGAGCACAAGTGGTAGTATACATTTTTGGCAAAATTACCAATAACTCTTAACCACCATTGAACCTGATGACGACTGTAAATTATGTTACTAACAGTGAATATTTTAATAATCACACGTGTCTTGTAAAGTTGTTTTGCTTATCGTGGATAAAATCCTCACTATGTAAACCCGATTTCCAAAAACAACATTCTATTCTAGATATTGAAGGGAGTATAACCATGTTCAGCAGGATTCATCAAGTTTTGTATAGAATTAATTTGGTAACAAGCAAAAGAAAAATATGCTTAGTCCGTCGCGCTATACACCCATCAAACCACATTTAAATTTTTTTGTGTTAATTTTGTTACTCGTTACAGTATATATCCTCTATTACTACCCATTACTACAGTATTGTAATACTATTGTATTGTAATACTCACAGACACTTCTCCACACGAACACCCTGAACATACTCATCATGGTTGATCACAAACAGCCAGTTTCCTTCGATATTCTTGGCCATCTTTGGATACACAGTGTGCTCCTAGACATCAAGAAAATATTAGAGTATTGCTATCAAATAGATGAGAGACAAAGTCTGTAAAATGCTATGAATTGGATTGAAATAGTATATTGCGTTACTAGTCTGGAAAATAGGTGTTTATTGGACAAGTATAGTTGAGACATAGTTGAGTGCAGGATTACCATACGAATACCAGTTAGCACATTTTGGACGAGTGATGTACAATGTTTTTTGCCATACTACTCCGATGCCAATCAAGAAGTTATTCTAAACTAACAATAAATCCGTAGTATTCACAGCGACTAAAGGACTTGAATCATTACTAATAATTATAATCAGCTGGCACACGGTGAAAATTCATTACAATACAGTAGTACGTAATGACACCCCATTTGATTAAGCAGGCGGCAAACAGCTGATTTCTGGACTAATTTCATGCCTGGAAAGTCTATTAAAACAGTCTAGTGTGGCAAAAAGAATATTTATTCATTACAATACAGTAGTACGTAATGACACCCCATTTGATTAAGCAGGCGGCAAACAGCTGATTTCTGGACTAATTTCATGCCTGGAAAGTCTATTAAAACAGTCTAGTGTGGCGAAAAGAATATTTGATTATGATTTTTTCAAAGCCAATAATTATCAGGTGGGATGTTTTATCTCCTGTAAGCACCACAAACTGCAGAGTCAGGAAAACCCAGCTAAATAGTTTGATTCTGAGATGTGGATTGGTTCTTTACAACAATTGCAAATACTTTCTCCTTACAAGTGGAAGTATACTTCCTCTTATCTGATGGCTCCTCAGAACCAAGGCCAGTTCGCATCACAGGTTTTCGGGTTAAATGGGTGTCTCCAAAAACACGTGAATCACTCAAAAACCTACCCAAATACTTTACTTAAATTTGGTAGGGCATTATATTTAAACACATTATCACTGGTCTAAAATCACTCCCACGAGAAAATTAGCATTAAGCATATATGAAAAGTTTGGATTTAAAATTCTTGATCTTACCGCGAATGTGAGAGACAATTATGCTATTATTTTGGGAGAGCCCACAATTTTGCCTGACTCCAAAAATAATGAGATGATACACCCAGTTTACCTTGAAACTCAAAAAATTACGTTCTTCAAGTGTTTAAGTTGGTTGACAGCTAAACGACTTTTTCCAGTAAGTGCTATAAAATTGTTCTGTTGACCAGAGGAACTGAATGTGCAGTGCATAAACATTATTTTTGAACGATTAACTTTGTGTATTATGCTAGTTTTTGAGTTGACTCTTAAGTTAGGTTACCACGAATAACCACCATTGCTAACGAACGCCACAAACACACTTGCTAACTAACTTTTGAAAGTATGCACAAGGGAACTGGGATGTAGAAACCTACACTAGGAAAGGGTTGAACTGGTGGAATTTTGTGGGAGGTATCAAATTGCAATATGCGCCAGCTCACACCCGGAGGAAAAAGTTTAGACACTAGAGTTTGGAGCCCTACAGAGTAGTAACTTAGGAAAACAGAGTACTAAACATTAAAAAAAAATCTAAGGTACTCCTATGGAAAAAAAATATTTTGTAGCTCCTTTATATGAGTGTGCCCCTGACTATATAAATATGGATGTATTGTAAAAATGTTGTGAGACATTTTAAATTTGTATAGGAAAGTAAACTAGTAAAATTCTTATTAAGAAGTAATTTTTAATTTACCAAATAAATCAAAATTCACAAACCTGGGCAGCACAGAGTGGGTTTTCATCAGAAGCATCTATTCTGTCCTGAACATCATCAACCTGTGATGACAAAAATATTGATAATCAAAGCAGTCTAATATAATTTCATACATAAAATTATGAACATCATAACTTTGTGGTGTGAAAAAATGTTTCACAAAAATACACAAATTTATGAGTGACAAATTTATAAGTGAGAAATTGGTAAGCACCACATGTTAAATACACTCCCATCTATCTAGTTATATACTTATTTTTTAGGATTTTTTGAGAGGATAGCAGGCTTACCGGAATGGGAAAGAGTCCAAACTGGCACAGGAAACACAAAACAAAACTTTACACTATATACACAAAACATTAACTATCTCTTCCTCTTCCTTAGTTGAAAATGCTGTCAGTGACAGTGAAATATTCTAATGTTTTGTGTATATAGTGTAAAGTTTTGTTTTGTGTTTCCTGTGCCAGTTTGGACTCTTTCCCATTCAGGTAAGCCTGCTATCCTCTCAAAAAATCCTAAAAAATCTAGGCCCTTGTGCTCTATGCTACACCCTTAACCTTAGTTATATACTTAATACAATAAGGGTCATCTTTGAAACACCCCTTTTTCACAGGTCACAACTGATTTTCACAATTGAGGTTTCATTGTAAAACTTATGATCTAGCGGTGTGACAAATAGTAACTGTAAAGGTGATTTCCTTAAGGTCTTCATCCGCTAGTGTTTCATTAAGCTAATTTGATTTCTTGTTTGATTACTTTACATTTGATTACTTGTAAATAAGCTCTAATTATATCACTGCTAAATGATCTAACTCTATAAAACATATCAAAATGCAAAACCAACTGAGTGAAAATTGTTGGTGTACTAATTTATATAAAAACTCAAGGCAGAAGGTTTATTTAAAATACAAGGAAATTATTTTACAAACTGTTATATCTGTTACTAAAATAAAATCAAATACAGTAGTAATATTATAGTTCGGGCTAATAAATCAGTATAGTTGTTATAGTAAATGTTGTAGTAGTAATAAATTTGTTGGATTAAAAATACTTGCCAAGGTAAACTGCTTCCTTTCATCCTGGAAAAAGGTCCTAAGAACAACCGGTTCTTTCCTCAGCACTCTCATAACATGTTCTCTGAAAACAAAATAAACAGACTGGTCTTTACTTTCCTTAGGATTCCGTAAATAAATAATTCTATTTGAAGGAGCAGCTGGAATAAATCAGTAACAAAGCATCAACCATTATACTCCACTTTAAACCAACTCATTCACATTCAGCTTGAATAACACACCTAGAAAATGTGTTTGTAATAACTAAATCGTTCAACTTTTTGGATTGGTTTCAAGTTGTTAAGAACCGGTTTCCGGAAGACTAAACATTTAATTGAGAGCAAAAGTTTTTTTTTCAAAATGAAGATTTAAATTTCTATTTTGTTATTGTATTGACGTGTTGTGAAACTACAGCAGTATTGAATCCCAAAAAAGTGAACCCGTTTTCAGGTTAGAAGGTAAAGTTACATGGTTAAAAGTTCTTCCTGCCGGAGTTGGTCATATGATTTAAGTGATTAAACGAAGGATGGTTTTAACTTTACATTTTTAATCACAAAACTATATTTACAAACTCTACTAAGGCAGATTTTTACCACTTACATTGACGTTCTGACAAGGATGAGCTCCACTTTTTTCAACACAAAACAGGTGTTGATTATTTATACTAGCATTGGTTTTATTTTATTTATTGATTGTATAATCAATTACTGAAAAATCAAAGGAATTCAAAGGACTTCTAAGGACTTTGAAAGTTTAAAAGCCACCAAAAATAATCCCCAAGATACAAATAATTATAAAAGTACTCTCCAGGCAAATATTTATTCCAATCACTCATCAAGCTGTATAAGAACTGTGATAAAGGCGATCGGGAGACAAAAAGGCACTCGCCATGCCCACACTCAATTGTAAAACCTTCAGTGTTTAGTTGCGTATAATTTAATGTTGTGTGTGTGTGTTTATTTAATGTATGACGTTACAATTTTCATGATGATTTAATCCTTCAAATTTTTTAACGATCTAATGATGTTTACATTTCAAAACGTATAGTCCATTCTTGGAACATAATCACTAGACATTACCAGGTTATTTTGACCTTTTACAATTTTAAGTTAAACGTGTAAAGGAGTTCATAGATATCAGCATACTTACGCAGGATATTCTTCGACTGACTCGCAGAATGTGTCCCCCCCTCCCCTGGCACAAGGGGGTGGCGCGGCGTTGTTGGGAACCAGAAACTGACGGTTCTCGAGCTCTATCTGAGATTCCAGCTGATCTGGGAATATGATAGCATCAGATCTCAGCACGCCTGCAAGTATACAACAAGTTAATGAAAGAATAAAAAAAGCAAGAATTACTCTGAAAGATAGCCAGGGATTGAAAGCATAAATAGTAATCTTTACCTCAGATTTTTTGCTATTTTTCTGTATCCAATCCAATAAATTTACACATTTTTTAGTTACTTTTTTTTACAGTCCAAACCCTTGATTTATTACTATCTAACGTCACAGTCAAAAATTCTCTTTTTGTAGACTTATGGATCAGCTGAAGACAATTTTAATGTTAGTTCCAATGGTGTCTCTAGGGGTGTGTTTTTGTTTACAAAAGTTTAACCAAATAAAACAATCTAACAAATCATAAAATTAACCCTGAAATAGGGGAAACAACTGAAACAAGATCTTGTCAACACTTGCGCACAACACCACCAACATGAACCAAACGTAAAAAACAAGATTTAGATTTTACTATGAGATGAGAAGTCTACTTGTGTTAGTCTACGCTAACGTCTACCCTTTCTTAGATAGCACAGTTAATTAATAGTCTGGTAACAAATGCCATATGTGGTCCAGAATAATAAAATAAAATAACATATCACATGAAAACCAATATTCGTAGGTATACAGTTTTGAGTTATCTCCCCCGACTTACTCATACACTGGAATAAGTACTGTAATTACATTAATATTGGTGTTAACATTATAATAAGAAATAAAAATTATATTATCATATGACTTTTAGCATAGTTTTTTCTAATACAAGGCCGCGGCGAGACGAAGGTACCAACACTGCTGTGCCGTCAAACCGAAACAGCAGATGTAAAATTTTATAATAGACAGTATAGGAAATGTTTATGTTTACACTTTTGTTATTTCTGTTATTACCATGGCAATAAGCATGACCTTGCCACACACCAATGCAGCGGCCTTGTGTTAGAGGAGGCTATGCTTTTAGCGGAGATAGTTCTCTGTAAGGGGCTGTGTCTGCCTCGTAGTTGGCACCTATTAAGGAATGCTTAAAAACACAGATACTAAAAAAGACCAAAGATAGCCTAACTGATCTAATTTTTTTAGATCTAAAACAGTTTTTAGCAAAAAAATTGGATATTAGCTTCTTGGACTGAGTGATTCCGCTGCCAAAGACATCATCAGATCCCAGTAAAAATTGTATTAATATATATTTTAATCTCTATTTTTGGAAGAATTCTGTTTAATTACTTCAGCACCGGCACTGTCATTTAATTATTTTTTTTTTCAACCTATTCCTTGTTGTCTTCCCTTATGTAGTTTTCTTAACATAATTCTAATTGCACTTTATTAAGTATAAGAATTCCATCCAAACTAAATTTAGATAGTTTATGACTTTTGCCATTCTATAAATACGGTAAATGTCAGAAGTAACTTCGCTGACCTGGTCAATATTTACATTCCATGCCAAACATTGGTCCATATATAATCCTTAAAATTTTGTTGTTACTTCTTCCAAATGAGTACCACTATTCTATTGAATCCTGGGCTTTGCAGTTTTTTTTTTCATTTTGATGCTGCACTAGCCCTAAAGTTGCTTTCTGTTTGTGTGCGTTACCTTCGGCACGTTTCCGCCTTAGCTTCTTCATCCTTTTCACTCTGTTTGGGGAAGGCATCAAGTTTGCTTCCACGACCTCTGAACCAATACTGAGTCTCGGTTTGTCCCTCTCGTAAGGAAGGTCGTCCATCTCTGCATTTCTAACCTCCTCTTTCTCATCCTGCGATTGGCTGATTCTTTGCCTAATGTTTGGCGCCCTGAAAAATTATTAACACATTATATTAAAACTAGAGGTCGTCCAGGAGTCAAAAACTCAACCAAATGTATGTAATGTACAGACTTATTTATTTTCACCCCACGCTTTGAATAAAACCTTAGACAAATAGAATAAATATAGACCGTCAGCTGTGCTGACAAGTTCTGGCATCCACCACTAGGTTTGCCGTGTGGTTACGGCGCACACCGCTGCAGCATCTGCTGGCTACATTTTGGCTCCTGCGCTCCTCGCCTGCAGCAGTGTGCGCCGTAACTACATGGCAAACCTAGTGGTGGACGCCAGAACCTTCCTTTGACAGTCTATATTGATTCTGTTTGTCTATGATAAAACGTGTGATTTGTTTTGTCACCAGCATGGCAACCCATAAGGCCCATGTTAATTTTTTAAATTTTAAATCCATTTATGTGCTTATTCTTGAGCCTATTTTAATTGATAAAGGGATTCTGCACATCTACAGGAAAATATCTCTCCAACAGTATGCGTAGATTTTCTCTGCGATGCAATTGAGCTGAGAAAAAAGGTTTTAAAGAAACATGCTTACCTATTAATATAAAGATTATTGTACAACATCAAACAAATTATATTAATGGTTTTTTTCTTTCATTAGTGATTTGCAATACATTGTAATGGTTACCTAAGAGCTTTACTAAGTACAAGTTTTTCTTTGAACTGAACAATAAAATAAGTGGAAGGAGTTATTTTGTTTGCCAAGCGATGTGCTCGTGATCTCAACAGTTTATAAACATTTTATATTCATATTGCACTAGTTTTAAAACTATCTGACATCACCGGCTAAACAATAACTTAATAATTTCTTCTTCAATAGTCGTAGTTTTATTTAACAAAATTAAAAAAATCTTCACACTTTTATAGTTTTAATTGAGTTACCAATAATTTTATGGTACATTATAAATTTAGAAATTACAAGTTATCCAAATCGTGAGCCTCTAAAATGAAAAAGCATTATTTATAAATAGAATTTTGAGAGTTTAACATTTTTAAAAGTTCAAAATTTTAATAATTTAGTTTTAATAAAAGGAAAAATATTACTACTACAAGGATTTGCAAGATTCTACCTTATTATTGAAAAACTTATCCTCAAAAGGGAGAAAACACCAAAGAAAATATTTTTAACTGTTACACACTCAAAGGTTGGAAGGTTTGAGCAAGAAGTGACTTAAAATAGGTATAGTGCACTCCTGATTGGCTTACAACTTCAATGTTGTAGACTAATCTGACCAATCAGAAGACACCCACTCCACATGTATCTTGAAAATCCTGTACAAACTGAATTTAAATGCTAACGGTTATTTTCTGATTGAATTTAAAAAATTTAAGTATGTTCTGAATAATTTACATTTAGGTAGATTATTTAGGCTACTAAAAGATTTGTGAGGAATGACATTTTTAAACTATTTTTTATCTTAGAACGGTACACCATAAAAATTATTTATTACAGAATACAATTACACAGGTTAGTTTGTATTACACATAATAATGTATTACTTACCTAACAATCAGTTCAACAGTTGGATGCACTGCCTGTAAAAAAATATACATTTCAATAATAGGAAGATGTTTTACTGCTATTAGTGAATTTCCCATATTGGGAAGTAGCTATTACCATTACCGTAGGTCTCATGGTAAGACCTAGGCCCAGGACCGATTTACTTTTTCATTTTGATGTCCCCAGAGGCCAAAAACACCATTCGTTCAAATTTTTATATATCTATTATAGATATATATAGGTATATAACTTACACGATAACTTGAGTAATTTTTGTCCGATTTTGATAAAATTTGGTTTGAAGGTGTAAAGCGGGATAAACTTGAATGAGTTTGCGAACTAGCATGATCGGACTATGTTAACGGGGGTTTATGGTGGGTTTTATGGGGTAAAAATAGGATTTTCCCATTTTTGACCCTAAAAACGCAAAATTTCACAATTTCTTTCTAAACCATTTTGTAGAGCTTAAAAAAACAAATAATTTAGTATATTGAAGCGTAGTTATGTGCCTAATTGTTACGGAGAAAATTCAAAAAAATGTTAATTTTAAATTCCCATGTTATTCTTATGGAGAATAAGTCAACTGTTGTAGTTTGCTTGTTTATGAACATATTATGATCAAATTTGGAAAATACATTAATTTCTTACTAAACTACAGTACCTTTTAACATTTTACGTTAAAAAAAACTTGTTTACCCTCCCTGTTGCAGCAAACCTAAGTACTCATTAAACTAATTCTGTTTAAATAGGGAATAAATGTGATATTTTTAAGGAGACATTTTAGTGTAAATCCAATCAGGCAAATGGAAATTCGCTAAGTCTGCAGGTTTGCTGCGGCGGGGGTATTTATTTATAAGTCCAGATGAGTCATCGTTGCCCCCAGGCCGAGCGTCGTGCGCCCCCAGAACATCGTTATTTATCTAATATGTTTACATTAACGACCACAGACAATATTATTGTGGTTCCGAAGATGTCCTTGCCACTGTTTGGTCAACGCTAATGTTTTGTTTGCTAAATATTATTGTTTGCTGCGAGAAAGTGAACCCCATTCCTCGAAAGTCGAGGAAAACATAAGACTCGTCCTAGAGCGGCGGTCGACTTATCGCGGCATAATGGGTTTTTAAGTGGCTTTGTAAGTTTAGGGTCAGCGAGTGTTGGAGGTACAACAATGTATACAGGACAAACAAGGTGTCAACTTGTGATATTTTTTTTTTGATTTTACTATGTTTACATTTGTGTGAAAGCGGGAAAACGGTTCAGGCCATAGAGAGTTTCATAAAAAATTTTTTAGAGAAATATATAAAATGTAAAATACGTTACAAGATTCATTCCGGTATGTCTTTTTCTTGATGGTATTATTTATGTTAATCTTGGTTTGTTGGCTACTCATCATATAAATAAATTTATACACAATTTACTAAAAAAATGTGTAGGTATATTTCGAGTTTACTTCTAAACCCATCGTCAGCCTCTGTTAACAACGATGGCTGATGATGGGTTTAGAAGTAAACTCGAAATATACCTACACATTTTTTTGTAAATTGTGTATAAATTTATTTATATGATGAGTAGCCAACAAATCAAGATTAACGTTAGACGATTTAAGCTTATAACAAACTATGTGTTCGATCTTGCACTTTACATTCAATAATCATCCGTGGATGTGTATACATTAATTAATGGATTGGAACTAGTTTAACCACTTAATCAGCATATGTTACGGAAAGTTGATAAAAACACTTGAAACAGACACTTACACTTATAGGTACTGTTTTAACAAGACTGTAAATAGGCTACATATTATGAAAGAAGGTAGTGTTGATCGATTTCGATATTGGACACTATAATCATCATCAGACCCAATGGCCAAATTCACCTATTCATTCGCATATTGAAGTTCTCGATGATAATAATTTTATATTCATGTCTAGCTTATTGTTCTATGGTTCTTCTAACTTGTATATTCTGTATATCGGGCTTATTGGTATGTTTTGTTTCTGACCTACTCTACATTTTTGAACAAACATCAAAACATGTAACATTCTACAAAAGTCGGTGTCTCAACAAGTTTGTTATCCACCCACGCCGCTGTTCTGCCTGGTTCAGGTAAGGTATTATTAACAAACGTCGCTTATCAGAGATCAGCTGTTGTGTGACCTTGTACCAACGACCTTGACCACGGTTGAAGGTTGTTTCCTGGGATGATTCTGATTCTACAGAAGACACCCGGTGGATGAACTCGATACTGATAAGGCTTTAAACGCAGCCGGTGTACAAAAGTCCAATATTAGCTGAGGAATTAGTTGATCGTGAGAGTTTAGTGCGCAAAGTGACTTTAATTAAAATAGCAGCAATGAAAAATGACGAAAGTTGGGTCTAGAACCGACAAGTTTCTTTGCGAAACCAACGACATTCATTGAAGGGATAAATTTGAGTTTAAAATTAAAAACTAAACTTATCATAGTTTAAATACATATTTACAAGTGGTTAGTTGAATTTAAAAATGCGATTTTCCATTCAATTTCCCCGAGATTTGAATTTGTGAGGATTGAAGAATAATTAGTGGTCATAAATTAATAATTGGTATTATGTCCATTAACTCTTTTCAGATGGAAAGGTAAAGGAGGTTCCTTGTTCCATGTAAACAAAATACAGTATAACTAATTCTAAACAATCAAATAGAAATGCTTGTTGAAGAAGACGGGCATTGTACATAATATAAAAGATGCAAGGAAAAAACGAAGTAGGCAGATGAGCCGCGACAAAATAATATAATGTATTATTGTGGTCAGCCTGCTATTGTATGACGACCTTGTACGTTGTGTTGTGTTTGATATCCATAACAGTTGTTGAAAAGAATATGTAAATTATAACGTAAATCTATACAAAATACAAGACTAGATAAAGTTTAGTAGGTGAAATCTCGTGGTAGCGGAATCTTACCCCCCGGGCACTGGACATAACGTAGTAATTTGAGATATCTCTCTTATGGAGTGTTACCCCTTTGATATTGGTTAGGCCTAATCTTGGGAGTATAACGAAAATAGAACAAGTGTAATGATTAACAATAAAAGTGCGAATCTTACTCCCCTGAAGGAATTCGAACCCCTGAATTTAAGTGTTGCTGGATTAGAGAAATCGAATATAGATTCGATTAGTCCACCTTCATTCGATTTTTTCATATTCAGCAAGTTTAGGCCAAGTAAGGTAATAACAGTTTCATTGCAGATGTGAAAAATATCGATACTTTCAATCGATTTTATGTTAATCCAGTTGAGAAATAGCTATTTACCTAACCCGCCATGTTAAACTTCCCTATCCCAAGCGTGATGTATACAACTTCCTTACTTCTCGAGTGATGTAAAGTATCAAAAACTCACTCGGTGATGTAATTAAACCCATTTAAATAACATTGAGTGATTAACTTAAAAAATATACTTCTATGGAGCCAACGACGTTCCTATTACCTTACATATACCTTACATATAGCTATTACCTTACAAGTGTAGTAAGAGCGTTTTTATATCACGCAGGTGAAGGTTGTGCAACGAGCGGAAGCGAGTTGCATAATTTACCTAAGTGATGTAAACACGCTCTTGCGTAACGTGTAACGTACAAGATTTTACCTGACCCGACAATATACAGGAGGTTACGAACAATATTAATCATTATCCATTTCACTCATCTTCTAACAGTAACGTTCATTTACAAACAAAAGCTAGGTTAGAAAAAGTCTTCAAAACATAACAATAAAACTCAAGAGCACAGCTGATTTCTAGCGTTGAACCTTTGACTAAAAATATCCAATAGTCAATGGTTGAACGTCGTTGGCTCCATAGAGGTATATTTTTTAAGTTAATCACTCAATGTTATTTAAATGGGTTTAATTACATCACCGAGTGAGTTTTTGATACTTTACATCACTCGAGAAGTAAGGAAGTTGTATACATCACGCTTGGGATAGGGAATTTTAACTTGGAGGGTTGGGTAAATACTAACACGCCGACTCACTTCTGGTAAAGTATTTCAGGATAAGCGAAGAGTGACGTATGAGCGAAATTACAGCTACTGTACGATCAGCTGATAAGCCCCAAGATCAAGGACAGCTGTTTCCAACCTTTGACTTTTCCCTGGATCTACTTGATGACCTGGCTATATTAACCAGCTACCCAGCAATTAGTTAAATTTCCCCTATAATTGTTTCGTAATAAAATTGGTCATTGGTGGGAACGCAAAAGAAGTTAGACAACAAAAATTGTTCTGTTTTATGTGGATAAAAATTTGTTGTATAAGAACAGAAAATATAATTTTTCAGCACTCTTTCTCGAGGGTAAATTGGACTAAGTTATCATTTTTAATTCACATCCTTATATATAACTAGCTGTAACCCTTGGGCTTTGCCCCGTTTAACTTCTTAATTTTCAAGATTATCTCGTTCGCATGGCTCAATCATGTCCTGGTTGAAGTTTGTTCGCTACGCTCACTCACCTTTTGGTTGCAAATTAGCTGTTGTCATAAATGTAAAAGAAATAATAGTGCTGCAACCTGTTGGTAATCCTTGTAACTTTAATGCTATTGAACATCATAGAACAGAACCAACTTGTTTAATTTAAACAGCTGTTAAGATTCAATAATTCCATTTCTCATAAGGTTAACATGGGAAACTCCAGAGCCACTGGGGCGGAGCCCGAAAGGATTTTTGAAATAAGAATATGCCTATATGTTAATCGGGAATGTGAGTTATCATCATGCCAAATTTCAGCCCAATCTGACCAGTATTTTTCGCGTTCACTTGTCACAAACATACATCCATACATCCAAACTTTCCCATTTATAATATTAGTAGGAAGTAGGATACGTGAAGGCGATTTCTACGAATCACTACTCCTCCGTTAATAATGGACGGATTTTTACAAATGATGCGTCAAAATTAAGTATTTTTGTGTAGACGCCCCCTTTCACTAATTCCTGTAATAAAAGTCTTCGGGCTTTGCCCCCACAGGCCATCAAAATCCCAATGTATTTTTTATGAAGAAAATATTTTGTCTAACAGACGAATAATTTGTATTAATTACAGCTGTTCATAGTAAACACATATGATACACACAAAAGCGTTCGTTTTCAGTTTTGATAAATGTAGTGGAGTGATTGATTACATTATTTTTTAGTTGACTCTTTTAAGTAATCGGAAATTATGAGTGTTATTCGTTTTGAATAAAAAACACCTGGAATACTTTTCAATTGCTCGAAATTGAGCAAAAGGTGCACTAGTTGTCAAAAAACCTTGACATAGTGGAATATATTTATAGTTGAAAATGATTAACACTTTATCCCGGCCGAGCACAGAGAACAGAGACGCACACAACTTGGAAGTGCTAATAGCGACAGTGGGTTTGGCCTAAATACATAACTCCGACAGTAACAGTAGACAGCCCACAACCCGCCTCTTGTGATTCCCACAAATAACTTTCTGTTCCTATCGTCAACTTCACTTAATATTCTAATCCTCTTATGTGTCACATTCTATCCGTCAATCTGTCAATGCTGATCCCTAATGCGCAGCTAATTACATTAGAACCTGCGGTGTGTCTATTCTCAATCGTGACTATTGACTACACAATAAATCGCCGTTGACTTTTGGTATAGCTCAGTCAACAAAGCTCGAAACATGTACCGCAGCGGATTTTTGCACAGTTGAGGATACTCTCCTGAACAACATACTAAAAGTCCTGACCGATGGGATGTGAGCTAATATAGGGGGGTGTAAATGCTATTTTTTTTAGTTTTCTTAAAAAATCTCGAAAACGGCGCCTTCTGGCGAAAAACTATAAATGTACAAAATAAAGAGCATTATGTGTCTTAACAAAAAAGGTCACGTTCATTATGTTCCTAAAATAAATACCAAACGAGATACAGGGGATATAAATAATAAAACGTTCAGAAAAAATAGTTGTACTGTGGTAAAGCGATTGTTTTTGTATATCACATTGAGTGATATAAATGATAATAGTATGTAGTAAATACTCGTATATGTAGTACAGTTGTAGTAAAAAGTGATTGGGGGAGGAAGGCCGGGGGCTGGAAGTTGAGATACCAAAGTTCTATGGATACCAACCGGTGGTAGCCATAATAACACATGGGAGTGGGTAGATCTTGTTCAGGCCAAGCACAGTACAGTAATATGTTCCACCGTTCAGGACTTTTAGTATGTTGTTCAGGAGGGTGGGTTTTTATTTTTGTCTACAACTGTGCAAAATCGGAACTACACGATTTTTTCCCACTCATTTGTTGACTTTGGGCTAGTAGAAGGAGTATACATTCGACTTCTGTTGTGAAAATTAAATCTTGCTTTAGTGTGTGGTTAAGTCCGGTAACGATGTTTGGTTGAGTTGATCTCGACTACCCGTATATTTTTACCTCAATATATATTTCACAATCCGTGTTTTACTCTTTGGTTGATGACCCTGGTGGTCAAGAAATAGTTTACAAATCGTCTATCTGGTCGCAGTGCTTTTCAAGTCGGTATTATACCTGTAAATTCAGAGATGCCATAAACGGGAGTTAATATGCCTCTGTTGTATCGTTGTTTTAAGCGGATCGACGATTAACATGAGAGTGTATGTTTTACTATGATATCACCCACTAAAATGTAAAAAGATATGTTTATTTTATTGTTTGCGACTATAGTTTATCTACTACTCCAACGTTGGCTACAAATAAATACATACGTGTTTCATAACTAACTTCTTGATCAGCATCGTACGTGTTATTAAATTGCCTGAAAGTATAAAGTATACGTCAAATAGCTGCGATAACATATTTACATTTATACTGTTTACGGTGCTCACAAGATGGTAAATACATATAAATTATTACAAGTGTTATTTGACGTATCTTTTATACTTTCAGGTATAAATATAAATAAAACAATGTAGATAACAACTTCGTCTACAAGTCCATTACCTATGGTGATGCTGAACAGAATTTCAAAATATTCTAGTATTTGTTATTTTAGACGAATTTCAAGATGTCAGGGCATTACAAACTTTCATTTTCCAATTATCACAAATATTTCTAAATTAATGTAGCCAATCAGTTTATTTTCGTGTAATCCTACTTATTCAACTTATTCTTATTTCCAGTGTTGCCAACTGGTTCTCTATAAGGATGTTCCAGAAATTACTCGCTATTGGGCGATGATGAAACAACCCCGTTTACCTAAGTTGGTATAACTGGATCATGTAACCAGCTGATGCAGTTCCGAGAATACCCGACCAGCTGTTAGAGAAAGTTTTATTGTTGTAATAAACCACGTGGTAATCCAGGACTTAAATTCCAAGTGTCAAAGGGATCAAAAAGGCATAGTGTTGTTAGTCATTGATTAACTGATTCATTGACTTTGAATAAGTTAGGGCAAGTACACGTCGCACCCTATAGTGACATCTGAATCATATTTTATTTTTACTCGTGTTTTATGTTAGTGGCCTTTGAGATTGTTAACATCTTTATTAGACAATGTTCTTCAGTTTGCCAAGAAAATAATTTGAGCACTTTTGATAATAGTTTTATAAAAGTAGGGGAGTTTATACAGAACATACTAAAATATGGTCTACTTGATTATCTGCTAATAATATTGTTTTACTTGAATTGTGTTCGATTACAAATACAAAAACGAATGCCTAAAATTAGAGGACTTATTGCAATTATACCAATACTTCCACATCAGTTGGTCTGATCTGGTTTTGGTATTGGTTCAACTTAACATCTCAGTTTTGATTGGCCAGCAAGGTCTGTTTTGAAAGTAAACTGAACACCATCTAGAAGGCCTTGGTCAAGAGCAAGCGACGATGTGACGTGATTCTATGTCCAAATTTCACGCAGCTCGGACGCAAAGAAAGACTTGGAATGGTATGTAGACACACGGCGCCTGCCTGCCTTCCGACCCCAATGTAGAACTTCACTGCACGTTTACTCATTTAAA
The DNA here is from genome assembly GCF_028750875.1 of Macrosteles quadrilineatus. Lineage (NCBI taxonomy): Eukaryota > Metazoa > Arthropoda > Insecta > Hemiptera > Cicadellidae > Macrosteles > Macrosteles quadrilineatus. Next base: position 186,464,884 of record NW_026542594.1, read on the forward strand.
TGTGCGATTTTAGACACCTTAGCGGCCGTAACGTTCAAATTATATGACACACAACACTGTTTTACGGAAATAGATTATTTATGATTTCAACAAACAGGGCAGGAAATACGATGATAAAATGATGTATTTGAATCATACTTTTTTCAAACAATGACGGTGATTTCTGAATCAGCTGTTGATAATTGCATTGTTATCAATTAACGATATAAGTATTTCCAACTCAGTTGGAATCTTGAATCATCCGTTAAGAATAGTATTATTTTCAACTTTAAAATGAATGCACAAACCCTATTTTTAACTGTGGATAAAGTGAAGTGAAGTTTAAGTTTATTGAGTGAAACAAGCAGCAATAATTAATTATCGCCATGTAAATATTTATAAATATAAATAACGCGATATCAATATTACTTTCTTTTGTACATAAACATGCACAATCTTTGTATACCCAACACAATACAGTACTTCAAACTCGTTGGAATACAGAAAGCATAAAAGTTTATCAAACTGTCGAGTATGAAGTCAGCGCACGAGTCATATCGCACAATGATTCAATGAATGAGTAATTTCAATTGTGTACAGCGCCCGAGATATAAAACCAATTAAACCCCTAGACCCTATACTTTTATACGACTTATGACTTTCACCTTCCCAACAATCAATTATCGTACGACAAACAAAGAAAATATAAGAACAGAAAACGGCAACACACTCTATGAGAAGCACATTTAATTTTCACATAACTCGGAACTAACATCTATACTTATTTAATACGCAAGCAGGATTTTTGTGACAATTACTCCTCCGAAACTACTGAACCGATTGACAAGTTTTTGGTGTCATTGGAAAGAGCATAACGTGAAGTTGTGCAGGAAACTTTCTTTTTAGGGAAATAATTAGAGAGTGAGGCCCTGGGGCCCTTTAAAGATTCGTATTTCTCCATAAGATTAACATGGGAAATAAACATTGTTTTGAAACCCCAGCTGTTGTCAGAAATTAAATATTAAATAATTGGTCTCCATGGAAGAATGAGAAAATTCACAATGTTTACATTTGCTTTGACATTTAAATGTAAACAACCAGAACTGTCAAATGCCTATTTCACAATTTCAGACAGCTGATCCAAAAAAATTAAACAACTATGTGGTAGGTTTATTTAATCTTAAACTTTATGATAGATTATTTATTATAAATCTATTTCAATGATTATGAAACAGATTTTTCCCGTTGCGAGAAGAAGAACATATGTTAATTGTAAACCGTCAATGTGTAAATTATCTATGTTGTATTAAAAATGTGTATAGTTTTGGATGTTGGTTTGTGTTTAATGATATAAGTTATTAGTTATTGAATTTTTATTTTAAGGATTTGGCATATGAGTAAGCCTATCATAAATAACACCATTTCAGAGTCTGCCAGTTTTTGCCTAACTCTGTCCTGTAGAGTTTAAAGTAGCCTACACCTTAGTGTCTACAAATTGGCTAAATAACTTAGGTATGGTACTTTAAAAGCTGACAGCCTTTTTACGTTGACTTAAATTGTAAGCTTACCTTTTCCCGTCCATGGGCAGTTTGATTGTTAATAATTAACCCTTTAAACTGGAATAGTTATGTAAATTGTGAGTATTTCCATTAGTTAATAATCTTTTGGTTGACTCTTTTAAAATCATCGGAAATTATTGCTGTTATTAGTTTTCAAACAAGTTATTTTTTGTTTATAAATAACTCCTGTACTTCTTTGCAATTGCTCGATTTCGAGCAACATGAACACTAGTAATATTAAAATTTAAGTGAAAGTAAACTGAATTAAAAATAAAAGGTTTCTATGTGACAAATCATCCCAGGAACAACAAGATGCATTTCAGACGGTATCCGATGAGAAAACTTACATGGATATTAGTAAACAGCTGATATAACAAGGCAGGTTTGGTCCAGTACAACAGATGTTATTAGCTCTGACGTCAATGGTCAGATAATTATCATCACAGCTGTTACCGCATAGTTGCTGGTATTAAATTGTCGCCGCTCCGGTCAAATTCTGTTTCAACTCGCTTAATTTCTTCACCAAGACAGCGACGAACTTTGTGTACTAATTGCTGAATATGAGAGTAGAATGGAGTGCTGTATAGCATTGTTGCAGAATAAGACCAGCTGGTCCAGTTTATTCAGCCTGTTGGTCTTGGTCAATATATTTGTAATTTGTTAAGCCCAATAGATAAAGAATAGGTAAATAGGTAATAGATAAAGAATTTAGTTGATAAGGAATTTTACAGTGTTTCTTCGTTTTAAATGTAAATTGTATGTAACTCTTGAAGTTTGCATCTTTATTTTTATGGGTCTGATTTTATTTGTTTAGTGACTTTTGCCCTGTACATTTCTGTATCATTATGGCAATAAACGATTCTGATTCTAAACAACCCGATTTAGTTTCAAACCAAGCTACTAGGCTAGATTCTCTCTATAAAAAAATCAATATGATTAACACAAGACCTCAGACAGGACTATTACCGGTATGTTTGGAGTTATGGAAATTTAAAACTTAGCCGCATTTTTTAATCATCTAAAGCAAGAAAATCGTGCCATTTTCTAGTTCATTAACTGATTCCTTCTCGGCGCTTAATGTTTTGAATCAGCAATGTTGGGTTGGAATACACAATTTTACGAACGCCTGGCCGGTTCCAACAAAGTTTGTAAATACCTCTCAAAACATCTGGCTATATTGAATCAATTACATTATTTTGAACCGTTTTTTATATTTATATTTTAGCTCTCGAGCGCTGAGATTAAAAATATTTGTGAAATGTAAAAATAAATTTATTTATTGCATTTATACCGGTTGCGGTTTTGGACTTTATGACTCTGCCTTAGACTACGGTTTTTGCTCATGCTTAATATATAAGTTGCTTCTACTTTTCATGTAAACCCTTCGCCAATTAATAGTTTTTTATTGTCAATGACTAGTAGTAAGCTTAGATTAAGACTAAGTTGGGTATATTTGTATCAATGAATGTATATTTTGTTTAAAAACGTTCAAAAAGTGACTTTTGCAGTATGACTAGACACACAACCAGCTTTCTTAAAATTATAACTTAGATATGGCAACATTATTTACCTTCCGAACATGTAAACAATATAGGGCCTACTAGGGAATAGAAAATGAATAACAGCACTGTAAACAATCAACAAACTTATGAGCGACACGAACGTGTACAGATTTACAGTAACAACTTACCAGCAAGATGCAGACTAAAATAAAAATAATCCACTGGTAGGACACAGTCACCATTTTATAAACAAACGACTAAACCACTGACCTAACACTCTTCTAGGGAACCGAGTTGACTGTTGACTGCCAATTAGAGAGGTTAAATTATTATTGATAAATCTTGCCAGCAGACGACTGGGCTGACTGGAGGCGCCACAAGTGCATCTAGTGGTCGGCCAGCGAACTACTAAGTACTGACTGGTCATCACATCAGCTGACTCGGCCATGAGGTAATTTCGAGGGATATTTTCCCGAAATGAGGTATTTTCACTGCCAGCGGGATAGATAGATAGATTTATTTGATAATTAAACATTATGATTTCAACAAACAACTGGGCAGGAAAACGATGATAAAGTTATATATTGGATCATACTTTTTTTAAACAATGACATATGATTTATAAATCAGCTGTTGATAATTGTGCTGATGATAAAGTTATATATTGGATCATACTTTTTTTTAAACAATGATTATATGATTTCTAAATCAGCTGTTGATAATAATTGTTATGTTAGGTATCAATTAACAATATAAATAGGCTATGTTGTTTAATAAATGTGGATTAAGTTTTGGTATGATACACTGAACAGTGAGCATAGTAATAGCAATATTTATACAATTAATCTCTGAATGTCATATTTCTTCAATTAAAATAACCAATTTTTACCCAATTATTTATCATTTAAATAAATATATATTAGTTGATAAAAGTTACAACATTGCTCAGATTTAGGTATCTTATAATGTTGTGTTATGTTTTCATTATATAGAACCCTTTAAGTTGTCCACCCTAATTTAGATACTTAAATTTACAAAATAAACATTTTTGTTTCCCAGTTGAGATCAACAGGTAATTAGTCGAGATGGGGACCACCTAGGTGCGTATTTTAGACCAAATATGAGTGAAGGATGAGTGCAGAATGTTGTGAGATGATCTGCTAGTGTGTAGTTTTGTTACTGACTAAAAGATCAGCTGTTTCATCAGTAAGGATCATTTATTTAAAGCCCAGTGATCAGGATCAGGGACAGCTGGGTCCAGTGATAACCATTGAAGGAATAGACAAGCTGAATTGACAGTCACTATGGTGAACAAATAGATAAAACGACTAAGGGGGAAACACTTTTAATACATTTTCTGAGCGGATGTTGATCATTTGGGTGGACGGTCAGAGAGTTCTCAGTTCAAACATTGCCTAAAAATCCTTTACCTTCTTTGGTAAGTGTGGACTTAAGCCCTCCCATACACAATCTGACATGTTGATAGACACGTCTGCCGACTCATCCAAGTCCTAACACGTTGGACCGTGTTTGGTTAAAACAGACTGAGAATTCCCAGCGGACTTGGTCGACACAACCTACATGTCGGATCGTGTATGAGCTCCACAAACTTGGTCTGCAGTTGTTTTGGCGACGTTATACAGTAAACACGCTTCAAAATTTGTAGTGATAGCAAAAGGTTTTGGGAGGAGTTTATAGAATTATGCAGTGTTTGTAGGACTTGTTCGGTCGTCAGTTTTTAAGCCGTGCACATACTCTAAATGTTTTCTTGTGTCCATCCTGTTTTTATTTGTTTAATATTTATTCAACCCCTGACGCAATGCAAATGAAGACTTTTCGTATTAAGTGTAACAAAGCCATAGTTTAGTGTAACACTACGCACCTGACGATAGAGTTATCTCCGAAACGGCCGTAGTGAAGTATTGCCCCTGATTGCGTGGACGGTGAAAACTAAATATATTATTATAATTTCATACAATCTACCACACTAAAGAATATAATATAGGCTAATGTATATATATATATATATACATATCGTATATATTAAAGTATATAGAAAAACTAGTGAATAGAACTTTTGCATTTTTTACCATCATCCTTGCAGCCTATGTGTCTGTTAAAGCATTTAAGGCATGGTGAAAAGAGAGGATTTAATTTGTAAACTAAAAGAGAATATGATTGTGGATGATCACACAAAGTTTTTACACAACATTAATAACAAAATTATTTATTTATTCGTATAATCAAACAAACAAAAATTACTGAAAAATATTTATTTGAAAACTACTGTACAAGGATTTATATAAAAATATTGAGTGTAGACATAATAAATATGCGAGAATATGTGCATGTTTGGCATTAAAAAATATAAACAATTGATATAATACCTATATACACATTTCATATAAAAATATATATTTTAAAATTACATTAGGCCTAACTAAAAGGCTGTTAGAACAGAATGTGCTTGAAACTAATTAAATTGAGGATAAATATTTTAATAAAAATGGCTATTTTCATAACCAAATAAAACGATTTTTTCTTCATTTATTAATTCATCTAAAATATTTCATTTGTAAATTATCTACTTGCATATAAAACTATTAATACTGACTGATGTACTGTATTAGATTGACATATTCAAACTTAAATAAAAATCCTCAACAAAACTAGATGAATTTATTAAATGTTTGATTAATTGTTGAGGCTGCTTTCTCTTTTCTAAATGGAACAACACTGTACAGTAAGACAGTTTCATTATTGTTTTTGTTACCCAATGACTAATGTACAGAACATTTATAACAAACTAATGACCATTAGTGTGAACAATATTTGCATTTTGGTGTAAACCAGTTTTTAATTTTTATGTAACACAAAATTCTGGGAAGCAATTTTATATCTTTTAACCACGATAAAAGTTATCAAATCCATGATTATGCAGTTAATTAAAAGGTAACCCAAATAGTTTATTTAATTTAATCATAAAAATATTTACATCCCTAAAATACTGTAGTTTCATTTCTCACTCAAATTGCCAACGTTTGATCTAAACTAAATTAACTGGTTTAAAATATCCATAGTAGAACTAGAAAACCCTTTATAACTGGCTATTTTAGTCACCTCGGAATTTCTAGAAACAGCCTTTGGCTCACTTAATTTTCCCTCATTATTTTGTTCCACAATTTCATGATTTGGTTTATCATCTTTGGTCTTGCTTTCCTTCACCTTTTCTTCGTGATCTGCATTTCCATTTAAACCGGTTATTCCACCGATAACACTTGGTGTTTTATCTATATCTGTCTCACTAGGTGTTATCTCTATGTTTATATTACTAGGAGTCCGATCTACATCTATATCACTGGGCGTTTTATTTATATCACAGACAACTTGGTCATTTAAGTCAATCCCTGCTGAAACATCATTCTCAAATGTAATTCTACTTGTAGTTTGCTTTACGGTTTTGGAACTTTTAGCAGCATTATTGTTTTGCTTGAACAAAAATATATCTTCAGACAATTCAGGTGGATTTTTATCCTTCGCTTCAGTCACTGGTCCCATCACACAGCTCTCACGGATGGGTTTCGTCTGTCCCTTTTTACCTTTTACTGGTAGCTTTTTAGATTTAACGGTCTTTGAGGTCTTTCCTTTCAAATTTTCCCCACTAGGCCCAGCAACGCTTTCAATTTGTGTTTCCTTCCTAGATCTCTTAGGGGGAGTTACATGTTTATCTTTTGAGCCGAGAGGATTATTTTTGAGAATGGTTTTGGATACAGTTAACATCTTCTCTTCTTCAGAATCTGTTACAGTGTCTGAATCAAAATGGTCACTTTCCTCTTGGTGCGTTGCATCTGAAACGTTAATTTGTTAAATCGATAAGAATATGAATCTTTATTGTCTGTTAAACATATTCAATGCAATGGGATTTGTCTTTTTAAGAATTTTGATACATAGCATTACGATGTAATTGAAAATAAAATAAATAACAAAGATAAATTAAATAGATAAGTTTTAATAAGCTGGCCTAGTTTAAAATCTGATAATGGTAGATGACACGTGACTAGATACAGAATTTGAGTCAAAATGGTAAACATAATGTATGACTAAATAAAAAAAGGAAGTAAAAATAGAATTTAAGGTGGGATGAGTACGTACAAAACATACCAGATGAGCTATATTAAATATTGAAACAGGTTGACTTTAAGTAAATAAAAGACAACTATAGTTCGGCCGCTTAGAAAGCGACCTCCTCCAGCATTGGTTTAGCATTAGCGCGCAGGTCGTTTTCTAAGCGGCCGAACTATAGATCAATACATAGTTTAAATTTAAAAACAAAGTTAACCTACATGAAAAACATGACTAGAATGGCAATTAAAATTAAAACTAAACAAATTAAAACAAGTTGGGGTCTTTGTAAATAGTTTAGTTGACATATAAATACCTAGATTAATAAAATCATAATTTACAAACCATACTTATAACCTCGATAATGTGGACTCAACTTGGTCCCATCACTCAAAAATATAGTCTATTAAAGATTTCACATAGGTACTTTGAAATAATTGTAATTGTAAAATACTATTTAAGTAAATAACATATTTGAAGAATGCATATAAAAAACACATATTGAAAATTAACCATTAAAAACAAATGGCAAGAGGTATTGGGTTACTATATTAATTTCAAAAACACAAAATGAAGTAATACAATGAAAACAAACCTTCTAGTATAGGGGCTTCTTTTTTCAGCTCCCGTATTCTTTTTTTCTTCTCGTTCAAAACTCTTAAAAACTGGCTGTACAATGTTTCTTCCATTTCCTTCTTTTTCTCCAAGACTTCATTTAATTTGGTTTTTAAAATGCCGTTTTCTATAAAAAAAATTCAAGCTTATAAAATAAACTTTTACTCTGAGTCATATTGTCCCTGGATTTAAGAATACTATTCTGCAAAATCTATTGCACAACTACAGACTTCTCAAAGCCCTCAGTAATCCTGCTACCAGGTTATATATTCAGTATTAAATTCTTGGTTCATTCATTAAGTATGGGAACTGGTTCACCGTAGCCTCAAAAGAGCAGTGGAGGGGGGTCTGACCGGTTGGATTTGATAGAGAGGTTCTTCACCAATCAGGGAGCATTATGGTTGAGTCGCCTACGGGCATTTGTTGAGACAGGAGGGCGATATTTGCGCCAAATGTTTTTTTCACAGTGTCTTCACACCATATCATCAAGCAACGCTGTGAAGTTTTGCTTTAAACTCGAAAAATCTGCATCGGAGGTCCTTGCCCTCAACTTGAACATTTTATTTCCATGTCATACTGGAACCCAGGTAGGCCAATAACAATGTCCAGAAAATATGGATCTTCCTGGACGCAAACCAAGATTTCTTACAAAATCTCCACCTATGACAGTTTTTGTTCCTTGCTCAGGACTTACAGCACCAGCTTCGCGTGGACTCTTCTCATCGCCAAATTCTCTTTCACGATAGTGTGGACGGTTTTCACTGAAAGGCCGGTCTTCTCACTGGTGTGGACGATGGTTAGACGCCTGTCAGAATCGAAAAAACTTCTTTCACTTTGACCACGTGAGCTTCGGTTCGAGCAGTCATCGAGCGTCTAACTCAGTACTTGTCTTCAACGAGTTCCCGGCCTTCCTTAAACATTTGGTGCCACTCAAAAAATCTTCTGCGGCTTAAAGCATCCCATAAACCTGTATAATGAGGGCAAGAGTCTAAGACACAGATTTTGTGAGTTTAAAACAAAACTTTACACACAATGCTCCATGATGACACAATGAAAAAATACTCTGTGCTAATATCTACCTGTCTCAACAAGTGCCCGAGGCGACTAAACCAAAATGCTCCTGATTGATGAAGGATCTCTCTATCAAACCCGACTGGTCGAACCCCCCTCCACCACTCTTGGAACCAATCCTAAGGCTGCAGTGAACTAGTACCGATACTTAATGAATGGAGTGTACGTACAATGTCTAGAAGTAATTCTCAACCCTTAGGAGTGATCGATTTGTGGGCGTCGATGAATATTCAAAGGCACCAAAAAAACTAAACCAAACTAAAACAGTACTGTAGGGTTGAATTTTGACCTTTACGAATACAAACTAGCTAATTTTTTTTACAAACCAACTCTTTGTATTAAATGTGGGGAAATAGGAACGTTGTACACATGAACGTTGTAGAGATCTTGAGCATCTCTAGTGAGAGTTGCTAATCCTACAGCAAGCACGTAGAAGAGACTGCGATGTAAGTAGCAACCATTCGGTGGTAATTGAGTTAGCGGTTATTTTCACTGTGCAGCCCTCACCCGCTGCGGTTTAGTCATTCGGTATTGCGATCAATGCACATATAACATATATATTTTTAGCGGATTTCCCATATGGGAAATAAGCTAAATTACCTTAGGTCTCAAGGTAAGACCTGGACCCGGGACCAATATACTTTTTCGTTTTCATGACCCCAGAGACTAAAAAGACCATCCGTTCAAATTCATTACATATAGGGCCTCTCTCTATGTAGGCCTATGTATATAGGTATATACAAGAGGTAATGTTCAAGAAATTGTCATCTGAACGGATGTTAAAAGCAGTGGAACCTTCATACCTTATGTCCAAAGGTGGCCGAGGTGGGTACGGTTGTACCAACGTCTTTTATACTTTAATACTTTTCAATGAAATTGCGACCTGTTAAAGATCGGTGACGACCTCTTGGAACGAACAACATACTTGGTTTGTTAATCTCATATTCATCGTGTTTAGAACACCTTTAATCACTCACTTGTATCAAACAGCTAGAAATAGCTTCACTGTCTATTCACCGCACCTCTTTTAAGAATGAACATAAAAGTATATGATAAAATAAGTAAACAAAAATGTAAACAAGCAAACTATTGTCAATTGCATTGGCCAGCTGTTGTCCACTAAATTAATCAAATAACGTTAACTTCCAAAACATGCAAGGCATAGCCCTTTGGAAATCAGCCTGTGAGGCAGAGCCCTTAGGGAGTTCGTCCATATCAATACTTTTCGGCAAATCTACACGTACTCTTTAAGCTTCATTTTGATATGCCATATGTCTATATTTTTATTTGATAAATGGCCTTAACCGTTTACATAAAATTTTATTGTATCACTTTAATAATATAATAGACTAGCTGTTGTACCCGTGCTTTGCAACGGGAAGAGGACACAAAATAGAAACATTTTAATCTTTACATCTGTTGCATATAATAGTTACACACCCGCCATTGCTTTTAGAAAGAAAATTCAACTTTTATAGCCTTAATAGAAACGTTTAAGTTATGACTTTTATATCTGGTAAGTAGTGGATACCACCATTTTGGTTTTGTTTAATTTTGAATCTTGTGTAGACTGATATGAGAAAAACTGAACAAATCTTCGAATAAAACTTTGACATACATGATTTACTTTCATCTCCCTTAATTACTTATCTTTTAATTTATTATTGACATTTTAAAATTCATTTTTGAAGTTGCAAAAATACTAATTATTGAATGTAAATGAACATTTTTTTTTTCTTCTTTATATTAAATCACAAATCCTTCCATCTTCAGTTTCTTCACTCACAATAAATAATTAGCAAAACTAAGTCAGCTGTTATAAACTTTAGATATATTGCTGTGCCTTATCAATACAGTCTTTTGAAATATTAAAGAAACTATATCTATAGGTACTATAAAAAATGTTAAACAAATAATTTAACATTTAAGACAGCAGACAAAACTAATATGATTATCAAAGAATCAAGGAGTAAAAAATGTAATAGCAAATACAGTATATGTTTCATTGCATCTCTGATTCTACTCTACAAAATTATCAACAAACAACTTTATATACAAATCAGTTCTTTTAATCAGTTCCATCGTCCATTGCCATTAAATTTTCACACTTACCATTAAGTAAACATAGTAATAGATATTTCATTGATTTTAGAAACAAAAGAATACTGTGTACTGCTTAGTTTTATGATATTTTCCTTAGTTTAATTTAATCAGTGGTGTGGCAAAACACAAATAATAAATGTATCAAATAAAGGAAATGTGAATGTTAAGATAAAATAAGAGTATTTTGTATTACCGTTTGATAATTAAATATAGTTACACATATACAACCGATTTTAGAAAACAAAAATCAACGACGTACAATTTAGTTATTGGTGATATTCTTTAGTTTAATTTAAGCATTAGGTTTAGCAAAACACAAAAACTTAATTTACCTAAATATACATATAAAACACAATGTGATGTGCAAGTTATGTTAAGTTAATCCAACACATGTTAAGCAGTTAGAATTTATTTAAAGTAGCCTCAAAATTCATACAAAACATCCATACATTGTAATTTTCATACTGTTTCCATGAAAACATATCAATAACATTATTTTCATAACTTAGACGCTTTAAAAAAATCCAAAGTAGAGCCGGAGTTGATACAGCAACGGTTATAGAATCTTTTTTTTCTATAACCATTGACATAGATTTAGAATAAATAATCCATGATAAAAGGTTAGATTAAAATAAACCTACTTCATAGTGATGGAAAATATTATATTTAATTTCTTTGTATCAGCTGTCTGAAATTGTTAAATGTATGCAGTTTAGCAGTTCTTCTTGTTTACATTTAAATGTCAAAGCAAAGGTAAACAAACATTGTTAATGTTCTCATCGCAGCCATGGAGACCAATCAATATTTACTTTTAAAATCCTCACCTCAGAACTTTTAAAGCCAAAGGGGCAAAGCCTACGGTCAGTATCAAAATGTGAATAGTCCTATAATGGTCCTTGGTATGGTAGCTATATTTTTGTAAAATTTAAGCCCAGTTGGTTCAGTAGTTTTTGCACCTATTAGTAACACACATACAGACAGACACCATTAGATTTTTATATAATAGTATAGAAGTATAGATAGTATAGATATATGTGTGTGTCCGTTAGCATGATAACTCAAGCAAAAATGATACAATATCCATACTTATATGCGTGGTATGGATCAATAGGCCAAGCGGAAGTGTTTGTAGAAATTGAGACTGCTTAGTGAAACTTAAAAGTGTGTCAGTGTCGTGTCAGTTCATGTACGTCCATAAAATGTTATTTTGTAACATCCTCCCCAGTTGGGCCTATCCACTAACTTCATACATTATAGTCATGGGCAGCAACAGTAGAACTTTACTTAACTTAAAAGGCCACACCACAAACTCAGTTATATAGTTCACTTTGGTTGACTTAAATTTTTTATTTATTTTTTAACACAGAATACAAATTGTCCTTACCTGCTTCCAAAGTGTTTCTTCGACAATCACTATCTTGAAGTTTTGTATATAAGTTCGCATTCAGTTTTAGAGTATTGTCCAAAACCTTCTCAAACGCTTCTGACAGTGGCACCTTAAACCAGAAACATGTGAGGTAAAATATTGATTAAAATGTGTTTAATATCCAGTGGGCTTAGACTTAGTTGGATGTGATGGTATTCTGAAATTAACTTGGCATATTATATTATAGAATCTGCTTCAAATCCTGTACAGTATTTACTGTGATGTTTCCCACTGACATAGAATCATCAAATTGCTTTACATTTGGTAGAGATTACACATTCTTCAAAATGTATTTAACAATTAATTGTGTAAGCCCTTAAATCTGAAAGTTGCTCGTTCGGTCCTAAGAAGAATTGGTTCTGAACTTGAGTATTCTAGTAATTGAGCTATTGGACTTATGATTATTTATAAAAAGTTTAATTTTAGATGTTTTTTTACAAGCCTAGTGTTCAAACCATTTTCAGCAAAATCAATTTATTAAATAATACATTCAAAAATAATCAAAAAGGCCTTATTTTATTTGGTCATAGAAAAGCCCAATCTTTAAGGTTATTAAATGATTGCTTCACAAATATGTTTATAAATTATGTTAACACATTCACTGCTGACTACATCAATTGATGTAGTCGCGCCATAAGCGGTCTACATCAATTGATGTAGTTGCGCAATCCCCACTACATTAGTTCAGTATGAGCTCAGCCATTGCCAGGGAACGTTAAAATTGTTCCTAGCCTGTAAACCATGGTTATCAGATGTAGAAATGTCATGCTTATAGGAAAATGTGTCAGTGGTGGGAAGTGTCCGAATGGCTAAGTAAGGAGAACTGTTCACGCCATAATATGTAACGGTATTCAATTTGAAAGTATCAATTGGGTGTTGTTGATCTTGACGCCAAAGAATTAACTATAAAATTGAGCTTAGAATGTGAGCTTTATTTTGGTGTAGGTTGGTACTAAAATTTCCCGTAAAATCCAGTCTGAAAATGCTTTTGTCCCGGTTTTGGGGATTTTCTCACTTCAAGCCATATTACAAAACCACTGACTACTGATCCAGGAAGTGCTGCTAACTTTGGGTGTTTTAGGGAACTACGTCCAATCTCGGGGTAACGTAGTACAATCGCCGCTGCTCTTTTGTTATTTGTTAGATTGAAATTGTTGAATGCAATTGCGTTTGCTGTTACGGAACCGTGCCGGGGCTTTGCCCGGGCCTCGCCGCCATTGGCGAGCGCCTGTTGGAATGCCTGCCGCACTGAACGTGTTAATAAACAAAATGATGGAATTTGAAAGTGCTCTGTATAGTTTTTGATCCTAACAAGACACATATGCCGTCGTATAAAAGTCTTATAAAGTTATAAAGTCTTTTTAATTGTAGCCTAATTTTTTCAAAAGAAACACTGTCAAGGTAAAAATTTGAATTTAGTGTGATTATTAAAGGAAGTTGTTTTGATTTTCATGTGTCAAGTTTATATTTACTAAACTGTCCAAATAAGTCAAAGTCAGAGTCAAAGTACCGTACCTCAAAGTAGGTTTAGTCAGGGGGGGTCCTAGCTGGACAGCAATAGAGGCACGACCGACGCGACCGACAAGAGCGACAGATACAAACACATGATAAGTAATGGGAGTGTCCTAACTGAGAAGCAACAGCGGCATCGCTCCTGTCGGTCTAGCTACAAGAGCTTCAAGACACAAACATGTTTGTATTTGGCAGCACTACACCAGCGACGCGACAAAGCGGCATCCACCACAGCTGCCTCAGTCCATTTCGAATCGCCTTGTCGCACCGCTCAGTGTGGACACACATTTTGTCACTGACAGCAGCGACCGTTGGTCGGGTCGCTCTTGCCGTCCAGCTAGGACGGGGCCTTATCCTATTATGGGCTTGTAATAATAAGGTTTACTTACTTTTGTTAAGTTTACGATTCCGAATTTCACAGACATATTATTTCTGACCAATTTCTTCCAGATGAATTTGTCATTTTCTAGAGTGTAGACAAAGTTATTAACACCACCATGAGTTGTCAAAGCCTTTTTAGATTCTTCTATGTACATATCTTTGGACAAAGATAGTTGATCCAGCAATTCATTTATGTAGCCTTCATTTTCTGTCAACTGTAACTGTATAAAATTCATATAGCCTAAGTATCACTTTATAAACAATGTTTTACTTCTAAAAGACCTGGTTAGTAGTCTAGTTTTTGGTTAGCTACATCTAGAATTTGTAGTATTCTAGGTAAGTTAGCTAACGTTTAAATAACATTTAGTTTTATCTCCTCTAGTCTGAAAAATGGCCCTGTGAAAAACAAGAAGAAAAAAACACCTCTCTAGTGTGGTTAACTTTAGGGGTTTAGAGTTGTGTCCATTCACAGGAAAAGTCTACAAAATTTAGTAGGCGAGCACGCTACGTGGACTAATCTATGAAGATCTCTTCACCTAGGCCCAATTCACACAGAACGGATGTCGGGCGGAGACGTGGCACGGACAAGGCAAGGACATATATGTCTCTTCTTCGCCTCTCCGTGTAAACAAATTGGTCAATGCACACACAAGTGACGTGGCGCCGGCGGCCACCCTCCCACCACCACCATGTGGCTTCGCCATCCCTCGTAGCGTATCGGAAGTGGCATGCCCGTAGCACGCCCGTTGTTCCAACTGCAATTATCGTACTTACCAACCTTGTTTTTGGTTTGTGTTTAGAATAATTGTGAGTAGTTTCTTGTTTTTTTTACAATGCGAGACGACATTGAACTCAATATCAGATTTTGTGAGGAAGTTGAACAATTCCCTTGTTTGTAGGCCTACGATCACAGTTGTTCTAATTAAGTGACAGGAATAACTAATTCAGTTGACAAAAAAATAACTATAATTCAATTGACATACATAACTAAAGAAATAAGCAAAAACCATAGCGTCTAGTCTACATACAAGTTTTCTTGACACTGTACCGTCCTTTCAGTGTGTGTACACACCACGTCTATGCCATGTCCGTGCCAAGTCTCCGCCTGACCTCCGTTCTGTGTGAATTGGGCCTTACAGACTAGCTATAGTAGTACCGCTAGAAGCCTGCTAATAGCGTTCAGTGTATTTTGAATATGGAGTTTGTTTCCGCAAATTACCTAGCCTATATCCTATGGGGAAGAAGCTATTACCATAGGTGGTACGGTAAGACCTATAATATCCAGGGCCGATTTAATAGTTCATTTTTATGACCCCAGAGGCCTAGACACACTAGCCTATTAGTCATAACTTATAGCATTAGATATGTCCGTGAACATGATTAGGGCCTAGGCCTACGGTATTTCTAATCGGATTTGTGAAATTTTCTAAAATTTGGCATGAATGTTTGGGTAGGACTAGGGTAAAGAGACTTGATTCAGTTCACAAACCAGCAAGATGGGGCTTAATCCGGAAACAAGGTTCAATATCGTTTGAAAATATGATTGAGCCTTAGGCTAGCCCATCCTATCACACGAAACTGTTGCCAAAAGAATGATAGGCCTAATAATTGTAAAGTTTGATTGCAACAATTGGAAAAATACCTACCTCTCCACTCCAAGCTTGGTTATCATGTATTAACAAAAACTTTACATTTGAATTAGACCACTCCGAATGAATAGCACATACATTATCACTGTTTAGTAGATTTAGTTTGCACGTATAGCTATTGACACTCATTTTCAACTTTTTTCAGTTATAGGCCTATTGAAAATTAATTAAATTATAAATCTAAATTTTTCTCTTGAGTATGATAGTTACAGGCAACATAATAAACATTCAAAGTTCATTAAAAACAAATAACAAACGAAACATGAAAGATAACACCGCATAGTTTAGTTTGTTTGGTTTTGGTTTTGGTTTTTTTTTTGTGGGGGGGGGGGGGCGTCGTGAACTCGAGATTGACTCAGCTGTAAGAGAAATGTGTTTTTGTACGTGTCAAGGCCAGCTGCCTTGAGCTACTATGAAGCTTTGTACAAATGATCGATGATTGACAAGCTAATGCAGAGAATATAAAAATGATAAAGATTATTAAAAAAGAAACAAATTATATCGTGAAAATGAAACTATTTTTGTTTTCATATCCTCGGGGGAAAAACACCGCCCAACCAAATATAATTCTCTAAATGGGGAATTCGCTTAAAGGAGCAAATATGTTTGTGAAAATATGCAATGCAGTCGTAAATCGTACTTAGCAATAGCATAGACTAACCAACACTTTATGTTTTATCTATGGCAATAGGTATACAATCACTGTGATGTAGCTATTTTTCTGCTTGCAATGTTGATTGGAGCTGCAAACATCAACGGCTGTACAATCAACAGAAATCATAGCCGGACAAAATAAATTATTCCTCATTCGCAAACTGCATCATTCCCATGTAGCAAGCAATGTATATAATACGTAAATATTCTGGATTAAGGTATAAACAACGTATATGTATTAATGATACAGATAATATACGTATTGTATATAAATATGTAAATACATTTATATCCAAAATAAATTTTGCTTAAAATACTATAAAATGAAGAAACAAAGTGTAAATTTTCACCTAAATGTTGTTTTGGGGGCATAAATTAACTTTTGAGAATCCAGTAAAATAAGTATAGGTATTAATGATACAGATAATATTTGTATTTTATATCAATATAAAAATACATTCAAACGAAAAAGAAATTATAGTGATATTGATAGAGATATTGATTGTTTTTGATTTATTTCCCTACTTTTTTTCAACACCCTGTGTAAAATGTATTTTTGTAATGCATACTATAATATTCACACTTCACAGAAGATGAATATTCATCTTCATGCTGCCGCGCGAGATATCCAAGTCTGTGCGTTTTTTTGGGTTCGACGCTGAACGCTGATGCATTATGGGAGCAATAGCAATTTAGCAAATTAGGCCGGCCAGCATCCGATCGATCCGCCATCTTGTCTTCTTATTGTGATTGTCTCTGAGTCTGAGTTTACGTGTAAGTAAGAAGTTTAAGGTAAGTTAGACAAATTAATTATTTTCGTTATTGTAAGTTACTATGATCTTTGGCCTATGTTTTTTAATAACTCGAATGGTGGACTTAATTGATTGCATGTATCTCTCTGTTTACCTTGCTTACTATTTATTGACATGATCTAGGCCCTATATTGCATTTTATGTACCGGTAGGGGCTATAACGTTTAAGTTAAGTTAATGATCAAACAAATATATCCATCTATCTGGTGCTAATCTAATTTGCATACTTTATAAAGTGGAAATAGATAAATTAAGTTAGCCTTCCCAAATCCTTTTAACTAAGTACTCTACCTTATGGATGGAGGCTCTTTAGGGAAAAATTAGGCTGCAGTTTACAAAACTAAAAAAAGCAAATTCCAGGAGATACCCTAGACCTAATTCATTGCAATAACTTAAGTCATTGGTTTGAACTTATTTAGCTCGGAGACAAGCTAAGTTAAGTTAGGCATAGGCTAGGCCTAACTTAGGCCTAAGTTACTTTACAAATACCGTACCGGGAGCAAAACTTAAGTTATGCCTAAGTTACTTAACCTGTCATATTCTTAAGTTTGGCATACACAGTTAAGACTAAATAGTGTAATTCTCATGTTTAAATCTACACAGAGGATACGCGTCCGGTAACCAGACGTCACCGGGTTGTGGGGTCCAACAACGCCATTACCACAATGATTAGGCCTACGATGCACAGCCATCGGTGTTCGTGGTGTAAGTTAGGCCTAGTGGATAGAGTGCTCAGCTGATATGCAAGAGGTCCCTGGTTCGAAACCCATCGGTACCTATAACTTTTTGTCAAAGATTTTGCTTTGAATTACACTTATTTTTAACCGTAAGGGGTAAACTTCCATATCTGTTGGCACAAACAACCGAATGAGTAATATTGATTATTTGATTGTTTAATTCGATATATCGGTTGGTTCTAAGTTAGGTTAGGTTAACCTTACCTATCTTAACTAACCAAACGATATATTGAATAATCGATATATCGATCGATATTAAGAAAAAAAATACTCATTCGGTTGTTTGTGCCAACAGATAGAAGTGTACCCACTGTAGGCATTTTATCTTTTGTTAGAATTTTTGGCATTTAACCCTCCGAGTGTCACTTGTCGAAAAATCTACTCATAACACACTTTGTGTAGTGTCACTTGTCGATTTTTCGACATACAAACATCGCTTACGGCGAAGGCTCCCCTTCAGCTATGACAGACTGAATCGGATTGAACTGGATCGAGTTAGGTATCGTTCTTTTCAGCAGATTCAGAGCTTTCTCCTGATGCCTGTTTCTTCATTTTAGTTCCGAAAATATTGTAGCAGACAGCTGACGTGCGTATTTGTAAACAGCTTGGTTAACCTCGCACCGATGACTGATGTGTTTTATTACGTTTATCATTGTTTTAGTGTTAAAAATCAAAAGTAGTGATATACGTGGTGCATTATAAGAAGATTTGAGTGATTTTGAAGGACTGGTTGATGATCCTGAAGAAGTAGGTAGGCTAGTGATATTGATGTAAATTATTAGCCAGATTCCTAGCTATGGTTAGGCTACAGTATGCATTCTTAGCTAAACGCTATGTACCGAAATCGGTTTTTTGCCCATAACTTATTTATTTGCAAACTACTTCCTTATATTATTATATTTTGGAATCCTCATAAAATTCTGAACAAAGTGGCTAACTTATTTTAAAATATTTGTAGACCTATAAATTAGGCTATAACAATTTATTGAGCGCAAACATAAATTTTTTTAATTTATTTTATAATTTTTGAGAAATGTTAACCCCACAAAAATTGTTGAACATTTTTTTTGCAATGTTTTATATGTTACATTGAAGCCCATAATTTTCCAAACAAAATTATATATAAAACAGTATACTTTACATTGTTTTTAAGTTTCTAAGATCCGTTTTTTTTTTTTTTTTTTATAATAAAACCTTGCAAATGCGCAAAAAATAGGCGGACATTAAGGCCTAAACTATGGACACTCGAAGGGTTAAGTAACTTATAATTTTATTTTATGAACAGAATTTAACCTTTAAGTTATTCTATTTTTTCATTATCAGCAATGTTTGGTTGGCTAGTTTAGGTTATGACAGTAACTGCCGGACACCTAGTCTACGTCCGGTTACCGGACGCGTATCCTCTGCTTTAAAAATAGGCCTAGGCCTAACTTAACTTACAGTTCCGAAGAGAACCTGTGATCTGTGAACAGATAGATAACGTAATGACAAATATCTTTGGTAGGCCTAAATTAAGTTAAGTATGTACCGTACTTAAATGTTCTTCCCAATGTAAACATCAAATTGAGCTATGATTTGTTTAGCCTACGTTTATATTGATATTAACTAGCCTATTTGTATATTTAACCACAAAAAAAATATAGCCTACTAGCAAAATATCTAGCCTAGCTTAAGTTAGGCTATTTGTCTAGAAGGAGGTTAACAAAAGAAAACAAAAAAGTCAGTCTAAGTAAGGCCTACCTTCTAAGTTATCTGGGAAAATTAAATTCAAAGCAATATAAAGTTAAGTAGGTAGGCCTAGGGTAATATTGATCCTGAAAAATATCGATAAATCGTCTGGCGCAAGCAAATGCAAGGGTTTTAATTCTTACTGTTTGTAGCTCCAATAGTGAATAAAAGATCTTGGTGTCATATTTTTGTAAAATGATATTGTACGTTTCCCGCTTTTTAAAATTTAGATAATTTAAGGGCACTTTCCTGTTACAGGGAACATTCATTATTATCGATGATTTTTTCTCGATGTATCGATAGGCTATTAACAAATTGAAACATATATCAGCTGACAACTACGATTCAGTATCAGCAATCAATAATGAAATGAAACTGTTCTAAAAAAATAACTTAACATAAGTAACCAAACTTGCTGTAACATTTAAAAATTCCGTGTTTAACTTGCCTTTTCTGTTATCAAATGGAATATTTAAATGGTACCTACTGCAAGTTTGGTTGGTTATGTTAGGATAGCTAAGAACAGTTTAATTTCTTAATCCATAACTTATAACTTAATAGACTATTTTAGCCTAAACAAAATCAGTTGTCAATTTGTAATAGCCTAGATCGGAAAACAAAAATAGGTATCGTAACGTTATCATCGATATATAAAAAAAATCATCGATAATAATGAATGTTCCCTTTAACAGGAAAGTACGGTACCAATTTAAGAGATGTTGGGCTATAGGCCTAATGTTTGGTAAAAATTTTAAAATACCGTAGGCTACGTGTTTTTTATCATAAGTTTTAGGCCTACTAGAAATAATCTTTTGAGAAAAATACACAAACGGGAGAATTCCAATAGATTCTTAAAAACAAACATCTGAAATTACTTTATTAAATAGTATAAGGATATAATGACGTAATCGATCATATTCTAAAGGCTTGCAAGCGCTTTTCATGGCGCTGTTCAATAGCCTACAATAGTAGGCTATAATAGGGACATGGGCATTAAGCAACTTCATACTGAGAAATCAAAGCTGAGGTAGAACGAACCCTTAATACATCACAGGTTCTCTTCGGAACTGTAGGCCTACCCCCAGAAGGCTGCAGTTTCATGATTAGGCCTATGCCTTGCAAAACGTTAGTTAGGTAATGTTTGTATAACTTTATAACTTGAACTTTTTTTTTTTTTTAGATCAATTTGAGAATGAAAACTTACAATGCCTAAAAGAAAATTTAAGAATTTAAGAGAGATAAGTAAAAGACACAGAAATAGGATTATTTTTAATTCCAAAATTCCAACCTCGACTTCTGTCATTTCTAATTTAAACCAAAATGAAGCAACACTTGATGACCTTGATGTTCCTACTTTACCTAGAACATCTGCTTTAAATTTAGGCCTAATTGGTGATTCAGAAGACAGTCGTTCTGTGTACATTTCAGACAGTGAGTTCACTGAGCCTCCAGACTCTTCTGATGAAGAGGAGCCCCTACTTTTAGAAACACCAGACAGCAGAATAATAAATGGAGCATTTGATGGCTCTGGCACAGGAAAATCTCTTGAAAATGCACAGGACTTGTCGGAAAAGCTGGCTGTATGGGCAACTTTAGGAAATGTTTCTCAATCAAACTTTAACGAACTACTATGCATTTTGAGGCAACATAAATGTTTTAAAGACTTGCCTAAAGATAGCAGAACTGTGTTAAAAACTCCAAAATCATATAATATAAAAACTGTACCTCCTGGTAACTATTTTCATTTTGGTATTGAGAATGGGATCATTGAATCAATAAAAAATATTCCAATCACAAGATTAATTCCAGGTCCTATAAAATTGCAGATCAATGTTGACGGGACTCCACTCGCTAAGAGCTCTGGAAGCCAATTCTGGCCTATCTTAGGTTCCTTCAATATTTTAAATAGGCCTACAAGTCCTTTTGTAATAGGTATTTACCATGGCCTTTCCAAGCCAGACTGTTGCAATGATTTTTTGTTTGATTTTGTCAATGAAGCAAATCAAGTTTTGGAAAGTGGTATTACTTTTCACGGTCAACATTTCACCATTGAAATATCAGCATTTACATGTGACGCACCAGCCAAAGCATTTATCAAAAAAATTAAAAACCATAATGGTTACTATGGCTGCGACAAATGTGTTACTAAAGGAGTATATGTTGAGGGCAGGGTTGTGTTTCCAGAAAAGAATGCAGAACCTCGCAATGATGATAACTTTTACTTACATGAAAATCATCGTGTTGGTATTTCCATCTTAGAGCAGATCAAAGGTATTAAAATGGTCACAAATTTCCCATACGATTATATGCACTCAATATGTTTAGGAGTAGTGAGGAAATTAATGCTATTGTGGATGAGAGGTAAATATCCAGTTCGTTTGGGAAACAATATAACAAGTCAGATTTCCACGAAACTCTTAGAAATAAAATCTCTTGTGCCAAATGAGTTTGCTAGGAAACCTAGGGCTTTGAAGGAGATTGATAGGTGGAAAGCCTATCACTACTGAAAGCTACTGAGCTACTAAGCTACTGAATTTAGGCAACTGCTATTGTACACTGGGCCTTTTGTTTTGAAAGATTGTTTACCTAAGAAAAACTTTACCCATTTCCTTGCATTAAGCTCAGCAATTAGAATTATGGCTAGTCCTCTTTTCATAGAAACCAAATTAGATGTAGCACATGATTTGTTAATTTATTTCTTTGATCATTTCAACAGTCTGTATGGGGAAGAACAAATTTCATACAATGTTCATTCAATAATTCATCTGTCAGAGGATGTTAGAATTTTTGGCCCACTTGACAATTTCAGTGCCTTCAAATTTGAAAACCACCTTCAACAATTGAAAAGAAAATTGAGAAACTGTGCTTTACCTCTACAGCAGATTGTAAGAAGAATTTTTGAAGAGAGGTCACTATCAACAGGGACAGGGAGTAGGTCTGATGAAGATAAGATGCCTTTTACAGAAGACAATCATAATGAAGGTCCTTTGGTTGATGGTAGTACTGATCCCCAGTTCAAAAAGTTCAGGTCTACCAATTTCACAATATCTACCTCAGAAAAAGATAATTGTGTACAGTTAAAGAACGGCCACATTTGCATTGTGGAAAACATAGCAACCTCCAACAACAGTACAGTTTTCATAGGGAAAACATTTTTAACCAGAACAAGTTTTTTTCATAAGCCAATCCCTTCTGTCGATGTTGGTATTTTTAAAGTCTCCAATCTTAGCACTAGACACATGTGGAGTGCTAATGATGTAGCCTACAAAGCCCTCAACTTTCCCATCAGTCTAACCCATCGCTATGTAGCTGTTCTCTTACACCATTAATAACAATACAATAGCGCAGTTTTATATTTTATCATCTGTACTGATAACTTCTTCACTTTTAATGTACTATGTAATACTTAAGTGTCTACAAATCAATAAAAAGAATCATCAAAATATTTTAAAACACAAACATCTATGCAAGAAAAAGTTATCTAGGCTACAACACAGGAATCAAAATGGAACCATGTCATCTACGCTAATTACAGAAGGTTATTTATACTACTAATTGCTTTAGTTATCTAATCTGTGTAAAAACCAAGATTCATTCATCAGCTGTGTAGTCAAATTAAACTAGGCCTACTCTTTAGGATTGTATTAAGATAAAAATTAAATTTTTGAGCTAACATTAATCATTTCTAATACCAAAACTCACATCTATTTATTTATTTATTTACCAACGGTTTATACCAGTTTACAAAATGGATACAATGTTATATCTACTAAACACTCCTGTCTTTGTACAATAATGCAAAGTTTTGACTCACTAAAGAATTTGAATTTAAAATTTTTACTACAAGTAATATATTTTGACACCTTAAATACTGTATTTATTAGGTGGGCCTAGTTCAACAAAATTGTTAACTCAAACAACTTGGAAGTTTGTAGCCTACTTGGTTATGCCCAAGTTGTAGTTTTATACTTTTGTTATTCTCAAATTTAGCCTATATATCATTAAGTTACTTTGAAATTGTTTCCTATATCATATTATTTTCCCATATTCCTACAGAATGTATTATAGGCTAAATGACCGTCCTATAATCTTAGTTTCTTTTAAAAAATTTCTAAAGTTAAAATTTTCTACCATCCTTGTTGAAAACAATAACATATTTTTAAATAAACAAAAAAGCTTTTCATAACACCAGACTTGTTAAAACTAATATAATACTTGAATTATTAATTAAATAACGGAGGAAGAGTTAAGATTTATTTTAATAACTTAATTATTTCGTAGTAGTATATTTTAAAACAACAGGAGCTGTTATGTCTATCTGTCATAAGAAATAGGCTAGTCTAAATAGTTTTGTTTTTTTCAGATTGCAGTAATATGTAGAGATGGAAAAGTTAGAAGATTATGTGGTTGTTGAATTTATCAGTGCTCCTAGTGTGGGCACTGTACTGAAATCTTGGCTTATATCTCCTGAAAAATGTTACTGGCCAGAAGGCAACATTCGAAAATTGTTGGCAAAAAAAGAGCCCCCCAACTCAGTGTGGGAAGTGTGGGATGTTAGAATCCTAGGATCTAGCGGTAATTATAGAATAATGTTTTTATAAAATAACTTTTATTTACAAATTTAGGCAATTATCAAAGGTGAAAGCTAAGCAATTGCAATAGCTCAAAATGACTAAAGAGATAATAGCCCTACCACAAACATATTGCTAATAATTTGCTTGCTAGCTAGTTGCCCATTCTTTGTATTGTTTGTTTCAGTTCATTTAGGATTGTATTGACTCAAATGTGCAATCCTTAATGAGTATGGTTTTTAATTCAGAGAGTACATTGGAAAGCAATAGTTCTCTTTTCGCCTTTGCGCTTTATTTACAAAGCTAAACAGATTTCTTTAGTTTTAGGTAGACAACTAAATATCACTGTTGATTTTTGTAAGCCTATTTTGGCCTATGTAAATTGAAACCATACATTTTTAACCACTTTTGCAGCCAACAGTTATGGTAGAAGTCCTAATCAACCAAAACCTTAAAAGATATCAACACATCAAATTACACGGTACAGTAAGTTATGCATAAAGAGTTTTAGTGAGTGTCTGTGGCTGTTTTGGCCAACCTGCTTGTCAGTAATTCTTTGGCCGCTCGCTAGAGCAGTGCACCACAGCCGGCCAGCTGTTGAGAGAGACAGGAAAGGGAACAAGTCGAGAAGATTTGTTCTTTACTGGTAAAAATAGTTGTCATGTTTTGGCATACTTTAGGTTTTCCAGTCTCCCACAAAATGTCTAAGTTTGTTTACTTTGGATTTTTTTCAGATTCTCTTCTAGATGCCATCCACAAGGAAAAACTAGCCCAATCGACCTCTGATATTGGGACGGATATAGAAGGGGGTAAAAAGAAAAGACGAATAACGAAGCCTGCACGCATATTAAGCAGCAGTAGCGACAGTGAGAAAGAAGATGATCTGCCGATTTTTGATCCGTCGAGAAAGAAGGCAACGAAAAAAAGTCCACTCAAGAATAAATATTCTCAGGGAATTCAAAAAAATATCCACACACAACAACGTAATACATCATCCATCCACAACTTCACTTCTGGCCATCTTACAAATACTTCACCTCAAATTCAAAACACACCATCCACAACATCACCACAGTACTTAGAAGATTCATATCGGCAGCTCACATCTCCTCAGCAAAATCAATTTGTAAACCAACATCCAGAATCTTCACCGTCATCCACTTCAAAAGGCAGAAAATCATTATTCACACCTCAGATTATGTCCCCTAGATCTACCATCGACTCTGCGTTGGCAGATTCCTTGGAGGCACGCCTTAATAAAATGCAAAGTAAAACATATTGCTATTTTTTTACTATGAACAATTAGATATTTAAGATGTTACAGTATTTAGTTAAAAACTAATACTGTAGTCTAAATTGTATAAGGAAGAAAAGTTTGAAATTTAGCTAATCTTCATTTAGTTGCTTTAGAGATATATAACATTGAACGTTATAAAGATGTAGGTACTGGTACTTTCAAATTAAAAAAAAAATTTAAATAATATCTTTATTATCTAGGAATTTACAACAAAAACTTAAGCAGCCTACATATTTTTGATTCAATTTGTTTTAGATTGTTGTAAAAATGTCGTTGGAAACCTAAGAACAAGTATTTATTTGACATGCACAAACATTTACATATGTTGGTTTGAATCTAGCCTATTCTTTTTTTTTAGATCAGATTGATACCATGGAGAGAACTATGTTACAAACAAAAGTAGATGTCTCGACAATCCTGGAAATGCTTAAAGAAGGGCAAGCCAGGAGACAGCCCGTTGAAGATATCTCCACCATTGAGAAAATGTTCCCCTTGCAACAAATTGAAGATGTCGATAATCTAGAACAACTACTCCTGAATGATGAAGAAAAGTCAAAGCAAGTCGTAAGTAACATTGTATGATAGTTAATGCTACTGTCACGTTATGGTAGACGTAACATTCAAATTGAAAGAACTTATGCATGAGGTTTAGCGCAAAGTGTTTTAAAACATCAACGAGTGTATTAAGTCTAGCACTAACAATGTAGCAGTTGCATGCTTTTAGCGAATTTCCCATATAGGGAATAAGCTATTACCGTAGTATTCCTGGTAAGACCTGGATGCGGGGCCGATTTTTTTTTTGTTTTGAGGTCCCTAGACGCCGAAAACACCATCTGTTAAAATTCATATATATATAAACATATATATATGTAAATGTGTGTGTGTCCGTTAGCCCAATAACTAGAGCAAAAATTATCCGATTTAGATGAAATTTGGTATAAACGTGTAAACCTACATTTATTCGAACGAGTTCGCGAACTAGCATGATGGACTATGGGAACGGGGGTTTTATGGGGTTAAAAATAAGGTTTTCCCATTTTTGACCCAAAAAACATAAAATTTAACCATTTCTTTCCAAACCATTTTGTAGAGCTTAAAAAACAAATAATTTTGTATAATGGAGCTTTATTATGCGCCTAATGGTTACGGAGAAAATTCCAAAAAATTTTAATTTTAAATTTCCCATGTTATTCTTATGGAGAATAAGTAAACTGTTGTTGTTTGCTTGTTTATGAATATATTTTGATCAAGTTTGGATAATGGTTTTATTTCTTACTAACTATTGAAATAAAAAAACAAACAGTTTTACCCTCCCTGATGCAGCAAACCTAAGTACTTTTTAAACTAATTCTATTTAAATAGGGAATAAATGTTATATTTTTAAGTAGACATTTGAGTGTAAATCCAATCAGGCAAATGGAAATTGGCTTAGTCTGCAGGTTTCCTGCGGCGGGGGTATTTTTTATTTAGATATGCAGGGTGTCTATATTTTCAATGGGTTAGCTATGAAATCTATAAAACCCAAATTTACCCATGAACTTATGAGAAAACCACAAGTCACACCCCCATAAACCATATACTTAAAATGTTCGTCATGACGAGAAACCTTGCGTAAAGATATCCATTATTTTAAGGCTCTTTAAGGTCGTAATTCCTTTCTAAAGTGAACTTTCCATATATGCCTAATGTTAAAAATGCCCCATCTGTATTAATTTGTTTGTATTACTGTATTCTGTTTCGTTTATTTCAGCTTAACTTAACCAATCAATAATTTTATTAAATACTTATGAAGTCAAAAACGGGGAGAAGCCTGTGGGTAACAGTTGGTTTTCATAATAAGCAGTTCCTGAATAACAGATTCAATTCTCAAGCTGAAACTGCCTACTAATTCTTTTGCTACATGGCTATTATTCATGTCAACTTTTGATGATCATAACTAAAAGAAAGTAAATATTAATCAAAACGTCTGCTACTGTACTCTTCAATTTAATTGCTGATATAAGCTTGATTCATTGCAATTCCTTTAGATTTTATTACAATAAAGCTAATCAGGGTGTTTCATAATGAGAAATAATTTCTAATAACTTATGTTTAGAAAGAATATGTGCGCCAAATTGGGGGGTCCAGCATTGAGGATGCCACAAGGAGGGCCTTCAAGAAGCTCTTCACAAATCAATTAGCCAGACAATTCAGCTGGGAAGGAAAGGGGGGGAGAAAGAGAAGCCTTAACCAGCTTAACATCGTACAAGTAGTTGGACGTAAGTTATCTACAGTTCAAGCTATCTTTTGACGGATCCAGGGGGGCTGGTAATTGTTTAATGTTAGGTAATAGTTCAAAAGCAATTACGAAAATATGAGTACAACAAATTCTGAATTTGTTTTGGGAATCTAAGTACTTGATTTTATTCCAAGATTCTTGTCTCTTTTGTGTTTTACCAACTGCTGAAAGACAATAGGAACTAAGTTAACGTATTTGGCTATGGGGTTGTTGCAGTCCACACATTATCTAAATTACAAAAGACTAGGCCTACTATTTTAGCACGTTTTTATTACCAAATTTAATTGGAAAATGAGTTTGCAACACTTAAAGATACTACAACTACGATCAGCAGGTGCCCTGTTTTTCATTTCGTTTAACGCTGGGATTTAACCTAACCTAAAAACTTGTTGTATAGTGTATGAAAAACTAATTATTTATATATGCTTTATAGTAATTATAAGAAAAATATATAATATGTAACGAGAGTGGAAATTGCCATCTGCTGCTCTCGAAAAACTTTCCACACTCGCCAAAAAAAAATTAAATGCCTTGTTTTTGAACTCAATAAAATTAGAAATAATTTATAAAGATGTGAAGATAATAAATAATTGTAAGATTTAAAACCAAAAACTTGGGGTGCATGCAATATACAACACAGTACATCCTGTTTGTATGATTTACATCTATATTTCCTAATTGAGGTTAAAAATAATGTATCAATAGTTCAGTAGACAAAGAAAATTGTATACTAGCTATTGCATGCGCACCCACGTTTTTTGTTTTAAATCTTACAAGTATTTATTCTCCCCTTAGGCTATATTTATAAATTATTTTCAACTTTTAAGTGTGTTCAATAAAAACGTGGTATTTTTAAAAAGTTTTTTTTTTATTTATATATTATTTTAGTGTGTGTGTGTGTGTGTATCTGTTGGAAATACACAATACAGGTTACGGTAATGTTTTAAAGAATTTTGTATAAAATCTTGTTTCCCAATTCTACCTAATATTGAAAAACAAAACTTATGTAAATTCTACTTTTTTCAGGTGAGATGCGGAATGGTCCTTTTAAACATTTATTTAATTTGAAGGCTTTCGAAAAAACAGTATCAGAATGGTTTCGGCAATCTGGCACAAGAATCTACGTGAAGAACAAAAATGCTCAACAAATTACATAAGGCATAAGATTTTATTGGTTCTTAGTTTTAAGTCCATTGTTTTTTACGGAGAGTTAATTTTGTTCAAAGGTTTATTGCGGACATTTTCTATCACAATGGTATAAAACAATACACAATGGTTTCGTGATCTAGAAACTGATCCCGTCCTCAAGTGAAAAAAACCTATCTTAGGCCTATCTTAGGTTCCTTCAATATTTTAAATAGGCCTACAAGTCCTTTTGTAATAGGTATTTACCATGGCCTTTCCAAGCCAGACTGTTGCAATGATTTTTTGTTTGATTTTGTCAATGAAGCAAATCAAGTTTTGGAAAGTGGTATTACTTTTCACGATCAACATTTCACCATTGAAATATCAGCATTTACATGTGACGCACCAGCCAAAGCATTTATCAAAAAAATTAAAAACCATAATGGTTACTATGGCTGCGACAAATGTGTTACTAAAGGAGTATATGTTGAGGGCAGGGTTGTGTTTCCAGAAAAGAATGCAGAACCTCACAATGATGATAACTTTTACTTACGAGAAAATGAAAATCATCGTGTTGGTATTTCCATCTTAGAGCAGATCAAAGGTATTAAAATGGTCACAAATTTCCCATACGATTATATGCACTCAATATGTTTAGGAGTAGTGAGGAAATTAATGCTATTGTGGATGAGAGGTAAATATCCAGTTCGTTTGGGAAACAATATAACAAGTCAGATTTCCACGAAACTCTTAGAAATAAAATCTCTTGTGCCAAATGAGTTTGTTAGGAAACCTGGGGCTTTGAAGGAGATAGATAGCACAGAAAACATACTATTATAACCCAGAATGCCAACCGCATGGTAAAAAGCGTTAAGTACTTTGAGAGAGCTTTACCTGTCAATTTGTAGGCTGCGCCACCAGCCTTGCTATGCTGAGTGCATATAGCAACGCTGGTGGCGCTGCCTACGAATCGACAGGCAAAGTTCTCTCAAAGTACTTAACGCTTTTTACCATGCGGTTGGCATTCTGTGTTATAGTAGTATGTTTTCTGTGTAGATAGGTGGAAAGCCACTGAGTTTAGGCCACTGCTATTGTACACTGGGCCTTTTGTTTTGAAAGATTGTTTACCTAAGAAAAACTTTACCCATTTCCTTGCATTAAGCTCAGCAATTAGAATTATGGCTAGTCCTCTTTTCATAGAAACCAAATTAGATGTAGCACATGATTTGTTAATTTATTTCTTTGATCATTTCTACAGTCTGTATGGGGAAGAACAAATTTCATACAATGTTCATTCAATAATTCATCTGTCAGAGGATGTTAGAATTATGGTGTGGGTAGCCTCCGGATTGCGAATAATAACTATGATAGTGGTTTAAATACCTTATTAATGCAATCCAATTGTTGTCTCCACAACTAGTTTCAACCTGCTAGGAGGTCATCATCAGGTGAGTACAAGGATGAATTACTTCATACGAAGGTCGTCAGTAACAGTTTTTTTACATTTACACAAACACACGACGAATAATAACACACGGCCTTTTATCGGCCGTGTATGTGTGCGCACTATGTGTTTATTATTCGTCGTGTGTTTGTGTAAATGTAAAAAAACTGTTACTGACGACCTTCGTATGAAGTAATTCATCCTTGTACTCACCTGATGATGACCTCCTAGCAGGTTGAAACTAGTTGTGGAGACAACAATTGGATTGCATGAATAAGGTATTTAAACCACTATCATAGATGTTAGAATGTTTGGCCCACTTGACAATGTCAGTGCCTTCAAATTTGAAAACCACCTTCAACAATTGAAAAGAAAATTGAGAAACTGTGCTTTACCTCTACAGCAGATTGTAAGAAGAATTTTTGAAGAGAGGTCACTATCAACAGGGACAGGGAGTAGGTCTGAAGGGTCGCCGGATTTCTACCCCCGGATATTTACCCCCATGAAAAAACGCCTACGTCATTTTGACGTCACGAGGGGCGGGGCCTATACACGGTCGAGAAACAGCCCGCGACTGGAAATCTACCCCCGGACATCTACCCCCGGACATCCACCCCCAGACATCTACCCCCGGAAATCTACCCCCGGAAATCTACCCCCATGGTCAGCTACGCTACGTATTGGCCAAGATGCATTGTTGTAATTGATTTCATTAATTGGTTTATGTAAGTCAACGGCTCTTCGGTTATTCATTAGCTTATTATTCGAATTAACTTTTTTTGTAAAACGAAAACTCAAAAAATACTTTATTCTTTTTGGGCAATAATATACCCCAAGTCGTTGCCAAAACAACAGTCAACGCAACAGGTGTGTCACCAAAACAATGATATCATCAAACATATTTAAAAGTAAATAATAAGAAAGCATATTCATGATATCATATTTAGAAAAAACATATTGATTTCAGAATACCTAGTTTTTTTAAACTGCATAATCTTGTAGTTGTTTTAATTCCAATAACATAAGATAAATGTTATTTGTTATAACCTTATTTAGCTACATAAATCAAATATGTAAAATACTGTACCTATTCAATGTACATGTTAAACATGACAACAACATATCGCATGCTTTATACTGGATATTAGAAGCTAATGAATAACCAAAGAGCCGTTTATTTACATAAACCAATTAATAAAATAAATTACAACAATGCATCTTGGCCGATACGTAGCGTAGCTGACCACGGGGGTAGATTTCCGGGGGTAGATGTCCGGGGGTAGATTTCCGGGGGTAGATGTCTGGGGGTAGATGTCCGGGGGTAGATGTCTGGGGGTAGATATCCGGGGGTAGATGTCCGGGGGTAGATTTCCAGTCGCGGGCTGTTTCTCGTGTATCCCGCCCCTCGTGACGTCAAAATGACGTAGGCGTTTTTTCATGGGGGTTGATATCCGGGGGTAGAAATCCGCTACCCCGGTCTGAATATAAGATGCCTTTTACAGAAAACAATCATAATGAAGGTCCTTTGGTTGATCAAGTGAAACAAACCTAGCAAACACATTATTATTATGTTACACACATTTGTAATGTTTTAGTAAAGTTTTTTCACCTGAAGACGGGATCAGATTCCAGATCCGTTGTGTATTGTTTTTTTTTACTATTGTGATAGAAAATGTCTTCAATAGGCCTAAACCTTTGAACAACTTTTTATTGGTTTTTAACATTTAGAAAGGTTAGGCTTAGTTACATCGTGAATTTGGCTGGCAAAGTAGTGTTTTGCTAATGTCATAATATCTTTGATTGATTCAAAGTTGTCTAAGGTTGGAGTGGGGCAGAAACTTAAGCCTTTTGATAACACATGTTCTTCAATTGTGGATAATTTGTTGCTTTTTTGATGAAGTGTTATCTGCCTGCAAGGCGTATATATAGCGGTTTTCTGATAAGTGGAGAAAGTATACAAAATAGGCTGATGTCTTTCAAGTGTGGGTAGGCCTAAAATGGAGGCTAGACTGGGTTTATGGAGATAAGTGGGGATCTTTTATCTGAGGTTGTACGCTGAAATTTCCTTGCCTAATATAAACAAAATGTAAATAAAAGTTAAGAATTTTTTATAGTTAAAACAATTTAGAAGTAGCAGGTTATTTAATTGTTATGTTATTTAATTTTCTGTAATTCTTCACACTGATCCAATAACCTGTACTGTTGGCTAGTGTCATAATATCTTTGATTGATTCAAAGTTGTCTAAGGTTGGAGTGGGGCAGAAGATTAATCCTTTTGATAACACATGTTCTTCAATTTTGGATAATTTATAGTTGGATAAATCACAGATTTGTCGTATATAGCGGTTATCTGATAAGTGGAGAAAGTATACAAAATAGGCTGATGTCTTTCAAGTGTGGGTAGGCCTAAAATGGAGGCTTAGACTGGGTTTATCGGAGATGAGTGGGACATCTTTTATCTGAGGTTGTACGCTGATGTTATAAATTTCCCTGCCTAATAAACAAAATGTAAATTAAAATTAAAATTTTTTTTATAGCTAAAACAATGTAGAAGTAGCAGGTTATTTAATTGTTATGTTATTTAATTTTCTGTAATTCTTCACATTGATCCAATAATCTGTACTGTATTATAATTTTTAACCCTTAGAGTGCCAGGCGAGAAATAAAAGTAACGCTCAAAATATGCCGATGATTTTTCCCGAAGGTCGCGCTAAAAATGCCGAGCGCAATCTGGCGATTTTTAGGTTAAAATGTCGTAAAAACCGAATTTTCGATATTTCGACCAACGAAAATCAATGTATTGCATCTAGTAACTTTCGACTCAATGTTAATATATGGGTTAAAAGAATCCGAGTATCCATTCGGTTGTTATGACAACTGTTCTATCATTACGAAACGTCCGGTCAGCCGGACGTTGGCACTTTTGGCTCGTTCTAAAAACGTCCGGTCGGCCGGACGTCGGCACTTTTGGCTCGTTTTAAAAACGTCCGGTTCCCCGGACGTTGGCACTCAAAGGGTTAATTTGACTTTAACATTATTATTATTTAAGGCTATTTAATGTAATATGTTTTGTATGTAATATGTACATTGACAAATAAAGAAGTTTTTTATTTGATTTAATTTGGCCTAAAATCTATTTTATTCATATACTGTACCAACATTTGTCTGTAATCAAAAATAGGGTGCGATATGTGTTTGTGAACCATCTTATTTCCGTATTTATAATGGTAAAAATAATTTAACGCTGCAACCATAATCTCATATATAATGAGGTTATTTAATTTGTTTTTCTCAAATAATCTTCAATGTACGATAATTAAAAAAATGTAAAGCTGTCTTGGTCTAATATTTGTTAAGGTAGTTGCCATATTCTTTATCTTCTCTACTTCATTAAAAGACATATTCTTTAAAGGTAAAATCATTTGTTTTTTTGTGGCTGCTACTGTTTTTAAGGAAGTCTACAAAAATTGCATAATTCTCTCATTCTTTGGTTTGATTATGATATGAAAATAAATGGCTGATAGCTAGCTTACACCAACAATATATAACATTACATTTTGCATACTGTATTGTAATGATGTAGTAACTGTAATGGGTGCTCTCCCCAGATAAGGACTTTCACTAGGGCCCCTCTGGTTCACCTTAGGAGCCTCGGATGTGATCCCTACGGGCCTGCTTCAGATGAAACTACTGAACAGCAGAGGTTGTCCCTAAACTAGATCAATTAGGTATTTACCTGACAAATCACAAAACACATATATTTCTAATGAAGACTTAAAATATTGTTTTACCACCATACAACACACCAACCCTCACGACACATAGTTTACCTCCCATAAGAAATGCCTTCAAAGAAAACTGTTTGTAAAAATCAATGTATATAATTTTTATTTATTTTTTTGACAATTTTATTTTGAGCCACTTTTTATTAATATGGCATCAAATATGTATCATCTATGTATAAAATATGTATTTTATACATTTAAGGTATGGATCAATTTCTATCAAAATTTACATATTATATACATATGTATAATATGTATCATATCTGTAGTTAGATCCTTATATAATATGCAAATAATCCATATTTAAGTGGGACATATTTACGGATACAATCTGTATTGTATACATTTCTATACAGATTGTATACAAAAGCTATACCATGTCGGTAGGTAAATTATACGTATTATATCCATATTTGTGCTACTTGGGTTGTCCCTTTAAAGTATCATTGGTGCCTTTTTTTTTAAGACTTATACGTTCATTTGGAAACTCAAACAATTACTCAGCTAAATTCCGTGCATATCGCTTCAGCCATTCTAGATAAAGAAAAGGTTTGGAAATTGACGATTTCTGTTTACATTATGCCATTCCTATGGCCTTTAAGAACTCTGAACAGCATTATAGAATCGTTCTCTTATTAACGGTTTATTGTTTGATATTTATATTTTTTAATCTGAAAAATACTAATTTAATGTTTTTTTTTAAGCCTTTAATAAGTATATGACACTTTCTTAAAAGGTCTCCAAACCATGAAAATCTGATTGTATCATATCACAGCCACCTCTAATACATTATTACATGTATTAGAGGTGGCTGTGATCATATATAACTTCATCCATGGTATTAATGTAAAAATGTATCTCAATAAAATTGTGTTGCAGTCACAGCGCATGGGCGTACAGCCAAAGTTTGAAGCAACATCTATGATCTATGATTCCAAAACACGACTGCAGGGAAGGGAACTGTTTCTCCCGCCAGACTACAGAGAACGCTGTCGTAGTTTCATCTGTGCGTGTGTCTGGAAGAGCGTAACACTGTCTCTCCCAAGTGATCGTGATTCTTTTTATGAACGCAAAATAATTTATATCAGTCGCTATTGGCCAATTGAACCACCAGGTAAAAATTTATTTTCTAGATTAGCCTAATTAGTTAATTTATTTGTAATCTACGAGACAGTTTAGCATACATTTTGTTTCCATTGATTTAAAAAAATTAATTACCGGGTAGGATGACAAAATTTAATCCTGCAAATGCAAGACCTAGAATATTTTGAAAATAAAAAAAAATATGCTACAACATTTATTTCTCCACATTAACAAAAAATAATTATTTAGTAAAAATTAAGGCAATTTTTAAATTTAAATAAACTAGCATATTTTAGAAACGATTCTGCTTTTCAAACGGCTATTATAAATTTTAAATTCCCATGTTATTTTTGTGGAGAATAGATAAAATGTTGTAGTTTGTTGTTTTATGAATTAGACAAATTTGTTTACTTCATACTAAGCAATCAACATTTCAATAAAAACACCTTATTACCTTACCTGTAGCAGTGAACCTAAAAATAAAGTACTCATTCCTATTTATTTAAATAGGAAACTTATATAGGCTTACCTCCGTCAGTAGTCCAAAATTGTGTCTTTTTCAACTAATGTTGTTCAAAGCTTACATGTTTCGTTGCACTGCAACATCGTCAGAGCTTTTTGTCAAAAACATCAAATGATTTATACATAAAACAAAACACGGAACACGAAACATTTAAACACGTAATAACACGATAGCCGATAGCGCTGCCGTGCCGTGTCGATAGCGCTATCGTGTTACGTGTTTAAATGTTTCGTGTTCCGTGTTTTGTTTTATGTATAAATCATTTGATGTTTTTGACAAAAAGCTCTGACGATGTTGCAGTGCAACGAAACATGTAAGCTTTGAACAACATTAGTTGAAAAAGACACAATTTTGGACTACTGACGGAGGTAAGCCTATATAAGTCATTATTCGTAGTCCAGGGGCTATCAGAATGAATAATATAAATAGGAAATACAACTTACAGTTTTAATGGAATATTTTAGTGGAAATCTAACCAGTAGGAGTAGGCTGAAAAGGCTGTGACTGGGGCATTTTGTATTTAATTAATATATAGGGTTAGGCAAAAGTCTGGAACCCCCCAGTTAACTTTTTAACGCGTTGCAGTAGGAAAACCAAACTCGGCACATATTTACAACATAAGAAATTGCACTTTTTCATCAAAGTCACAACTTTGTCCCAGCCCCCAAAATGGGGTATTTTGGGAGCGGCCCCAAATTTTAAAATGTAAACACCTATCATGTGACCCCTCATTTTAAAGGGTTTATCAAGGGAAATTGAATGGCGCAAACTAGAGGTCAATATCGCACCCCTAATGAAAATGGCAGCCATTTTATTTATTTTAGATGAACAAGCAAGATAAAGTCTGGACACCCCCAGTTAACTTTAAAAATATAATATTTTAATACTGACCAAAAGATGAATTCCCTTTTTTTATAAAGGTATGCTGAGTTTCGTTTTCCTGCTATAACCTGTTAAAAAGTTAATAGGGGATATTTTAAAATGACTGCCATTTTGATTAGGGGTGTAATATTGAGCTCTGATTTGCGCCATTCAATTTCTCTTGATAAACCCTTTAAAATGAGGGGTCACATGATAGGTGTTTACATTTTAAAATTTGGGGCTGCCCCCGAAATACCACAGAACATCTTGTGTCTAACCCTGTATTAGAGCCTATGTTAATCCCTGCTGATGTTTTTTTTAATAACACTAGACCTCGCCCCTTGGCCAAAAACTCGACCAAAAGTATGTATTGTTATTGCATCCTTTCTTTTTTCACCCAACGCTGTAAATAATACATGTGATTGGAATTTCTTCTATTTGTTTTGATTTTCTGTTTATATTTTGATGTTATTTCGTCACCAATATGGCAACCCATAAGGCCCATGTTATTTTTTTTTTTAATTTTTAATTCATTTTTTGTGCTTATTTTTGAGCCCATTTTAATTTATAAAGGGATTCTGCACTTCTACAGGAAAATATCTTTCATTTGGTACTAACCGCGTGTAATATTCGGTTCAGTAGTTTGGCCAGGCTAGCTGTCATAAATTTTGCAAAAGTTTTTTAGTATATAAGATAATATTTATATTCTGAATATTTTTAACAGTGTGGAATACAACTTTTTGACACATTTCAAAAAGAAACTTCCCATGGAAGAAAATTTCAAACCTCATTTTTTCTTGTTAACTTTATATGTTAAAAAGAAAAATTGAGGATTGAAATTTTGATTGGAAGCTGGACTGGCACAATTAAGTTAATAAAATTCACAAAATCTGTAATTTTTGTACGAAAATTCGCATCTGGAACATTTTGGAACCACTTAAGGAATGAACCAATTATTGCTGCAGCGTATGACAAAAAATCTGTTAAGTCAACTTAACTTTTCATTTCAATGAGTTTTTTTTTTTATCAAAAGAACAATTTTGTTCAACATGTGGGATGCTTGGATGTGTGTTAATGTGCTTATTATTGTGGTATGTGCAGCATGTGTGTGTAATTGCACCATAACAACTGTATACAGAATAGTGACAATTCTGTTGAGTTACCTTACCTCTCCCCAAAATTGCATACATTTTAAATGTGTCTTTAGCTGATATTGTACAGTAGCAAGTTTATTACATGTTATACAAATACGTTTTATAGCGCAACATAAAAAATATAACATTTTAATACCATGTCAAGGAGAGAGATTTATGTATTTATGATTTAACTAGCTGTAACCCGCGGGCTTTGCCCCGTTTAACTTCTTAATTTTCAAGATTGGCCTATCTCGTTCGCATGGCTCAATCACGTCCTGGTTGAAGTTTGTTCGCTACGCTCACTCACCTTTAGGTTGGAGCTCGTTCGCTACGCTCACTCACCTTTAGGTTGGAGCTCGTTCGCTGCGCTCACTTGCCTTCAGGTTAGCTCGTTCGCTACGCTAACTCGCCTCCAGGTTGAAGTTCGTTCGCTACGCTCACTCACCTTTTGGTTGCAAATTAGCTGTTGTCATAAATGTAAAAGAAATAATAGTGCTGCACCCTGTTGGTAATCCTTGTAACTTTAATGCTATTGAACATCATAGAACAGAACCAACTTGTTTAATTGAAACAGCTGTTAAGATTCAATAATTCCATTTCTCATAAGGTTATCATGGGAAACTCCAGAGCCACTGGGGCGGAGCCCGAAAGGATTTTTGAAATAAGAATATATGCCTATATGTTAATCGGGAATGTGAGCTATCATCATGCCAAATTTCAGCCCAATCCGACCAGTATTTTTCGCATTCACTTGTCACAAACATACATCCATACATCCATACATCCATACATCCAAACTTTCTCATTTATAATATTAGTAGGATTAAGTCTAAAAACAATAGGATGTAAGCAAATTGAAATTTCCCCCCTGATTTATGAGTAAATATTAATAATTTTGCCCTCAAAATTTCCCAAGATCAAGATATATACTAGGCTTAAACTAGGATAAGGTTAAGCTAGTTTTATATGTTCCCAAGATATAAAAATATAACTTGACATTCATCCTAGAGTAATATGGTGCCAAAAACTATTTTGGATTCCATCACAAACTAACCAGCTTACCTCCGAACAGGTTATGCTTGCTTTCCACGGTTTGTTTTTATATTAAAGATTATCAATTAATTTCAGAATCAAATCCTTAATCTTTTTTGAAACCACCTTTATGAAAAACCAAACCAATGAAACTCTGTATGGATATTTGATCTATTTCTGGTCGCATGGTCATGAAAATTTAATTTCAATACATTGCAAAGATTTTTTTCATATTCATCACTGCCCCT
Source organism: Macrosteles quadrilineatus (assembly GCF_028750875.1). Taxonomy (NCBI): domain Eukaryota; kingdom Metazoa; phylum Arthropoda; class Insecta; order Hemiptera; family Cicadellidae; genus Macrosteles; species Macrosteles quadrilineatus. Next base: position 186,504,117 of record NW_026542594.1, read on the forward strand.
AGGATTGATTTATTGACAATATAAAAATAGGTTTACATAGCTTTTACGTCATCAATTCTAATTTTTAGACTAGGCGTCTACGACTAGTTTCGAAACCACAGTTTCATCGGCAAGCCTCTTGCTTCATAAAATCATTTGTACATTTGTCATCGTCAATACACAGTCAGCATATATACCACGCACACACATGGATGTGATTTTTAACATAAATGAATGTGCAGTCGGCCATAACACTTGCGGTTGCAACTACCCCAGGGGTAGTTTTACATCCTAAGTAATACCTTTGACTATTGATGGTAGAACTAGACATCCCATACCATGTTTTAATTTTCACCAGTAAAAAAAAAAAAAAAAAAAAAAAAATAGAGGTAGGTAGTTCAATTGAGAGTCTGATAGTGTGCTGATTCAAATTACTGATTTTGACAAATTCACAGACTTTTTACCCGAGTCAAACTGATAAGAATTGAATCATTCAGAATCTTTTATATCACTATCTCAGGGAAAATGAATAAATCAGAAAATTGAATTGTAGACTGTAGTGCAACCTGCATGTAGCTCATTTAACTACAATCTTTTTGAAGAAAAATATTAGCAATAGCTCGTCGTTAACAATGGGATGTCTACTTCAGTATCCATAAGTCAATGATCATAACTAATAATTTAACTATTTCAACACAATTTCTCAAAGACAAGTGCACATCATCTGCAAGTGTTGCTTAAGAGAGAATATTAATACCAAAAACATTCCCGAATTGTCATGGTAAACAGATGTCAAATTTGGTAATGCATGAGGACACACAGATATTCATTTTGATTTGTTTTCAGTGATGTTAAGAACGCCCCAACGTCCGCCAACTGCTCCCGTCATGTACTCGGGTGGTCTCACTCCCCACCAAGTGCAGACACTAGAGGCGGAGTTTGCCAAGATGAAGACCCTTCACACCACAGACCTTGCGCTCCTAGCCGCTGAGATGGCAGCCAATGAGTCCGATGTGCAGGTAATATATTTCTAGCTTACTCACAAATTTGCATACATAAATAGATTAAACTTTCCTGTCTAAAAAATGGTTGGCGGCCTCTTTTAACCTTGCATTTGCCCGTCCACACAGGCTAAAGATATGTGCTTGGAACGTATCCATCAAAGCAAGAGATGAGCAGGTACAGTACAAGCGTTAGCGTAAAGCGTACTGATAAAAAGTAGTGGTATGTACCAGGATCCAAACCAATTGACATTACTGCCTTGGGCTGGAAGTTCACCGTGCTACCGATAGAGCCATACTCACCAAAACACATATTTTATTTCCTTAGTAGCAGAATATTTTGAGGATTTCAGCTTTTATACCAGATGCAAAAAATCTCGAGCAATGAAATGGCTTCAGTAATTAAAATAGTTGGATTGAAGTGTCCAACAAATGAGTTTGGTATTTATCTTTTGCTTATGAGTACAACATGACATATTCCATTTCAGGTTAAAATTGTTATTGTATATGTTGAAAGTTGCAAAACAGTTCGACTAGATGAATAAATATTTTTTTTATGTTTCAGGCCTGGTATCATCAAAGAGTGGCAGCGTGGAGACGAGAACAAGGTCTTTCCGACTGTTTTGGTCAGATTTAAGGACTATTTATTTAAATACATCAAGGGGAAATAATCTATTTTACTCAGTGGTCTTTTGCTTTGCTAAGCAAAGTAAACACTATTTTTATACCATAACTAACATAAAAGTTAGTTAAAAGATTAAATGAAAACTCATCAAAATGGCTATCATGCATTATTATATAAATATAAAATTTTACTCACACTTAATTTAACATTCAAAATGCTGTAATTATTTCTTACTGTAGCGATTACTCTTCACCTTTAGTTATGTTTTAGTCATGCTATTAAGTCTTTAACTGTAAATAAATACCTATAATATAGGTTAATGTAAAATGTACATACATTCATGCATATAAATTGTACCATACATACAAAAAAAGACATAAAGAATAAAGAAGATAAACATGGAAATTGTATTCCGTTTTTACCCCAAATTTGATCATAATTTAACATTGTGTTCACAAATTTTCCGAATTGCAACTATTCATAGAAGGTGAATCTTTTAGAGTGTCCAATATTGATTTCAGATCAAACCGTATGTCCCAAATTATTAAACCTTCCAAAAACGATGGTAAAAAATACAGCTAGATACTGAAATAAGAAGTAGTTAAGTGGTTTAATTTACATAATATACATTGTCGTATAAATAAGAGGAACTAATGCTACAAGAATGATTAAAAACGCAAGTAAAAAAAAGCCACAATGTGAAATTGAAAGGTGAGGAGCCACATTACAGTGAGCTAAACCAGGTGAAGCCTTAGTAATAGCAGAAGCCAAACAAACAATGGATCGAAATGTTATGTATCTTTAAACACAAACATAAAACAAGAAGTGTCATCTATTTAAATAAAATAATATGTCTGTAGTAAATGTGTCAAATTGTGTACTGGGGGTAGCTTTTTTTATTTTTACGATTTTTCAACCAAGAAACCCAAATGTTACTTACAAGCATTGACTATTACTATAGTCAATGGTACAAGTAAAAAAAAAATAAAATCATCATGTAGCTACGCTTCATATTACAAACCCATTAAGCCAAACAGATAGATTTTTTAATACATCAAAGGATAAATGGTTTTAATATTATGTAATTTTTAAAAATACAGTTATTCCTCACATTATTGTTTATTAATATCATATAATCATAACTTAAATTAATTCTTGATAACCGTTATAAGTTGGAGTTTTTATATGGAAAATAATAGCAAAACTACCTCGATATACCTTGTAGTTTTGGAAGACAATTTTCATTGTATATGTATAACTTTTAGAAAAAGTCCATTACCATTTCACTACCGTAAACGGTAGATGAATGGTAGCTAACGAGTGTATTTATCTTGACCAGTGAGACAGTATCTGGTCGGTAGCTGTGCCAGTTTCCAAAAGCTATTTCCGTAGCTGGCGATCTGCCTTTACCTTCTGTCTGGTGTAATTTGGCAAAGAGTCACCTTTCGATTAGTTTTGTTTGTTTACAACATACTCAATAAGTTGAGGTTAAGGTAGTCTAATAGAATTTGTTTTTCCCCGAGCACTTATAAAAAAATCAAGTCGATGCTTTGTTTTAACTTTTAAATGATCTGGTAGTTTATTATTGATTGTGATGAGCGCAAGAACATTTTTTGTACTCTGCTAGAATCAGAGTTGATTTTTAATAAATAAAGTGAATATGTAGTATTGTGTTTTAAAAGTTCTTATGAGGGTCTTTCTTTCATACGCAACCAAACAAACATCTATCTATGTAGAGATCTATGAGTTTTAACTTAGTTAAAAAAGGTTGAATTGTTAAGAAATGGATTTGGTCTAAAGACTATTGTAATGGGCTAGACATCACTGCTAGTGTGTTTAGGGATCAGATAAATTGCTGTCATATAGATGAGTAAACACAACTACAGTATATAACTGAGAATGTTAGTCACATCATCATACAGCTACTGTTACCCAAGAAATCATCATCTAATGCAGTTTATGAAAGACAAGGAAATCCGTTTCCAATGACTGGGACATTGTGGATTGCAGGGAGAAAGATTCTGATAGATTCACTTAAGCAGCGACACATGCTCCCTATACTACCAAAGCAACAATAATTGAGCTGATAGATTCACTTAAGCCAGCGACACATGCTCCCTATAACTACCAAAGCAACAATAATTGAGCTCCTGCATAGCCGAAACTCAAACCTTATTGAAGCGTAGATGGAAAAAAATATAGAATGACAAATCAAATGGTCACCACCTTTATCCCTCCTCACTTTGCCTGACACCGATATATACCGAAATATACATAGGTCCATGTCAACTTTTGCCTCAGGAGTTAAAACAGGGCATGCTGTTGTAATGTTATCTCTTTCACTTCAAACGTTCTGAGCCATCCTTGTGTCCAGTGTATCAAACGGAAGAAAATACTTTGTAGCACATCCTCCTTCAATGTCCCATCAGGTTGCATGCTAGATGATGAAGCTCTAACAGGGTTGCACCTTTATCTGGACAGAAGATAATGATGTAGTCAGAGGTAAAACTCAATATACTTATTGCTAATTTTAACGATTTTTTGTTGTTGCTCTGTCCGTTCTTCACAACGGGGTGAGAAAACAGAAGGGAACAGTGTGGCTCTTTAAATCTACTTTAAAACACAGTTACATAGCCACCATTGATTATAGAGGCAAAGCTCAATCATACCTTTTTCTTATTTTAATGAAGATCATTTTGGACTATGTATTTTCTATCAGCTCTGTGAAAAGAAATCATAACCAATTATTTAAATTTAAACATTCCAAATCTTTTATAAGAATCAACCAAAACTCAGGCAAAACAAAACTAATGTAATAGCTGGATGTATTTATTATTTTATGTAATTAAATACAGCGCTTTAATGACAATATAATCTTTAATAACTTTATACAGTAAGAGCTTTATTAACAGTATTGAATTATGAATTGTTGTAGTTTTTCTACATTACCTATCCCACACTCCGACAGTCACATGAGACTCCTCTGTAGTAAAAGTAATTCTGCATAAATTATCTCTTCAGCAGTCTGGCATATTTGGACCGACAGCATCTACATTTTTACCTAAACACAATAATTTGAGTTAACATTTCAGAAATGACAGAGATTAAAACATATACTACATTGTAGATTATCCGCCCTTATCGTACAACTGACAATGGAGAAGATTGTGTTTGGTGATGCAACACTTGGTTGTGTCTATGTCTTTTATTTATTTCTATAATTTTAGTTTTTCAATTATTACAACCAACTAAAACAGTATACTTGTAAACTACTACCTCACAATTAAGAGTAGACAAGTCTATACTTTAATCTGTTCTACTACTTGTCCTTTTGTATCATAACCATAGAGGAAAGTGTACATATTGTTAAATTAGCATAAAATACAAATAAAATAATACAGGGTGGCGCCGAGAAACGGGAAATTTTGAAGTGGTTGTTGGTACACCTGTAAGTCTCTTAGGAATGGGAAACGGAAGTAATGACGCCAAGTAGTAACGGACATTTAGTTGAGATGGAGCAGTGGAGTTGTGCGGAGCGTGCAGTCGCAGAGGGAGCTTTACTACAAAAATGGCAACAGTGCAACAGCTGCACAACGAGTGTTCCGACACCATTATGATATTTCTCCTCATGGTCGAGTTCCTTCTTCGCTTGCAATATTAACTTGGGCTTGGAATTTTGAAGGGACTGGTTCAGCCTCAATGAAGAAATCTCATGGGCATGTAGTGACTGTTCCAACCCCAGAAACATTGATGCAGTGTGAGTCGCTGCGTGGAAAGGAGTCCGCATTGTTCTGTACGAAAAATTGCCTGCTCATCAATGTAGCTTGAACGTAGGATCGTGCAAAGAATATTGCACAGCCTGCACTTTCATACTTACAGGCTTAAGATTGTTCAAGCTCTAAAACCAAATGAGAGTGAGTTGCGCTTAGCTTTTTGTCAACGCCGCGCTTTTTGCGCATGATGGCGCAAACGTCCTTGAAAATGTTTGGATGTCTGACGAGGCCCACTTTCAATAATGGATGGGCTCAACGAAATCCCGCTGAACTTCATCAATGTCCGTTACACAGCCCCAATGTTACACTGTTATGGTGTGCAGTGTCTTGTCGTAGTGTTATCGGACCTTAATTATTTGAGGATGATAATGGTTCTACTGTAACAGTCACATCTCAATGTTACATTCATATGCTAGATACATTTTTTGTTCCACGGCTTCATGTTTTTCCAGATATTGAAATTCAGAAAACCTGGTTTCAACAGGACAAAGCCACCTCACACACTGCCAACCTGTCAATGGCTGCATTGAGACTTTTGTTTGGGGAGCGCATAATTTCAAGGAACGCTTAACATCGCTTGGTCCCCAAGGTCTCCAGACCTCTCAGTATGTGACTTTTTTCTATGGGGACATCTGAAGAGCGTTGTGTACCAGACTAGTCCAATAAATCTTACTGAGCTCAAGACTTAGATCGAAGAACACGTCGCCAACATCCCAGAGGACAAATTGCGTCGCACAATGCTAACTGCTAAGTCTTTAAAACTGATTTAACGAATGTGTTAGGCGCAATGGACAGCACTTTAGTGATGCGAGATCAAATATTTTGCATGTATTCTTCCACTCTTAACCAACACATTTTCAGCATTAAAAATCTTTTTGTATAATTTTCTTGGTTTATTATGATAAGTTCAAAATTTCCTTTTTCTTTGCACCCCGCTGTATTTTGACATTGGAAATTACGCAAGTGTCACTAAAAGTAAAACACTCATAAAATGCTTTACACTATTAATTGTACGTTTTGTACATGCTATAAATAAAGATAATTTGAACTTGAATGGAGAGTGGGATGGATATCTTATCCGATATCATTATTTAAAGTCAATGGAAGTTGCTTTAGGAGGAAAAGACTTCCTGTATACAAGATTTTTCAACAGAGGTTGACGACAGCACAGTCTAGGGAACTCTGTGATGACAGCAAGGTAAGTAATAGGTAGTGGTATACAAACATCCAAATACCTTCACCTTGTGGTTTAGATCGTGAGAAAAACTAAAACACACACCTCCTTTTCCCTTGTTTCACTAAAAATTATTTTTCAGATGGCAAAAAATCATTTTAAATACATAGATTCAAATCCATAGAGCAATCAACATAGATCCAAATTGCAGGAATGTACACTTTACTATCTTATTCATTATTGTTATTTCCATAATGGCTTTGCATCCCAGTAAAACCGATCCTGAAAAATTACCCCATTTCCCACAATGAATCCCATAGAGTTTTGTCTTAACACCACAACCCCTGTTAAAAGTCAAAAATGGAAAGAGAAATAGGACTCGATACTGGGCAGAAAATAATTTAATTATTCACAAATGAAAAGTTACTCAATCATAGTAAAATGCTACCAAACTATTATTCCTGTAATCACAACATAACAATTCATTAAAAATCATATGTGTCAAAATTATAAAAGTTCATATTTTCATAGCAGCTGGAAAAGACAATACAAAATATAAACCATAGATTATTTAAATCAAATGTTTCTATACTATATCCAACATTCTCCCACCTTTTGACTTGTAAAGTCAAAATATTAATTATCGCTTCAGGTATCTTCGTGGGGGTATAATTTTTCTTCCTCTTTGTGTGTAAACAGGTTGATCATGTTTCACGACCAACACCTTCAGCTACTTGTTCATCTTCCATTTCGAATGTTTCATTACCATCTTGATTGTCTTTCTGCTGGACCAATTCAAGTGGAAACACATGTTGTATGGGTCTCAGCACTGTTCCTTTTGATGTTTTCATTTCCACAAGACGTATGTTGCCATCTTTTCCAGGAAGTATCTTCTCAATCTTCGCCAAAGGCCAGTCCATCCGTTTGGTATTGTCGCTTCCAAGTAAAACAATTTCTCCAACTTGCACTTGACGAGATTTCTTCTTCTTCGAATGTAACACCAATTGACTTAAATATTCGCTTCTAAATCTTTGTTCAAGATCTTCTTTTAATTTTAATTTAAAGTTCCAACGTCGAGACAAATTTGTGTAGTTGATCTGGTCCAAATCAATAACTCCATACTCCTTCGTACCATTCAAAAACATAGCTGGCGTCAAAACTTCCATGTCATGGCTGTCTTCTGAAATGTAAGTCAAGGGTCTACTATTTATGACAGATTCACAACTGCACAAAACGGTCAGAAATTCTTCATAAGTCAAACTAGCTCTTCCTAAGACTCTACGAAGAAGCTGTTTCAATAGTCTTATGAGTCTTTCCCACCAGCCTCCCAATCTGACGACTTTATCAAATCTGGAGAAATATCTGTAATACCAACAATCTGGTTCAGGTTTTGAATTCATCATAATCTTTGTAGTTGATTTAATCTTCCTAAGTTCAGAACTTACTTCTTTCTCATCACAATTATCACTGAAGTTTTGGTTAGGCCACAAGTTTGATGAATTTCTTAGCCATTGTGGTCCCTCCCACCATTTCGACTCTACTAGCTGCTTAGGAGAACATCCACGTGACGGCAAATCAGCTGGATTCATATGGCCTGGAACATGATTCCAAGATTCAATGTTACTAAGGGATCTTATTTCCTTTACTCGGTTCCAAACAAACACTCCCCAGTGATCTTCTCGACGAATCCATGACAAAACGGTGGTTGAGTCGGTCCAATAAAATGTTTTGACATTTTCAAATCCCATACTCTTTAAGACGTTGTCAGTTAGACGAGCGCCAATGGTAGCCGCCAGTAACTCCAGCCGAGGAATGGTCATCTTCTTGACAGGTGCAACTCTACTCTTCGCTTGAACTAATTGAACTGTGGTATGTCCATTAGATTCACCCCTCAGGAAAACCGCAGCCGCATAAGCGTCCTGGCTTGCATCACAAAAACAGTGAACTGTCCAAGAAATATTCCCTCCGATTTCATTCCCAAAATATCTTGGAATTTTCAAATTTGAAAAAACCTCAAGTTGCTTTGCCCAATCTAAAAACAAAAGTTTCAACTCTTCTGAAACCTTGTCATCCCATCCAATTTTACTTTCCCACGTTTTCTGCAGCAATATCTTAGGCAAGAGTGTAGCAGGACAAGTTATACCTATGGGGTCAAACAACTTGTGAGCAAAAGACAAAATAGATCTCTTTGTGACTATTTCAGGCTCTTTAAACTCAAAGTTTTCAAAATTCAACTCAATCATGTCAGTATTTTTGTTCCAATTTAAACCTAAGATAGGTGTCAAAGTAGAATCATTTTTAAAACTCTGAATTTCTGTGTACTCCCAACTCCGAAGACAGAATCTAGCATCTTTCATTACAGAAGTCGCTTGATCTACAAATTGATTCAAATCTGAAAAGTCATCAAAACTTGCCATACAGTTATCTACATAGAAACTTCTCGACAGTGTCTCTACTACTTTTCTTGAGTAGTTTAACGATCCTGAATCTATCAAGTCTAATGTTTTTTCTAAATGAAGTTTTATTACTGCACTTAGCATAAATGGGCTACAGGTAACTCCAAAGACCACTCTAGCGTGTCTGTAAACAACCAATTGACCATCTTCATTAATCCACAAAAAACGAAGAAAATCTCTATCATCCATATGTACACCAATCTGTAGAAAAGCCTTCTCGATGTCAGCAACAACTCCATATCTGTGTAGTCTAAAACGATTTAATATGGACGGAATCAATTCAATTAGATTGTCACCTTTTTCTAGACAATCGTTCAACGAGGGCTGATTCTTTTCTTTAGCAGATGCATCAAATACAGGTCTCAATTTCGTCGTAAGACTGTTTTCTTTTATCACATGTCGATGCGGTAGGTAGTGACCAATTTCCAAATTGGCATCGTTAACCTTCTCTATGATACCTAATTCCTCCCAGTCAGACAACACCTGTTGATATGAACTAAAATATCCACTAGAATTAAGTTTATTTGTAAGATTACCGAGTCTCTTCTGTGCTACTTTCAAATTAGTAGGTAACGGCGGGTGATCATCAACCCATGGCAATTTGACCTGATATCTGCCATCATTTTCCACTGAAACAGATTCAACAAAATGTTCCATTGTTCTACTTTTAACTGAAGATTCACTCTTTACCTCCACTGGATCCTTGATTCCTAAAACATCCAAACTCCACAAATCTGAAATGGATTTATTATCAATAGGGGAAAGTAAAGAAGTTACTGCCATAGAACTGGACCTGTCATTCCCTTCAACTATAGTTCTTCCCATTAAAGTCCAGCCTAACAAAGTGTGCATCGCAACTAACCCGTTGGAAAGCAGATATCGTTTCTCAGTGTAAAGTTTCCCGGCAACGTCTGCACCTATCAGAACTTCAATAGGCCCGTCTCCATCTTTTACACTAATTCCCAGTGTTCCAAGTTCAATGGACCAAGGACCAGGCTTAACTGTTGTAACATCGTTACAAATTATATCTTGATCAAGAACGTCAAAATTGCAGGCATAACTGTTATTTAAGTCACTTAGTCTAACCTTATAACACGCATGTTCAATTGTTTCAGTACTAGTGCCACCAAATAAAGCATGAGCTAGCTTCTCCTTTCTGACTATGTCGTAGCCAAACTCCTTTGCTGTATTTTTCAAAATATAAGATCGTTGTGATCCCGTATCTATTAAAGCACGTGCTGTTCGCTCTCGATTTTGGTTTCTAATTTTTACTAAAAAGGTTTGTAAAAACACTTCTGTGTGAACATTGTTTGCTAGAGAACTTTCTTTGCCTGGTTGTTCACTCAATGAACTTCCTTCTGCAGCAGATGCCCTACACATAACAGCGGTGTGCCTCTTTCCACAGATGGGACATTTTACTCTAACTTTACATTGCGCACTCCTATGACCATACTTTAAGCAAGTAAAACAACAACCATTTTTCCCAACGATTTTCACCTTTTCATCTACTGTCAATTTACTGTCTTTACAGTTTTCAGCTAAGTGGTTAGAACCACAAAACATACATTTAACGTCTTTAGTATTTAACTTATCAGACTTCGTTGGGTTAACTAAACCAGCAGCTGTCGGCATCATTTCAGTATGTCTGGCGTAACTAGGCTTAGGTCGAAATACAGTAGATTTACTTACTTTAGGCTGTAGGTTAGGTCGCTTACTATTTTCAAAACCAGATGCGGCTAGAGTAATCCTTTCCTCGTTAGCAACCTCCTTTTGCAGAAACTTCATCAAACCATCAAGTCTATCCTTAAGTTCAGCATCAACTTCATAGCCGGAGTGACGCTGCCAAGCTCTCAACAGTTCCTCGGGCAAACAAGACTCTATAAGAGGATATAACATAGCAGAACATTTGTCAGTTGTTACTCCTAATGTCTCCAATGCTCTTAGTTGGGTTTCCAGTTTATCGTAAATGAAAGAAACTTCTACCTTACTGTTTAAATTACTCAGCACTAACTTCAAAAGTTCTCTAATATACACTTCTATGAGAAGGTCATCTCTACCAAAACGACTTTTAAGACTTTGCAAAGCTTTTGAATAGTTCTCAGAGGTAGCAGGATAGCTTTCGACCAGCTGACGAGCCCTAGAATTAGCTAAAGTAGCCTGCACAAGATAATGATATTTATCAATATCGTCAATATTCTCGTCATCATCTATTCTTTTGAATTGTGCCCAAAAAGGTAACCAATCCTTCAAATCCCCGCTAAACTTTGTGAATTCAATAGTAGGTAGCCTCAGCTTAGTCCTAACAGCAGTAGATTTACTCATTACAGACCCATTGGAATTAGGTGAAGTGGCCCTAGACCTAATCAATCTACTCTGTACAGCTAAACTAATTCGACTAAACTTCTCTACATATTCATCTGCTAGCCTAACTTCTTCATTTAACTCTTCTTCATCTGCTTCAGAATCTAGCAAGAAATCAAAAATTTCCCTGTCCAAAGTTTTTAGTTCTTCTATCTTACCTTCCAGAGAACTCAATTTACCCTGTATGTTGTGTATGTCTTGCTCATCCTTGCATAGCTCCTCATTTATCCCATTATAAATTCTGGTAAATGCTGTTCTGAAGGTTTTTCTCAGTTTCCTATTTCTTTCCATTATCTCAATAGTGACTATCTGTTTAAGAACTCATACAGTCCTGTCACGGTCGCCAAATGTTAAAAGTCAAAAATGGAAAGAGAAAAGGACTAGATACTGGGCAGAAAATAATTTAATTATTCACAAATGAAAAGTTACTCAATCATAGTAAAATGCTACCAAACTATTATTCCTGTAATCACAACATAACAATTCATTAAAAATCATATGTGTCAAAATTATAAAAGTTCATATTTTCATAGCAGCTGGAAAAGACAATACAAAATATAAACCATAGATTATTTAAATCAAATGTTTCTATACTATATCCAACAACCCCCTTATAAACCAAAATAACCATTTAACTCTGAATTCACACATCTCATAACCCCTCTAGAATATCTTAAGAGGTAATAAATTCTTACCAGCGCAACTGGGCTTCGATGAAGGGATCTGAAGAGATGCGAACCCTGTTGCCGAAGCCGAGGTCTGCAGCACTTGAGACACTCTACGAGACTGAGCACACTCGGACTTTAGAGTCTCGTTCTTTGATGCTGATTCTGCAAATTGAATTCCTCAGTATGGCTGCGGCCACACGTGTGTTTTTTCACGTACAAACGCAGCGTGAAAACACACAAAAAATATGAGCATTAAATGTAATGGGGAGTGCCATACGCAGTGTGTTTTCCCGCGGTAGCGGGCGCCTATTCGTTTTAGGGTGAAAAAAGCTCAAGTAAATCACAATAATCAAACAAGATACACTCTGCAGGTTGTATATAAAAGAACATCCAGGGGAAATTCATTTAATTACTCTATGAGTATCAAACACAAATTTGGAGCAGTAAAAATACTGCCAAGGAGGTCTGTGTGCAAATTCCACATTTTAATAGGTTAAATTCTTGTCTGCATAGTTTTTCATTTCAAGTTTACAATTAAGCTGTTAAATTACTAATGTAAATCAATTATTTACATTGAAAACCATTCCAAAGAAAGTTGGCCAGCAGCACCTTACGAACAATCAATTCAATCAATTATTTGAGATGGGGACACCACCTACAAAAGCGCCTTCTAGAAATAAATAAAAGGCTCGGGGCGAAGCCCTACAGGAACTACACTCTATAATTGCCATTCTTCCCTCCGCTAGGTTATAAACTCTAAAATAACACATCAATCGTAAAAATCTGTTAGGTAGGAAGGGAAACAGGGATGTAATGGAGAACCCCTTGTTGAAATAAGAATATAGAAGTGGTAAGAATATTATATTCCAAGTCCAGGATAGTAAAAACGATCACTTGCATTTTTAACTGCATGCAGATTCAGAGGAACCCATCCCCCCAAGGTCAGGAGCCAAATTTCACCTCCATTAACTGCTCCTTTCTTCACTGAAAAAAATAAAAACACATAAACCAAATACAAAATACCAATACAAAATTGTTATTAGGAACATTTGTTTTCCAATACAAAGTTGAAGGGACGTTGAAACGTGAAATAGCCACTACATTTGGGTGATTTTGAAATTAAATTACCTGCTCATTAACATGAATTGGGGAGGGTATCTTCACCCAAATGAGAATTGATGAAATAGCCACAAATGTACAAACACAAAAGACATAGGCGCCTAAACAGGACTGGAGAAAATTGCAAGGTGTACGGCTGGGGACGTGGCTTTAACACTTAAGCTCAATCGTTTGGTACCACTCTCTTCCATTTCTACCTACAAATAAGTACTCGGATTAGCTCCTTGGTTCGCTCCACAATTAGATTTTTACTGATCTGGACATTTAACTATCTGATAAACCTCACTACAAGGGGTCACCAATCCCACACACTCTCCAAACAATTCCAGGTCTGTGTCCAACAGAGTAGAGGGGGTTTTTTAGTGTGTAGTCTGTGATAGATTCAGGAGTCTCACACTACAGGCTGGCTACCTGTGTGCGTAAAAGCATTCTCCCTCCTCTCCCTAAAAAAAATCCCACACACTCATGGTCACTAGAATCTATCTTCTATTTACTAAATAGAATAAGGGGTTTCTCTTTAGCATCCTTTTTCCAGTCATCCTATTAAATTGATTTTTACAATTCAGGTGTAATTTTAAAGCTAATTACCTGGCGGAGAGACGAATGGTACACTAAAACCTTGTTTATCTGGTATTAATTCATCCCCGATTCAGGTTTATCCGTACGCTAAGGTTCTGCTTTAACACAAATAAAACTTTAATTAATGCAACATTTACACAATGTAAATAATTAATTGAATAAAAACGCCTTCGCAAACGGAAACGCAACACCAACGCGCTCCCGTATTGTGGATATTGCAGAGAATTTTTGAAGGCGTGTTTTAACTGTGTACAATCTCAAAAATCGGTTTATCCGGTAATTCGTTTATCCGTTGTGACCCTCGTCCCGTCTACACAGGAGAAACAAGGTTTTCCTGTAACTCATAAGGCAATACTCTTTAGGGCCTCGCCCCTCTTGCGTTTGATTTTTATTAGAATAGGTAGGTAGGTAAATTGAACTTTATCGTTTAGATCTAAAATCAACAAATTTAATTTACTGTAAACTAGTGGTTGTATTCACCTAATGACTGTCTTACAGTAAACCCCACATTATCTTTGAAAATTAAAAGGGTTGCATTATTTGTTTTGCCTTGAACACAATTAAAATATGTGGAATAGACGACACGAATAGACATACCCTTCGATATAGGAAAACACATTTTCAAAAATATTTTATTTAGAAACTTGAATTAAAAATTAACATTATGATTTCGACATTCCCTTCTTTTCAAAATCATCTTTCTGTCAGGATTGAGGAAATCCGTCCGATTCAGAATCGTTGTGATACAGAATAATATGATGCGAACTGGACAAATCCACACCAACACACCACAAACGGGGTTTATTCTATTTAAATCCCCTGAAACAAAGTAGTGTTATAAGTTAACCAACTAACGTCTGTATATAATGTTATTATTACAGAATATGAGTAGAATAAATAATGTAGATATTTTAAGAAAGCCATTAAACAGTGAAAAAATAAATTCTAACATACATAAACTTCGTAGTAAAAACGTAACGGAGAATTTGAACACATTAAATGTTAAAAATGGCTTAAGAAAATTCCCAAATGTATTTTAAAACGTCAGATTTTCTGGGGGAGGAGCCAAAATCCCCCCTCCTTTCTTAGGTTTCATCCCCCTCCGACCCCTGGTAGCCCCCCTTGACAAAGCCAACCGCCACCTATCAGCATAGCTTAGCGCTTACTGATAGATAAACATTAACTTAATGAACATTAATTTCTTTTTTCTAACAGCAAAACATAGTTGTTAAGTCCCCTAGTAATTTACTTTATAGCAATAGCTAATCCGAAAAGGGCGTAGTTTTAACACAAATAAAATATTCAGCATATTGTACACTTAATTTTGGCACACCCTGTATACGGTAATTCTTAAACACACAACAAGAAAACAATGTATCGATACGTTTTAATAAATTACAGCTTTAACTCCTGGTTTAACTATAAAGCCAACAATACAGCGAATTTCGTTATGTTTACTCATGATTATATGCCAAAATAAAATGTATTTTATTATTCAAGACATTATTGCTGTGTTGCTAAAAATATTACTAACGATTAGGGTAAATATATATGCATGAAATTTAAAGAAAATACAAAAATAAACATTGATTTTATCCTATTTTTAATGAGCGTGATATATAGTTAACAGTAGCCCTACATACAGTTAACCTGTATAACTCTAGCCCTGCAGTTAACCTCTTAAAACGAACAATAATAATATAACCTCAACAACAAATATAACCAAAACTAAAATAAAATCAGACTTAATAGTTGGGATAAACATATAATTAGCCATTCTTTATAGTCCACAGTTTGTTCATTAGTAATGACTAGTTTTGTCTAATTGATATGGCTTCAGCTGGTACACTTGAGAATCAGCTGTTCTTAAGTTCGTGAATGCTGATTATTGCTGAGTCAGAGTAGTTCGTACAGTTAACGTTCTTTTCCAGTTGGTACTTGAAAGAAGCAGCATCTCTTTAGTGATATTAAGTTTGTGGTTTCGTAATCTTTATAAAATTAATAAAGCAAGATTGATGTCTAAAAAGAATTCATATACTGAAAAGGCTGAAGTATCACTCTTCGCTATTCAGGTAAGAATATTTAAAACTTTATCCAAGAAACTTGCAGAGTTTTTATTAGCATTTTAAGCCTACATGAAGGAGAATTTGTAAGAATAATCTAGATAATTCGATTACCAATTTTGTTGTTGATGTCTACTATGCTTGATACAGATAAAGGAAAATGTTCACTATTTAGCATTTAGTAAACCAATAAAAGGTGTACAGACTTGTAATCATGATTGAAAAGATATTGGACACATTTTTAACAAATATATTATGATTTTGGAGTGGATTTGCATTCAGAACTCTTCATGAGTGTGAATTACCACAGATTGCCAATTATTTTATGGCGTCACTAAACTCTTATGCTGTAATTTATTACTTGTGATGATTAGACTAAAACCAAAACAATAAATACCCTGATACTGTAACACGGTGGCCCTGAGTATTATATACCGTACTCCTTTTATCTATGGTATTACAGAAAATAGACCACCCCGTATCAGCCTACAAGTGTAGGGTAAATCCTTATTTTACAAATAGAAAGGTTTTTGGCATGCGATACTTTTCAGCACATTTTGTCATTATGTCCATGACTAGGGCCTATTACTGTTTAAAAAACCGTGTTTTTTGAAGGTCACAGTTGAGTCTATTATGTGAAGAAAGAAAATGTAGCAGTCTTACAGTTTATTTATGTAATAATACTTATATATTATTTTATTATTTAACAGTATGAGTTGCAAAATGTTTATTATGAAATGGTTGTTACATTGCAATGTGATGAATATGGTTTTTATATCTTGAAAAGTGTATCTAAATTATTAACTTTTAAGTTGAAAATCCAGCGTTTTAAAAACTGTCTGTTTATAATTCCAATGAAGAATGAGTATCAAAACTAGCTAAATGACTAGCCAAACCTGTTAAAGCTTTGCTTTAGGGTTTGTTCTCTATTATTAATATGGTACATTTTTTTGGATCGGAATTTTTACAAACAATTTTTCGCAGGCTCACTAATTATCCACATACAAATAAACACACAGTTTTGCTTGTACATATCATAGAATAATGAGGTTTTTTGTCGTTTTTGCGTTTCATAGCCAAGGAAGCTGGACAAAGTTGAGGAGTCCTTACATGGAGGTTTACATAAGTAAACGAAATTTTTGTTATGTTTGAGTTAGACAATTTTATTACAATTCTAACGATAACAAAATCGGATCTTAAATAAGGGAGAAAACAAATTGTTAATACTGTGTAAAACAATATTTTTGCGATATATCGGTGACCAACAATTAAAACAGCTGATGTTCTAGCTATATAACAGTTATATTACTTAATTATGTGATACATATCGCCTGATAACGATATTGCATTGTTTAATTTGATAACGCGTCGAGAAAACCACAGCCTGTGGACGATTAGATACGAGATTGAAGTATCAACACGAGAATACAGACACAACAATCAGCTGATTCCCCCCTCCCACCAGACAGAACACCTGCACAGTGCACCTGTTGTGTTGTAGTTCAACGTTCAACAAACTAGGTCAAGTTCACCGATCAGCTGGTAGACAGATAAAACAAACGACGCATCCTCGCGATTATTTATTCTAATCCCGCTCGATTTTCCGCACATGCACATCACTTCCTTATTACTCAAATTAATTTACTTTCGATTGATAAATTTTGTTTCCTAGTCTAGAAAATACATAGCAAAATAATACGTACACGGTTTGCCTTTATTGCTATAAGCAATTTTAAGCATTACCATAAAGGAGGTATTTGCACAATTTTAAAACTTATTGGTTACCCGGAGGTTATAACATTTGTATAATGTTAAATAACTTAATTATCCACCAGTATCCCGCGACATTGAAAAATCGGTTTTGCCAGCGATCACATAAGGA
This sequence comes from Macrosteles quadrilineatus, assembly GCF_028750875.1. Taxonomy (NCBI): domain Eukaryota; kingdom Metazoa; phylum Arthropoda; class Insecta; order Hemiptera; family Cicadellidae; genus Macrosteles; species Macrosteles quadrilineatus. The sequence continues at coordinate 186,521,797 of NW_026542594.1, forward strand.
CAAAATTTAGTGTAAAAAATTACTCTAATCAAAGATTATGAAAAATCGGCATCTACCGTGTGTTGTGGTTTGGCATTTTCCTTTCCGAAGTCATTTGGATGTTGATTTTCAGCGATTATGGCCACAAAATTTTGGAATGACACGACCTTTTGCAAATCTATGGTGGCATTAGAGACAATCTCTAATATGTACTATCTATGCATACTACTATGCATGTACTAGTAGGTGCATTCGATCGACACAGGGTGTTTTTTAAACGCGCAACCCAAATTAAATTACTTCATTGCCGATCAGCTTATATACGTTGTTGCATAGATATCTATGAGGCTTTGTGTTGTTGGGAATTCGTTGTAAATAAGACACAACAAGGCGGTTTCCCAATTTAGAAGAGTTGGAATAATACGTTGAATATGAATCATTGGTTTTGTGTCATGAAAATTTTGAAATTTAGTTTCCAGGTTTTATTCCAGTACCTAATAAATCAACAATTATTATTGCCATATACACATTTGAGGAAACCGAATCCGAATTTAAAGGAAACTTTGATCTCCCTGTCAAACCAAACATCCCTATAAGTCCAAATCAAACCAGGGGCCCATTTCATAATAAACTACAAGTTACAAGTTACAACTTGTAACTTGTAATTTCCATTAGATTTGCATTGGGCGATCAGCTGATTTACTAATAATATTAGTTTGTAGTTTATTATGAAATGGGCCCCATGCAATTGGAAATTCAATTAGTATGTAGGTGACATACTAATTGTACTGTGAAGGCGGTATTTTTTGTTTACTACGGATTCGCTTTCATTAAATTTGTACATGTCAATAATTGTACCGTGTTGAGCAAACCGGTTTTTAGTTGATAGCTTGACAAATAAATATAATTTAGAAGTTAAATTTAACAGGTTTTCGATCATAATACTAAATAATTTAATAAATTATGCTTCCTTCGGGCTCATTTCTGCACTTACAAAAAATTGTGGTGGCGGGATGGGGTAAACATTATCGGGGCGAAGATTGGGTCTCCTTCGGGGGGTGATGAAAATATTAAAAATTAAAAGTACATTTATTAAACTAGCGTATTTTGAAACACTGTAAGAGAATACATTTTTTTGACAGTAGCTTATTCTTGTCTTATTAATGTCTTAGAGTATCAAATAAAATCTTTATTTGCCTACTGACAATTCATAAATAATCGGTTTGCATAATAATTAGCAAGAAATTCATTTGGTAACGAAGTTAACCATTCGACTACTATGTTTTTTGAAATAAAATTTAATGATCATTAACCCCACCGCAGCAAACCTGCAGACAAAGCAAATTTACATTTGCCTGATTTGATTTTCAATTCAATATATCTCGTTAATCCTAATGCTATTGAAATAAAGAGTACCCAGGTTTGCTGATACAGGGAGGGCAATCGTGTGATTTTTAGTTAAATATTAATAGCTTACTTAGTATTGAATACATTTGCCAAGTTTGATCAAAATATGTCCATAAACAAAAAAACTGCAACAGTTTACATTTCTCCATAAGAATAACATGGGAATTTTAAAATTACATTTTTGTTTAATCCTCTCTATAGCCAATAACCGTACACAAAACACTACAATATACTAAATTATTTGTTTTTTAAGCTTTTCAAAATAGTTTAGCGCGAAATTGGGAAATGTTATGTTTTGAGGGTCAAAAATGATAAAAACCAATTTGTACACCATAAATCTCCCCATAAAACCACGTTCCCACGCTCCGGTCACGCTGGTTCGCGAACTCGCGCGAATAAACGTAGGTTTACACGTTTGTACCAAATTTAATAAAAATCGGATAATTGTTGCTCGAGTTATTGTACTAATGGACACAATATAGTGTTTTTGACCTCTGTGGACATCAAAACGAAAAAGTAAATCGGTCCCGGGTCCATCTATTTCCATGAGACTTACTGTAATAGCTTATTCCATATATGGGAATTTCACTAACCAATGAGTTCAGGAGTTAGCACTAGTTTGAAAGTTATAATACTATATTCAAACGTTACGTTTTGTAAAGTTGATTAAGCGGTAATTTACTAGTCTTGTGTGTATAAAACATCCGAAGTCCTAAGTAGACAACAAAATAGTCGTTAGAAGTACAAAATACCCGAGAAATGCGCCACATCATGTATTGGTTATAGCTCAGCGCCCAGCGGACGTCTATGGTATCTAAAGTCAAGGATCCCACTGGTTTAGGGTTGGTGCAATGCTTTCAGGGAATGCAGACATACTCAAAACTAGGGGTTTGTTCAATTTTCACCCTAAAATATCTATTTATTCTATAGCTGTTTGATAAACTTAATAAGAAAGCTATTTGTAAATCTACCTCTCACCCATAGGTTTTTTTTAAAATTATAAAAACGTTTTTGTGTTGGGAAATAACCTCGACTACCAGGTTGACTACCAGTCATTGTTGAATCAATTACAGTATAGGTAATTCATTAGTTTTAAAAATAATATTTGTATAAATATAATATACCACATAAAGATTATTATATCTACAATAAGCTTACTATATTGTACTTCTCAGCAAAGAAATTACGCAAATGAACAGTATGGATTATATTATATTATAAAGAATAACCAATATTATTAGTACTAAGCTACCAGCTCTTAAACATTAATAATGAAAGATATTATTCTCATGTTTAAACAATCCAAACATAGGGGTTTTGTTAGATAAGATAAATTACAAATTAATTGGGGTGTAATTGTCGTTAATTAATTACCAAAATTTCGTTAAATAATACTCTCAAGAAGCGCGACTAATAATAATGAACATAATATGTACATAATCTAGAATCAAAGATTACATACGTGATTGAATTTTTAATTTAGATAATTTAACCAGAGAAATAAATAAGGTTGCTTTACTTCCAGACAACACGGCACAGATAAGCGCGATGATAAATAAAAACCTATCTCATTCGATGAATAAACTTTAATAACTAAAATAGATTACAGAAAAGCAAAAGACTGTCTTATAACATAAAGCATACAGATTTCCATTCGATCCAAATCTACTAATCCATCCTCACAGTAATTACTAAGTTTATCGAAAACAATCGTTATTTACTAATCTGCTGCTGTAAACAAATACTCAACGCTGAAACAATTGTTATCTTATCGCAGGGCGTTGGTACGCCCGGCGGTCTTTGCTTTTGCAGTTTTACTTTTCCGGTTGCATTTACATTTCCCAGCATCACTTTCACACTTTCCTGACGCCATCGTTAACTTGTTGCATGGACCGCGATTATACTTATTAAAACTACAATTAATCAACTAATATTCGTGATATTGCATAATATTTTGTAAAATAGTTTATTAATAGAGTACCAAGTAAGTAATTTTCAAATAACTATCATTGGGGACTGGGTTTTTGTCGTTAATTTCAATGAAATAAGGCTTAATACCACGGAAGCTGTTGGACTAGGCCTGATAGTTTTATTATTCGGAGTTTTTATTGAGATTTCGTTATTTGTTCGCAGCGAGCGTGCGTTTATGATAATAATGTATGAAACAAATGTTGATAGGCTATGTGTAATGTGTATTAAGTATTGACGACGAATTTATGAGTAATAATGATTTTTAAGTTTCAACATTAGACCTAATAGCCGGCAATTTTTTAAGGCCGCCATGTTTAATTAAGTTAGTTAGCCAACTGATTTTTTAGTAATCATTTTTCGATGGGTTTTATGGTTGATAATGAATGTTGTCGTAGCCTATGTTATATTTTGATATAAATAAAACTGAATAGCAACTATATAGTTTTTATCTGTGAACTATTATATTTTACATGTACTTTATTACGAAAATGATTAATAATGTTCATGGCAAGCCGACGCCATCTAAAAGCTAGCTTCTCATTGGTTGACGAAGTGTCGCCGTATTAAAGCTCTCTTCTCATTGGCCGTAAGACTTCAGTGGGATTAGATTAACGTTTCTGTTCACTTTTAATGAGTTTATTATTATTAGCCAAATATTTCAATATTAATCTATTATGAAATGGATTCATTATATGTATAACTCTTATTTTATGTTGTTTATGTACTTTTCTGCATTATTTGAGGCAAGTAAATTGATCCTAAAATATCTAGCCTAGGTTTGAGACTTGGGATATAGGACATGAAGATTGGGATTTTAGGCTCTTCACAATAATCTTTTAGTTTGTGGGTTGATGCTACTGTAATACTAATTATATATTATATCCGGTTTGTATTTAGCAGATAACCTATGTCTGAGGTCAAACCTATTCTAGCCTAGATTTCAGACAATCTGATATAGGCCTGGACTGTTTTATCTGGTGTTTATTTCAATTAAGCCTACTTCCTTTTAATAACCTAACATAGGTGAACGGGTGTTGTAGGATTGGTTGACTTCAAAATTAATTTTTATACGGTATATATTTAATTTTTGAGATACCCATCACAGTTAACCAAGATTCTTTTCAGGTTAAGTGTTATAAAATCAGACCATCAACTTTATGTTTTAAAACTGTTATCACAAGTTAAAAAATAAATCAAATTTAGCCTATTTTGAAACTTTTAGATTCTGTTGATGGATTAAGTTGATGACAGACCCCTCTGATTTTATTGATATTAAAATTTAACAGAAACAAAATGATAACTTACTTACAACCTACATTTTAGTCCCCTTGGGTTTATAAATGTTTAAAAGGAAGTTAAAGGGTTGTTTTGACAATTTTTATGGCCTTGTATTGGCTCAAGCCTCATGATAGCTTAAGCTATGAACTGATCAATTGTTTTGAACATTACCAATATTACCATCGTTTAGCCTTTTTATTTTTTAACACGTTTACATTTTTTTGTCCTAACTCCCCCTTCACCCCTTTAAATAAGATCTGTTTTACACATGCTGTTAAAGATTTTTTAACTGTATCAAAACTTTTCCCATTTGGTAATTCATATTACCCAATTAGGCTACCATTATCGGTCAGCAGCAAAATTGTTTTAATAGTTTTAACCCCAAATAGGTCTAATCCAATTAGGCCTATCAAGCTACCCCACCCCTTCCTTCTCACAAACATGCTTTATTTAATTTTAGCATAATTACAGTTGAAAATGTGTATTATTTTTAAATTTGATCACAATCCCCCCTACCCATGAATGGGGTGCTAGGACAATTTTGAAATTATGTTTCCTCCCTTAAACCCCCTTGTTTAACACCGCATTCTTTTTAATCCAGTTGAGATTTATTTTCAGGCTATCACTTAATGTCCAATATCTATGATAATTTAAAGAATTAAATTAAAGAATTTATTCCTTTAATTTCAAGAGCTTTTTAACACTCCTTAAACTCTCCATATTTTAGTAGGGCCACTAAAACTTTTAGTAGCCCTTAAACGTGCAACGATTTTTTTAATACTGAAACATATGTTCAAGAAGAAAGGTAGAATAATTAGCTTTATGTTTATATTTTTAAACAAAGCGTGGTAATAAAATGTTAATCGTTTTAACAAAGATGGTATGGGAAGGGATTAAATTTAATTAATTCAGACAATAATTTAATGTCTGACCTGTTATCGGTACTCACCTTTTAACTGTATCCGTTTTTACACAACACATACACTTATACTCAATAATTGACTTATTCCACATTAAGGCTACACATTAACACACTCGCGATCTCATCGACATAAAACGCGTACACGCGACTGGTACGCGCGGGTAAACGCGGTGTTCAAATTAAAAAATCGGCGATGGTATTTGAGTTTCGAAACAGTTGCGCGTACGTCTGTTCTCAGAGTTCGACGTTCGATCACAACGTCAACACTAAACCTTTCACCTCCCTTCACCACCTGCGGGAGTAAAAAGACGCGTCGCGTGACCTAAGAAGAATACATAAATAAACAAATAATATTACAATCCCTGTTTTATTCTGTAACAAAGATTAGATTATAGCATCGCTCCCAACAAATAGACTACTTGCGTCGCAACCGGTTATCAAACACTGACTACAACACAACACCTGTGTCCATGTGTGCAATTTTATCAGCACACGGTTTCATTTTTCATTGCGCAAGCAGCAGCGATAAGATAAAAACCAGCGGTACTTCTATTGTCAAGCTCGTATCGCAGAAGATAACGCGGCCAAGTGTTCTACGAATTTGACAAATATTCAATCTAGGGAATAAGCTTTTATCGTAGGTTTGACAGCGTGACCGGATATCACTATGCGAACGTGGTTTTGTTGGGGTAAAAAATGATTTTCCAAAGATGCAAGTGTTATAATGTTATTTTATGGGTAATAAGTATTTATACAGTAGGTCTAAAATGTCGGACTTGACATTAAATATTTATTAATTGATAAGCTGGTCGTGTTACATGTCAAATAACACCAGCTTTCTACCCTAAACACAGTGGTCCAATCAAAATTTAATAGAGTTGTACCGTTTACAATGTATCTGTGGGTCTAAAATTTTGGATTAGACTAAAAAATATCTTTTGAAAAGCTAGTCTTGTGACATGTCAAATAACACCTCTCAACCACACTGTGTTGCAATCGAATTTCAACAGAGTTGCACCGTTTATGATATATCGATAGGTCTAAAATGTTAAAGTAGATGTAAAAATATGTTTATCAGAAGCCAGCCGTGTGACATATCAAATAACACCTCCTCTCTACCCTAAACACAGTGGTTCAATCAAAATTTAATTGAGTTGTACCGTTTACGATATATCTGTAGGACTAAGGCCGGTTTTATGCACCGCGACAGTCGCATGTCGCGGCGCGACTCAAGTTCTATTGAGTTAAATTGGAGAATTTATGCACCACGACAGCGACAAACTGCCGCGTGAGCGACTTGGAGATCTCTAAATAACCGCAACAGGTTTTAGAATTGCAGCTTCAAAAAATGTGTCGCGCAAGGTTTAAGTTCTATTGGATCAAATGGGTACGTTTATGCACTGCGACAGTGGTATTTTTCATACTCCACGTGGTATGTTCTCCATTTATTTATATTGATTAATGTTAATAATTAATATATAAATGAGTTCTTTACCATTTATTTGTAATATAAATTACATGATTTTCTTATGTAATGTCATTTGTAAGAGGGTTAACCCAATTCCAGCTGTAAATTTTATGTGTTGTATAAATAAACTGGGTTTTGTCGTCAACGTGTACAACACTACAGGGTCTTATTTTAACAACTTAATTATCACTCCTACATCTCAACCATAACACACAACATTGGATTGACAACTGACCGAGTTCTCTAACCCCCGCCACTGGATGTGAGTTTCCGCGACAAAAAAGTGTCGCTGTCGCGTGACTGATCGGTCAGCCGCAACACATGTAGCGACTGTCGCGGTGCATAAAACCAGCCTAAAATGTTAAAGTAGATGTAAAATTATTTTTATCAGAAGCCAGCCGTGTGACATATCAAATAACACCTCCTCTCAACCCTAAACACTGTGTTGCGATCAAAATTCAACAGAGTTGTACCGTTTACGATATATCGATAGGTCTAAAATGTTAAGGAGACGTTAAAATATTTTTATCATAAGCCAGCTGTGTGACATATCAAATACCACCTCCTCTCTACCCTAAACACAGTACTGTGATTGAAATTCAACAGAGTTGTACCGTTTACGATATATCGATAGGTCTAAAATGTTAAAGTAGATGTAAAACGATGTTTATCAGAAGCCAGCTATGTGACATATCAAATAACACCTCCTATCTACCCTAAACACAGTGTTGCAATTGAAATCCAATAGGGTTGTACCGTTAACGATATATCGGTAGGTCTAAAATGTTAAAGTAGAAGTACAAATATTTATATCAGAAGCCAGCCGTGTGACATATCAAATAACACCTCTTTACCCTAAACACAGTGTTGCAATTGAAATCCAATAGGGTTGTACCGTTAACGATATATCGGTAGGTCTAAAATGTTAAAGTTGAAGTTCAAATATTTATATCAGAAGCCAGCCGTGTGACATATCAAATACCACCTCCTCTCTACCCTAAACACTGTGTTGCAATTGAAATCCAATAGGGTTGTACCGTTAACAATATATCGGTAGGTCTAAAATGTTAAAGTAGAAGTACAAATATTTATATCAGAAGCCAGCCGTGTGACATATCAAATAACACCTCTTTACCCTAAACACAGTGTTGCATGTCCAAGCTGCGATCTAGTGAAGGAAACCATATTTTCTATGGTCTCCTACACTAGATCCGATTTGCAGTACAGTTTGTCATGCCAGTCTGCGACATGTTGAATGCGAAGGTAGCTGTGTTGGTTGCAAAGTAACACATTCGGTATTACTCCACCATTCATGTCTCCAAGAATGAGTCATTCCAGCCCCCCCCCCCCCCGTGATGAAATTCAACACAACTTTGGCGTTCCGCAACAATCAATCTTTCCGGTTTGTTATTCTTCCCAGAAATAATATCTTAGAAACAGAGTAGCTGATTAATTCTTCTGGTAGATACTGATCAAGTCAATTTGTATGGATTTGGATGGATGGAACAGATATTATAGATGTGAATGTATGGAGTAAGTCAATAACGTGAAAACTAACTTACTTGACCGGTTGAACAAATTTGTGGCAAATATACCACAGGCTTAGTGGACATAGTCATTTTTTATTTTAATGCAATCCTTGGGCTCTGCCTTGAGGGCTTGCTAAGTTTCTATGTTATTCTTATAATTACTTTTAATATTACAATTGCTTAATTGATATAAACTACCTGTTTCAAAAAAATGATTCTGCTGGTGCTTTATCAAAATTTTGGACATTGATGAGTTAAATAGCAGAGTACCCATCCTTCGTAAAGGGTTGGCGTGAAAGTATAAAATGCTTATTGCAGTTATACTCCTGCTTTGTGTTTGCAATTTGAGAGGTTAGGTTGACAAAAATTTGATTCTTTTAATTTACGGTATAGGACATCTACCTACCATAGATAGCCATAATGTTCTACCACTGCTCCTAAACAATAAAAAAAGTTAAATTCTCATTTTCACAGATTTTTGTTGCTAGTTTGGTTCAAATAATATGTTGTCATAAATGCAAAAAAAACCAAAAAATATTGCTCACCCTGTTGGTAAACCTTATAACTTTTTAATGCTATCCTACTAATATTATAAATGAGAAAGTTTAGATGTATGGATGTATGGATGTATGGATGTATGTTTGTGACAAGTGAACGCGAAAAATACTGGTCGGATTGGGCTGAAATTTGGCATGATGATAGCTCACATTCCCGATTAACATATAGGCATATTCTTATTTCAAAAATCCTTTCGGGCTCCGCCCCAGTGGCTCTGGAGTTTCCCATGTTAACCTTATGAGAAATGAAATTATTGAATCTTAACAGCTGTTTCAATTAAACAAGTTGGTTCTGTTCTGTGATGTTCAATAGCATTAAAGTTACAAAAATTACTAACAGGGTGCAGCACTATTATTTATTTTACATTTATGACAACAGCTAATTTGCAACCAAAAGGTGAGTGAGCATAGCGAACGAATTCAACCTGGAGGTGAGTTAGCGTAGTGAACGAGCTAACCTGAAGGCAAGTGAGCGTAGCGAACGAGCTAACCTGAAGGCAAGTGAGCGCAGCGAACGAGCTCCAACCTAAAGGTGAGTGAGCGTAGCGAACGAACTTCAACCAGGAGGCGAGTTAGCGTAGCGAACGAGCTAACCTGAAGGCAAGTGAGCGCAGCGAACGAGCTCAAACTAAAGGTGAGTGAGCGTAGCGATCAAGCTCCAACCTAAAGGTGAGTGAGCGTAGCGAACGAGCTCCAACCTAAAGGTGAGTGAGCGTAGCGAACAAACTTCAACCAGGACGTGATTGAGCAATGCGAACGAGATAGTCTTGAAAATTAAGAAGTTAAACGGGGCAAAGCCCGCGGGTTACAGCTAGTTTAATATCATAAAACCATTGTGTGTATTTGAAACAGCTGACAAAATTCTTTTATTCCTTTTAATATGAATACTAATAAGGTTGACATGGGGAACTACTCAGCCTCTGGGGCGGAGACCGGGACGATTTTTGAGATAAGAAAGAATGTGTCTATATGTTAATTGGGAATGTGAGCTATCATTACACCAAATTTGAGCCCAATCCAACCAGTATTTTTTGCGTTTACTTGTCACAAACATCCATCCATCCATATATCCAAACTTTCTCACTTATAATATTAGTAGGATGATATAAACCAGGTATTTCAAAATGATTCTGTTGGTGCTTTATCAAAATTGTGGACATTTATTTATGAGTTAATTAATTTTCATACAGCGAATCTATACAAAATTATTACTCTCTTTAGCGTTCTCTTCCCGTAGCGAAGCACGGATATGGTGGCTAGTATGTGATATAACGGCACCAATTAATAAGAATAAATTATATTTAATAAAGAAATTTCTGAAATTGGTTTTATCTGTAGCGTTGCTGCGGCGGAGATATTTAACACCTTTGGGAAGGTTTAGTAAGTGTTCACTTGTGAATTATATTCACACTGACTCAAGACCAAGATAAAGATGGAAAAGACAATTAGTATTGAAAGAAACGCTGCGGGCATGCCTTTTTTTAAATGCTTATGCCGTTTGGTATTGTAAATGTGCTGTACTAAATAAGTAATAAATAAATAAATAATAAATAAAAATTAGGTTTTTGAACTTCTCACATTGTATGTACGTTTAAAATTAATTTATTACTAATATTTTAATTCAACTCCATTTTTAAGTTGCAATTTAAAAATTTTAAATTATACCTAAAAACCAAATACCGTTTTAGTGAATTTCCCATATAGGGAATAAGGTATTACCGTAGTGTCATGGTAAGATCTAGACCCTGGACCGATTTACTTTTTCGTTTTGAGGTCCCCAGAGGCCAAAAACACCCTCCGTTCAAATTCATATATATGTGTGTCCGTTAGCGCAATAACATGAGCAAAAATGATCTGATTTTGATGAAATTTGGTACAAACCTGTAAACGTACATTTATTCAAACGAGTTCGCGAACCAGCATAATTGGACTATGGGAATGGGGGTTTATAGGCGGTTTTATGGGGTAAAAATTGGTTTTCCCATTTTTACCGTAAAAACACACAATTTTACAATTTCTTTTCAAACCATTTTCTAGAGATAAAAAAAAAATGTTTGTATATTGAAGCGTTGTGTAGGCCTAACGGCTACAGAGATAATAAAAAACAATTTTAATTTAAAATTCCCAAGTTATTCTATATTATACTAGCTGTAACCCGCGGGCTTTGCCCCGTTTAACTTCTTAATTTTCAAGATTATCTCGTTCGCATGGCTCAATCACGTCCTGGTTGAAGTTTGTTCGCTACGCTCACTCACCTTTAGGATGGAGCTCGTTCGCTACGCTCACTCACCTTTAGGTTGGAGCTCGTTCGCTACGCTCACTCACCTTTAGGTTGGAGCTCGTTCGCTGCGCTCACTTGCCTTCAGGTTAGCTCGTTCGCTACGCTAACTCGCCTCCAAGTTAAAGTTCGTTCGCTACGCTCACTCACCTTTTGGTTGCAAATTAGCTGTTGTCATAAATGTAAAAGAAATAATAGTGCTGCACCCTGTTGGTAATCCTTGTAACTTTAATGCTATTGAACATCATAGAACAGAACCAACTTGTTTAATTGAAACAGCTGTTAAGATTCAATAATTCCATTTCTCATAAGGTTAACATGGGAAACTCCAGAGCCACTGGGGCGGAGCCCGAAAGGATTTTTGAAATAAGAATATGCCTATATGTTAATCGGGAATGTGAGCTATCATCATGCCAAATTTCAGCCCAATCCGACCAGTATTTTTCGAGTTTACTTTTCCCATACACACATACACACATACACACATACAGCAACCACCTCTTTTTTATAATATATTATATATTATATATGAAGAATAAGTAATCTGTTGTAGTTTGTTTGTTTATATTTTAATCACGTATTTGTCAAGGAAATTTGCTTAGTCTGCAGGTTTGCTGCTTAGAAAAAGAATTACAGTATTATTAATGATTCTTATTCTTCAAGCTGCATACATTACTGCAATGTATCAGACAGGCTGAAATCTTTGACTGTTTTCTGCAAAACCTTATAAAACAATAGGATACTAGTGTATAAACTGTAAAGAACTCACATCTCCAATATATTCAGCTAAAGAAGATTGGGTCTTCAAAGATATTAGACAGGGTCAAATGTGCCAATGATATTGATTAATATTATAGTGGACATTGTGAGAAAATAAAATTATAATTCATTCTAAAGAATTACGGAATTGTTTGGTATGTTTTAGTTTTGGAACATATATTTATATCATGTTAGTGAATTTCCCTATAGGGAAGTAGCTATTACCGTAGGTGGCATGGTAAGACCTAGACCCGGGACCGATATACTTTTTCATTTTGGTGTCCCTAAAGGCCAAAAACACTATTCGTTCAAATTTTTATATATAGTTGTATATATATATATATATATATATGGACTTACATCTAATATATAAAATTCTCGTGTCACAGTGTTTGTCTGCAAACTCCTCCGGAACGACTTCACCGATCGTTATGAAATTTGGTGTGTAACTTCTGTAGGTATGCGAATCGGACGTAAACTATTTCCCGTTTCGAAATTCTTAAAAGGGCTCCGCCCCAGTGGCTCTGGAGTTTCCCATGTTAACCTTATGAGAAATGGAATTAATGAATCTTAACAGCTGTTTCAATTAAACAAGTTGGTTCTGTTCTATGATGTTCAATAGCATTAAAGTTACAAGGATTACCAACAGGGTGCAGCACTATTATTTCTTTTACATTTATGACAACAGCTAATTTGCAACCAAAAGGTGAGTGAGCGTAGCGAACGAACTTCAACCTGGAGGCGAGTCAGCGTAGCGAACGAGCTAACCTGAAGGCAAGTGAGCGCAGCGAACGAGCTCCAACCTAAAGGTGAGTGAGCGTAGCGAACGAGCTCCAACCCAAAGGTGAGTGAGCGTAGCGAACGAACTTCAACCTGGAGGCGAGTTAGCGTAGCGAACGAGCTAACCTGAAGGCAAGTGAGCGCAGCGAACGAGCTCCAACCTAAAGGTGAGTGAGCGTAGCGAACGAACTTCAACCAGGACGTGATTGAGCGATGCGAACGAGATCATCTTGAAAATTAAACGTAACGGTACTTTCTTTCCATCGGTCTGTCTTAGGGGAAACCTATAACTTAGGCGATACGAAGTTCGCCGGGTCAGCTAGTATATATATATATATACGTCCGTGAACGCGATAACTTGAGTAATTTTTGTCCGATTTTGATGAAATTTAGTTTAAAGGTGTAAAGCGGGATAAACTTGAATGAGTTCGCGAACCAGCACGATCGGACCATGGGAACGGGGCTTTACGGGGGGTTTTATGGGGTAAAAATTGGTTTTTCTCACTTTTGACCCTCAAAACACAAAATTTCCCGATTTCTCTTTAGACCTTTTTAAAGAGCTTAAAAAAACAAATAATTTAGTATGTAAAAGTATTTTTGTTCAATTATTAGTAACGAAGAAAATTTCAAAAATTGTAAATTTAAAATTCCCATGTTATTCTTATGGAGAATATTGTCAAATGTTGTAGTTTGCTTGTTTATGGATATATTTTGATCAAACTTGGCAAAATTATTGATTTCGTACCAAGCTATCAATATTTTACTCAAAAACACACTTTATTAGTTTCCTTGTAGCAGAAAACCTAGGTACTCGTTAAACCTAATGTTATTAAAATATATTTAACTGAAAATCAATTCAGACAAATGGAAATGCGCTTAGTCGGCAGGTTTGCTGCGGTGGGGGTATTTTGTTTTTACAATAGTTATAGAATATTATAAATCTTAAAAATAAAGAGGTTAAAGTAAACGTGCATCAAAACATACACATATTCTACTTATAAGCCAAACATATATAATGGTATGATAAAATAGAACAGGGCCCGTTTTAAAGGTACGCAAAGTACGCTAATGCATAGGGTGCCAAGCAAAAAGGGGCGCCTAGGCATTCGGTGTTATGAAGAGGACTATAAGCATTGAATATATAACACTACTAAGAAACAGAACTTAGCCCGTCGACCCTCGCACTATCGACCATCGAACCTAGCCCAAGCGTCGAGGCAACGCTTAGTCGCCCACTTGCACCCCTCTGGATAATACAGTTAGGAAATAAATTTAATAGCTAAAATGTTCTGTAATTACTTTAATTGATTAATTAAAATTTATTAGAGTACATTATTACTTTTATCTACATTACATTACCCTACCATTAGTTACATTAACATTACGCTACAAATAGCATACAAAATTGTTATAAAACAACATAGGTATTTTGAAACAATTTCCCTCGGACTACCTGGATGTCCTATAGATTGCACCCCGGCTGTTCCAAATCCGGCGGGCGTCCATGGGCGCAAGGGGATGTACTTTTTTCTAGAGTGGGAGTGTTCCTTGGTCTTTTGGTCTGTGGATCATACATACCCCTTACCACCCCAAATTTCACTTTTAAATTCACAGCTAATTCACAGTGTTGGGGTTTTGTTCTTGTCGTGATAGTTTCTAGGGTACACTCAAACCATGCACAAAAATTGAGGTCGACAAATAAAACACGGACAGGGGGGTCGGATATCAAACCAAATCAAATCATTCTTTATTCGTTATACATAAATTCTTAACCCGAAGCTTGGGTCTGGTTCCTTGATATTCGTCCTTTTGCGAGGCTTGTTGTTGGTGTTTCTGAACAAGAATGTATCGTAAATTTTTAATCTAAACTTGATTTATTGTACAAGAAACATACATATTCAACAGTAATTTGTCTAACCTCTTGAAATTCTTTGTTGCAGGCATATCACTGTGGTATCTGTCAATCATAGCAAAAGTTTATCGAGGGAAGTAACGGAACTGTAGCCTGCACTATGTCAACTACCTACAACACTAAAGTCGCAGGTGAATATCATATGTTGGATATCCTAATACCAAACAAACAACAAATCACAAACAAACAAACAAATCAACGGTTGTTTCATACATTGACACTCTAAAAGGTTTCTTAAGCTAAAACATAAGCAGTTTCCTTCTTCCTAAAACGTAATACAGTATACTTTTTGTCATACTGTTGCAAAATCAGCAGGTTGTAGCTTATTGTTGCATTCTTGTCAATAGTTTGACATATCAACAGTATAATGTACATAACCGTAATATACAGATTTATTGAATCACTTATTAAACAGCTGCTTATTTGCATCAGCAGTATTGGAAACCTTTTGGAAGTTAATTTAAAAATTTGAGAGATCTTATATAAAATATATATTTGTTTTTTTTTAACTTAGTTTGTTAAACTATATTGCATGTGATGGGAAATGGGTGAGTTTCTTCTAAGTGCGTTAATTTTTACCAGTTATTCTACTCACTAAAAGGAACAAAAAATGACAAACAAAAATTTTCCATCCCCACCCGTTATGCTGTAATGGCCGATTATGTGAATTTTTAAAATTACCTGTAGTGGCTTCACTAAAACGAGCATAGAGATTAAGCCAATACACGTACAGCATAATAACTTATACCAATGGAAAGAGCGTTAAATTTCCTACAAAACCATTGCAACACCTTTAACATACAACCATATTTTCACCGTTGTATGTCTCACATAACATAAAAAAATAAGTTTCAAAATTAATTCTTTACAACTTCAAAGTTGTTTTACAACTATACATACTAATGTGATGTTTTGTCAAATTACGTAAAAAACTTTCCCATTTCATGCCCTTTAAAATGATGTATTCCATAAGGTTATTACTGTATTAAAAGTTCAAAAAATTAGGTCAAAACCGCGTCAAGGTCAGAGTTTTCGGAATCAAAACATTGAACCAAATGTAATACAGTATCTGTTAATTCTTTGGTATCTTATAATCAGCTGACATCTGATCAGCTGGGTGTTAAACTTTGTTTTTCAAAACCAGCTGATTACAATTGTTGGCTTGTAAACATCCTCACACCTCCCCACTTCAATAATGGTGTGTGAATTTATATTGGAAATACTTTCCCAATGTGGATTGGAAGAGGCAGATCAATTGCTTGGCCACCACAGTCACCACTCACCAGACTCCAATGGACTACTACGCTTGAGGTTACCTCAAACAGGAAAATTACCGAACACTAGTTCAAACAGCGGATGAGCTAAGAAATCGGACTTAAGCTTCCAACCTTCTTCAAGAGGAGCTAAAATTAAAGGCAACAGTGAGAAACTTTCGGAAAAGACCATATTTATGACCACATGTATTAGAGCAAAAATGGTGGACATTTTGAAAACTTACTTTGATTAAAAATCTAGAAACCAGACTCTACAGGATTCATTTTGTTTATTTGTACAAATGTACCTCGATTTTTATCGAATTTATTTTGAATTTTTGTCATAGAATTATAAAATAATGAAATAGTTAATAATTTGAATGTTTACAAGCCAACAATTGAAATCAGCTGGTTTTGTAAACAAAGTTTAACACCCAGCTGATCAGATGTCAGCTGATTATAAGATAGCAAAGAAATTAACAGATACTGTATTATATTTGGTTCAATGTTTTGATTCCGAAAACTCTGACCTTGACGCGGTTTTGACCTAATTTTTCGAACTTTTAATACAGCAATAACCTTATGGATTACATCATTTTAAAGGGCATGAAATGGGAAAGTTTTTTATGTAATTTGACAAAACATCACATTAGTATGTATAGTTGTAAAACAACTTTGAAGTTGTAAAGAATTAATTTTGAAACTTCTTTTTTTATGTTATGTGAGACATACAACGGTGAAAATATGGTTGTATGTTAAATGTGTTGCAATGGTTTTGTAGGAAATTTAACGCTATTTTCATTGGTATAAGTTATTATGCTGTACGTGCATTGGCTTAATTTCTATGATGGCTATGATGGCTCGTTTTAGTGAAGCTACTACAGGTCATTTTTAAAATTCGCATAATCGGCCATCACAACATAACTGGTGGGGATGGAAAATTTTTGTTTGTCATTTTTTTGTTCCTTTTAGTGAGTAGAATAACTGGTAAAAATTAACGCACTTAGTAGAAACTCACCCTGTATAGTAATAATGGTTTAATTTACCTCTGTCAATATGGTCCTTGTGTAGTTTGTCACTACTGCAGTTTCGTGCTCGCACATCTTCAAGTGAAGATCACAAAAGGTCATGACTTGTCTTCTACCGGCGCCGGACCCTGTGTGTAACGTTTTTAATGTATTGGCCAAGTTCATAAATGTTTTTTTTTACTGTTCGTGTGTTATGTGTTTTCGGTGTATTTAAAAAATTGACGACCTTCATGTGAGGAAAATGTTTTAACTTTTGTGATCTTCACCTGAGCTCCACGAGCACGAAACTGCAATAGTGACAAACTATGCAAGGACCATATTGACTGAGGTAAATTAAACCATTATTATTGTTGCTGTATGGGTCAGAGTTTACCCATCATGAAATTGGAAAATATAGTTCATCTCACTGGCAAAAAGTGAGAACCTCTGCTCATTTTCAAACCACGGTTTCGCCTTTTCATATACTTAAAGCAATAATGAATTTCACAACAGTTTTTTCAGTGTAACATACATAAGTGATTACCGTACTACTTTTTAAATCAAAACATTGATTTGAGTATGTAAATTATTTTGATGTAATATAATAGTTAAAAACTACTTTTTTTTGCAGATTAATCACTGCTGTTAACCAACGCCTGGATGAGTTATAGACAATAGACAATTCCTTTATTACAATTTCATCAAGAAATGTTACAGCGTCAACAAATTATGAAATGTAACAAAAGATCAACCATATCATTGTAACACAAAGGTGATTCAACACATATCAGAACACATATCAGAGAAGGAAGCAGCAATCTGGATTCCCCTGTTTGCAGGTTTTTGGTTACTGTATGTACTAAAGGTAGGACCATTGTTGTTATTTAGGGTGGGTGTTTGACATCACCCTTTGGATTAAATTTTGGCAGTTTGACCAAAGAAATACAGGCAATGTTTGAATAACTGTTAAGCAAGTCCATAAAATATGAACATAAAAAAAAGTGATGGTGTTGAATAAACAAAAATACATAAGTATTTTAGCCTGGAAAGGTTGTGAACCACTACAAGTATTCGACAACACCTTCTTTCTCTAAAACAGTCCGACACATGGGATTGCGATTTAGCCTACATGCAGTTTTACAAAGTATGTAATTGACCATACTTTACTACAAATGTTTATGATGAGCAACACAATTAATTGTTCAATAGTAGAGAAAAATCTATTAAGTAGGAGTATTTTGGCCTGGAAAAGCTATAAAATACTACAAGAAGTCAAGAATTCCTTATTTTCCCTGGGACAAACTGACACACGGGACTGTGATTTATGTAGTTCTATGATGAACAAAATAATTACTTGTAGGTTCTAGTGTAGTTAGTATAACTCTTGCCCTCTTCTAAATATTGTCTTTTTAGACTCTGTTTTAGATTTTCAAATTGTATTGAGCAACTTGTCTATCAATGGAAATTCGTATAGTGCTTTCTGACATTTTGGAACTTCCTACACGAAGATAACATAAGCTCCACCTCTTCAACCAATAAGAGCTAAGGTAAATTCTTTTTAGAAACAATAAAAAGAAGTTTATATCAATGGTCAGTAATGATCAAATAAGCAATGTTTTGGTAATTTTAAGCATAATAGGGTCTTCAATATCCCAAAATTGTTTTTACACTATGTTCAACTACAAGAGAACGGACACTCTAGACTTGTTTGAATTGATATAAAAGAATTAAAGTAATAGCATTAATAATAGTATAATTTATAGTAAGTTTGTTGTTCATCTAACATCTTGATGTTTATTGTTGCAGGAATATCACTGCGGTGTCTGTCAATCATAGCAAAAGTTTATCGAGGGAAGTAACGCAACTCAGCCTGCACTACGTCATCCCACGTCAACCTCCTCCAACACTTGAATCGCCGGTGAATATCCAATGTTTGATATCCTAAGAGAAACAAATGAATCAACAGTTGTTTCATACATTTGTCACGATAAAAGGTTTCTTGAGCTACCCAATATTAAGTAATCCACTTATTTGGTGGATAGGTGGATTGGTTCTAGCCTTTATTGAGCTGATAGACAATAGACAAATTTCATACTATTATTTTCTCAATTGGTTGAGTACACATTTTTTGGTTGATCTGTTCAGCATAATATATGGTTAAATGATGCTCTTGTCAGTGGTGGAGTAAAATGCCAAACTTCAAAAAGAATGAAACCTGTTCGAGAATATGGAAGGATCATTTAGTTAAGATATGTTAGAATCAAGCCCTCCTCTTTGAATTGCAAGTCACATTATAGATGAAGTTGCCAAAGTAGCACACATTGTTGGCCCAACGTTGGGAAACGGTCGCCACGGTTGGGAAATGGTTGGCGGAAATTTTATCAATTTGGTCCGGATTTTCTGGTCTAAAATTAGTTTTCTTGTTTTTTATCAAAATTAGTTTTATGAACTATTTAATCAATTTATTTACTCAACTGATAATAATACTTTTCATACAAAATCTTGATTATTTTGTGTTTTTTACATTTAGACCCAATGGGATGGTTGGCCCTTCGTTGAAAATTGGTTGGTTGGCCAACCGTAAGACTTAGTGCCAATACATACCGATGGCCAACCATCGACAGAAACGTAGGGCCAACCATTTGCCAACGATTTTTGCTACTTGAGTGAAAACTTAAGCCGAACAAACCTAATCACGGAACATGGTGGATGCGTCAATTCTCTTTCGCTATGTTTTTGAATACTACAAAGTGGCTATAAAGGTGGTATCCATAAAAAATTAATTTAGATATTTAAAAGTAATTGCCAGTCAAGCTAGGATACATTTAAATAAATCTTTTGATTCTGTTTTAGATCTTTTCTACTGTCGCGCGGGTCTACTTTTGCGAGATCTCATTGGTTGAAAAAGGTGTGGCCCTCATGGACTTTCATTATGAAGATTTTGAAATCAGGTGTCTACTGTAAAATTCAGAGGTAGGTTATTTATTTATCTATCTATATATCTACAGTATATATATATACTGAGTTAGGCAAAAATAGTGACACCAGGTTAACTTTTTAACACATTGCAGTAGTTAAACCAAACTCGGCACGTGTTAATATCATACAACTGCACTTTTTCATAAAAGAGACATTTTCCATGTTACCCATAATGGTACATATTGGGAGCAGCCCTAAATTTTCAAATGTGACCCCATATCAAGTGACCCCCTAATTTTAAAAGGTTTATTAAGATTAAATAGCGTAACCCAGATGTTGATATCACACCTCTAACCAAAAAGGGAGCCACTTTAAAATTTGAAATTTGATATCAATATGTATTCGGTTTATCATCTCAACAATCAACTCTGGTTTGGTAAAAAACAGCTGATTCCACGTTTCAGGTTCTTACCACAGGAATTATTTTCATAGTATCAGCTGTTTTCATTGTTGGCGTCAAAAACACTTAATTGTTATTTTAGTTACGGTCAAGCCCATTTCAAATACTTAAAATCATCTGATATTGCTGCACAAACATAGTGATGAACGTTGATTTGACGTAAATTCAAATAAAGTCGTAAAGTTGAATAGTTTGAGTTGATTGTTAATACTAGTTAAAAGTCAGATGTTTAAGTACTGTATCTTTGTAAATATTAACTCACAAAATATAACTTTAAACTGATGGTTTGCTCACTTAGACTTCGCTCTTTGCAGGTTTTAGTTGCTGTCGTACCAAAGGTAGGAACTTTCCTTTTGTGTGCATTATGTGTTCTGCCATCACTCATCGGATTGAGTCTTCGCTTCACTGAAGAAGTCCCCGTCATTTAGTTTTAGGCTACTAGAAAGAGCATAGGGATGGTTAGTGTTATCACAGATTACTAAATTCAATTTATTAATCATTTTTATTAGACCAGGGATTTTCAGGTTTTTTTTATTAGATAGTGTTAGATGAAATTTTACTACATCTTCCCATTAATAGTTTAGCCATAGGCTTTTAGAACAGAGTAGGGATTTTCAGGTTTTGTTATTAGATAGTGTTAGGTGAATTTTTACTATATCTTCTCAAGAATAGATTAGCCATAGGTTTTAGAACAGATTAGGGATTTTCAGGTTCTTTATTATCAGATAGAGAGTTAGGAAGATAATTAAGATATTATTACTGTAGCTCACAAACACTTTATAGCTATGATAGGTTAGTGCCAGGCCATCCTCTACAAGACATCTTCAAGAGCAGATCTTCATATACAAGACGCTTAATTATTTGTTTGTTTTGTGTGTGTGTGTGTACTTATATTTATTTCCATGTCCAGTTTTAAATCATCTGATATTGTTACACTAACACAGTGATGAACGTCGATTTGACGCGATTTCAGATGTAAGTCATAAAGTTGGATAGTTTGAGTTGATTGTTGATATTAGTTAAAAGAACCAGAAGAAGAAGAAGAGAAGAAGATGAGAGAAGAATCACACATAAAAAGTAGCGGTATGTTGTGTATCTTTAAGTAAATTGAAATTTTATTGATTCCTCAAATGTAGCATACTGTACATATATTTTTACTATTAGATATTGTTTACCTATAACTAGGTGTTATTGATACGCCTTCTCTAAGTTAGGGAATAATTTTATAATAGACATATATTTTGTATTGTTATATATTAAGTCATTTTTCAGTAGCCTGGTAAAAGTTTAAGAAGTTTAACCATGAAAAAAGAGATTATATAACTCTTATCTACTTAGGCAAAGCAAGTAAGTAGGGAAGTATTTACGCCTTAAGCGGATGGGACTTCTATGACCAACAAATAGTTAAAAACAATAGACATAAAATAGATTCCTATGTAAGGTTTTGCATGATTAAACTTCTAAGATTCTTACCAGGGGTGGTAAGGAGGTATAAATGGGCCTTGCCCTTAAACTATTTCAAAACTCATACCGTGCGAGATATTTGATAAAATTCAAAATTTTTGGAGTTTTGAAAACAGGTTTTGATTAGTAATCCATACCTTAAGCTTTGTGTTACGGCCCTGCCATAGTACGGTAATATTGTGGTAGAAACAGGAGGCCCTCCAACCAAACAAGGCCGAGGGGGCCCTTGGGGGTAGAGAGAAGAGGTAGATCAAAATAATTGTGTCTGGACCTCCTCTCCCTACCACGGGTGTCCTTTATCCAAAGTATCCCTTAAACCTTATTCCAACCCACTGACATGATTTCCTTACTTTCTTCTCTTCATCCTGCTAGCTTCCATAAAGGCTTCGTCAGAGCTGTATTCGACTACCTAAGTAAGTATCTTATCTACTCTACAAACAGAAACAATATTAGGGTAATACAACCTTAGTGTAAGTAGATATCAGAAAATTCAAAAAGCCTAATTTTCAAGAAGGCTATATTGTTAACGAGATCACATATTTCCTTGCTCAATGAGATTACAACTCATAGAATATTTTAAGTATCCAAGCTAGTCACGAGTCTACTACAATGGAACATAATGGATGTCACGAAATAAGATTTTAGGTGAAAAATTCTATATTCCATATTTAAAATTACTAATCTCATAAAGAACTGCCAACTATTAAACTGTCCCTTTACGATTTGGAAGTGAAGGGCTTGGAATTTTTGAAGCGACCAATGTTGGTTTTTACAAATTCTACTATAATGTGACTGCATCACACAACACAGGTAAATAGAAGTAAGTTTTGTTCAAAATAGGTTTTACTTTTAATAGTTCATTGATCCTGTTTCAGATCTTTCCGATTGTAGCACGTGTGTACATTCGTGAGAAAATCTCATAGCAAGTAATTCAACTACCGGTACTTCCAAGTATGAACTTCCCGCTTCGAGAAGATGTTAATATCAGCTGTCTTTTTTATCATTTACAGGTAATTTTTATAATTCTCATAACTAAATTTTTAAATTGATAAGAATACAATACTCATTGGATTCACGTTACAGTGTACAGCCCATGTAACTACACGGCGCTCCCAGTGGTGTGTGCCAGAACCTATGGTAACCACAGCTCGGCTGACAGTTTATATTTAATTCTTTTTGTCTATGACGATACACAATGGATTTACAGATCAGCATTACTAAACAGTAAACATGAAATAGTATGTAAATAAACTGATGTATAAATTGGAAAAATAAACTAACAATTTTATTAAAATAAATCTCATGATAGATTTAAATTACCTAAATGGAGTACTGGTGTTTGTCCAGAATAATCAGAGAATCAATATATATATTGAAGATGTGGTAAATTAAATTCTAGACTTGCTTGATGATTTTACAAGAAACATATATATTTAATTGTAATTGTGTTAATCCTGTAATCCATATTTATATATTAAACCCCTCTACGTGCCTTGTTGCAGGTATATCACTGTGGTGTGGTTGTATCTGGCAATCGTACCAAAAACGTAGCATGAGATTTAACGCAGCTGGATCCTGCCCCACGTCAGGCTCCTCGAACACTTTTGTCCCTTAAGGTAACTATCATACACTTGATTTACTATCTGAAACAAAGAAATAATTAGTTGTTAAAAACATAGACACTTTAAAAAGGTCTCTTAAACTTTTAAGGTTTTTACCATATTAAGCTCTGTTTCCCATATGAGAATCAAGATGAATCTTGTCAGTGGTGTAGCAAAAGGCCAAACTACATAAATACTCAGGGTGGTATTTCCCAAACGGGGGACATGGCAGTTTCCTGGGCCTCGGCCTAAGAGGGGGCCTTAAATATATATATATTTATTTATTTATTTTATAAATTTAATTCACTGATTTAATCTGTATCGCCGCAGTTGCAGGAAATGTTGATAAAATCTGTGCTACAGCAAAAGATCTTCCCTATTTCGTCATTAATGTAGGAGTTGTCACTATTGATCCGCTATCACAGGAATATGTCCAGGATTTTATTGCGACCCCGCATTCTCTGAAGGTCATCACGATTTTGCCATGATCGAAGGAGATGCAGATGACGTCTCTGTGCTTGGCAAGATATTAACAATTTCTCCTCGGCCATAGAAGTGGTTTATGATTTTGCCCCGATCGAAGGAGTTCGTGGTCGCTGCCCGTTTTTTCACAATTTCAACTTCAGATGAGCACTGTGATTAAAAATCCCACCAGTTAAGAGGTGGGGTCAGTGATACGGGTTTTGTTGGGAAAGACTTAAAACCAAAACTTATCCTCAAGTTTCACGGACTTTGTTGTTTGAAATTGTCACACGACAATGCGAAAGCTCTGTTATCGGGAATCGGCGCTTTTCGCCAACCTTTTCATCAACTTTTCCATGATTCACAATTCTCGGGCGCTCGCTCTTCGCTGACTCATGAGCCTCAGACCGCATTATTAAACTGAATTCACCATTTTCTCACATCTTTAATTCATTACGTTGTTTCCTTAAACTTCACACACTTGGCGATAAGTGGCTTCGGCTTTAAGTTTTTGTCAACAAAAACCGTATCACCGACCTTACCTCTTAACTGGTATGATTTTTAATCACAGCAAGAGAATGCTCCCGTTGTCACGGCTGGACCCCGACTGAGTTGCCGAGTGCGCCCACAACAAAATGTACTTGTTGTGATAGTTTCTAGGGTGCACTCAAACCATACACAAAAATTAAGGTCGACAAATAAAACACGCACAGGGGGGTGGGATATCAAACCAAATCAAATCATTCTTTATTCGTTATACATAAAATAATATGTATAAAGTGTATTGAATTGAGGTAACCCTCAGGACGCCCCTTAACTTACCTCTACTCTTCCAAGTAATCTCATGGTTGATTAAACAAAGGGTGACACATAAATAACAGCTAACTTGTCAGACTTGCATATAATACCTCGACAGTGGAGAATTATTCCATCCTATGCACTTTACATATTATCAGTGGTGGCTGGTGACCATTTAGTTGGGATGTTGACAGGCCTTGTGGAAGGGAAACCAGTGTAGAAGGCTGATATGTTTTGAAATTTTCCTTTCAGTCTTGATTTTTAAACAGCAAATCCTATGCCTGTGTTGTGATTGCCAACACCACAGCCACTGTAATAAAGTATATAAAGTATACAGTATATAAAGTATATAACTATTTGAGTTCAACTTGCCATTAAATGGCCATCTTGTCTACTACATATAAATGGTAACTATCAAATTCATTCATGTAACGGTATAGATTAAACTTCCTTGGTATTATTAACATCCGAAAATTACATGATCCAAATCTCAAATTCTTAAACCAAAGCTTGGGTCTGGTTCCTTGATATCCGTCCTTTTCGGGGGCATGTTGTTGGTGTTTCTGAACAAGAATGTATAGTAAATACAAATCTAAACTTGATTTATTGTACAAGATACTTACATATTCAACGGTAATTCATCTAACCTCTTGACATTCCTTGTTGCAGGCATATCACTGTGGTATCTATCAATAACAGCAAAAGTTTATCGAGGGAAGTAACGCAACTTAGCCTGCACTATGTCAACTACCTTCAACACTAAAGTCGCAGGTGAATATCCTATGTTTAATATGCTATTAGGAACAAACAAATCAACAGTGTTTCATACATTTGCCGCAGTAAAAGGTTTCTTCAGCTAAAACATGAGGAGTTTTCTTATTCTTAAAACGTAATACAGTATACTTTTGGTCATACTGTTGCAAAATCAGCAGGTTGTAGCTTATTGTTTCATTCATGTTAATAGTTTGACATATCAACAGTATAATGTACATAACCCTAATAGACAGAATTGTTGACAGCTGCTTATTTGCATTAGCAGTGTTAGTGTTGAAAAACTTTTAGAAGTTGTTTTGAGAGTTTTTGAGATCTTACATGAAATGTATATCTGTTTTTTTAAACTTAGTTTATTAAATTATATTGCATGTGGTAAAAAAATAGTTCATCTGACTGGCAAAAGTGTCTTTTTGCTCCCTGCCCATTTTTCCAACTACGGTTTCGCCTTTTCATTGATTTGAGTATGTAAATTATTTTGATGTAATAGTTAAAAACTTGGTTCGTTGCAGATAAATCACCGCTGTTACCTCGGCCTGGATGAGTTGTGGACCGTAACAGAGGATCAACCATATCATTGTAACACTAAGGAGAAGTGAACCCTCGATGAGAAGGAAGCAGCAATCTGGATTCCCCTGTTTGCAGGTTTTTGGTTTCTGTCTGTACTAAATTTAGGACCATTTATGTAATTTAGGGGGGGGTGTTTGACATCACCCTTTGTATTAAATCTCGGCAGCTTCACCAAATAATACAGGCAATGTTTGAATAACTGTGAAGCAAGCTCATAAAATATGAACATAAAACAAAGTGATGGTGTTGAATAAACAAAAAATACAGAAGTATTTTAGCCAGGAAAGGTTTTTTAAACAGTCAGACACATGGGATTGGGATTTATGTGCAGTTCTTTGATTCTGCATTTTTACAAAGTATGTAATTGACCATACTTGACTACAAATGTTTATGATGAGCAACACAATTAATTGTTCAATAGTAGAGAAAAATCTATAAAGTATGAGTATTCTGGCCTGGAAAAGCTATAAAATACTACGAGAGGTCAAGAATTCTTTATTTTCCCTGGGACGAACCGACACACGGGACTGTGATTTATGTAGTTCTATGATTCTGCAGTTTGCAGTTTTCTGGGTCCTGTCCTATCAAACGTTAACGTGCATGCTTGTGCATTTGTTATGAGGGGAACCAATGATCTGTAATCTTGTGGACTCCTAGCACTACATTTATCGCACACTTTAAAATCAGTTCATCTCAGTGTTGAGAAGGTAATGTACACCTTTTGTTGTTCCTTCATAACTCTTCTGAGTAAAATTTTCAGGAGAGAAATCGAGAGCAAACACTAGTAGAGTAGAGACAAAAAGTTATCATAACAAAACTAAGAATTAAATACAGGAACAAAATAATTACTTGTAGGTTCTAGTGTAGTTGGTATAACTCTTGCCCTCTTCTAAATATTGTCTTTTTAGACTCTGTTTTAGATTTTCAAATTGTATTGAGCAACTTGTCTATCAATGGAAATTCGTATAGTGCTTTCTGACATCTTGGAACTTCCTACACGAAGATAACATAAGCTCCACCTCTTCAGCCAATAAGTGCTAAGGTAAATTCTTTTTAGAAACAATAAAAACAAGTTTATATCAATGGTCAGTAATGAACAAAAATAAGCAATGTTTTGGTAATTTTAAGCATAATAGGGTCTTCAATATCCCAAAATTGTTTTTACACTATGTTCAACTAAAAGAGAACGGACACTCTAGACTTGTTTGAATTGATATCAAAGAATTAAAGTAATAGCATTAATATTAGTATAATTCATAGTAAGTATGTTGTTAGTCTAACCTCTTGATGTTTATTGTTGCAGGCATATCACTGTGGTGTCTGTCAATCATAGCAAAAGTTTATCGAGGGAAGTAACGCAACTCAGCCTGCACTACGTCAACCTCCTCCAACACTTAAACCGCCGGTGAATATCCTATGTTTGATATCCTAAGAGAAACAAATGAATCAACAGTTGTTTCATACATTTGTCACGATAAAAGGTTTCTTGAGCTACCTACCCAATATTAAAACCCAAATATTTGAACCCAGTCCCATAAGGGGACTATTTGCATAGTATCAGCTGTTTTCATTGTTGGCGTCAAAAACACTTAATTGTTATTGTAGCAACAGTCAAGCCCATTTCAAATACTTAAAATCATCTGATATTGCTGCACGAACATAGTGATGAACGTTGATTTGACACAATTTCAAATAAAGTCGTAAAGTTGAATAGTTTGAGTTGATTATTAATACTAGTTAAAAAGTGGCTATAAAGGTGGGATCCATAAAAAAATAATTTAGATATTTTAAAGTAATTGCCAGTCAAGCTACGATACATTTAAATAAATCTTTTGACTCTGTTTTAGATCTTTTCGACTGTCGCGCGGGTCTACTTTTGCGAGATCTCATTGGGTGAAAAAGGTGTGGCCCTCATGGACTTTCATTATGAAGATTTTGAAATCAGGCGTCTTCTGTAAAATTCAGAGGTAATCAATCAAATCTATCTATCTATCTATATACAGGGCTAGGCAAAAATCTGGACACCCCAGGTTAACTTTTTAACACATTGCAGTAGTAAAACCAAACTCTGCACGTGTTTACATCATAAAAAACTGCACTTTTTCATAAAAGAGACATTTTCCCCCACTCCCCATGATGGTGTATTTTGGGAGCAGCCCTAAATTTTCAAATGTGACCCCATATCAAGTGACCCCCTCATTTTAAAAGGTTTATTTAGATTAATTAAATAGCGTACAACCCAGATGTTGATATCACACCTCTAACCAAAATGGCAGCCATTTTAAAATTTGAAATTTGATATCAATATGTATTCGGTTTTTCATCTCAACAATCAACTCTGGTTTGGTAAAAAACAGCTGACTCCAAGTTTCAGGTTCTTACTGCAATTATTTGCATAGTATCAGCTGTTTTATTGTTGGCGTCAAAAACACTTAATTGTTATTGTAGTAACAGTCAAGCCCATTTCAAATACTTAAAATCATCTGATATTGCTGCACGAACATAGTGATGAACGTTGATTTGACGCAAATTCAAATAAAGTCGTAAAGTTGAATAGTTTGAGTTGATTGTTAATACTAGTTTAAAGTCAGATGTTTAAGTAGGTACTGTATCTTTGTAAATATTAACTCACAAAATATAACTTTAAACTGATGGTTTGCTCACTTAGACTTCGCTCTTTGCAGGTTTTAGTTGCTGTCGTACCAAAGGTAGGAACTTTCCTTTTGTGTGCATTATGTGTTCTGCCATCACTCATCGGATTGAGTCTTCGCTTCACTGAAGAAATCCCCGTCATTTAGTTTTAGGCTACTAGAAAGAGCATAGGGATGGTTAGTGTTATCACAGATTACTAAATTCAATTTATTAATCATTTTTATTAGACCAGGGATTTTCAGGTTTTTTTTTATTAGATAGTGTTAGGTGAAATTTTACTACATCTTCCCATCAATAGTTTAGCCATAGGCTTTTAGAACAGAGTAGGGATTTTCAGGTTTTGTTATTAGATAGTGTTAGGTGAATTTTTACTATATCTTCTCAAGAATAGATTAGCCATAGGTTTTAGAACAGTTTAGGGATTTTCAGGTTCTTTACTATCAGATAGAGAGTTAGGAAGATAATTAAGATATTATTACTGTAGCTCACAAACACTTTATAGCTATGATAGGTTAGTGCCAGGCCATCCTCTACAAGACATCTTCAAGAGCAGATCTTCATATACAAGACGCTTAATTATTTGTTTGTTTTGTGTGTGTGTGTGTACTTATATTTATTTCCATGTCCAGTTTTAAATCATCTGATATTGTTACACTAACACAGTGATGAACGTCGATTTGACGCGATTTCAGATGTAAGTCATAAAGTTGGATAGTTTGAGTTGATTGTTGATATTAGTTAAAAGAACCAGAAGAAGAAGAAGAGAAGAATATGAGAGAAGAATCACACATAAAAAGTAGTGGTATGTTGTGTATCTTTAAGTAAATTGAAATTTTATTGATTCCTCAAATGTAGCATACTGTACATATATTTTTACTATAAGATATTGTTTACCTATAACTACGTGTTATTGATACGCCTTCTTTAAGCTAGGGAATAATTTTAGGATAGACATATATTTTGTATTGTTATTTATTAAGTCATTTTTCAGTAGCCTGGTAAAAGTTTAAGAAGTTTAACCATGAAAAAAGAGATTATATAACTCTTATCTACTTAGGCAAAGCAAGTAAGTAGGGAAGTATTTACGCCTTAAGCGGATGGGACTTCTATGACCAACAAATAGATATAAAATAGACATAAAATAGATTCCTATGTAAGGTTTTGCATGATTAAACTTCTAAGATTCTTACCAGGGGTGGTAAGGAGGGATAAATGGGCTTTGCCCTTAAACTATTTCAAAACTAGTATAGGCGATATATTTGATGAAATTCAAAATTTTTTGGAGTTTTGAAAACAGGTTTTGATTAGTAATCCATACCTTAAGCTTTGTTTTACAGCCCTGCCATAGTACGGTAATATTGTGGTAGAAACAGGAGGCCCTCCAACCAAACATGCCCGAGGGGTAGAGAGAAGAGGTAGATCAAAATAATTGTGTCTGGACCTCCTCTCCTTACCACGGGTGTCCTTTATCCAAAGTATCCCTTAAACCTATTCCAACCCACTGACATGATTTCCTTACTTTCTTCTCTTCATCCTGCTAGCTTCCATAAAGGCTTCGCCAGAGTATTCGACTACCTAAGTAAGTATCTTATCTACTCTACAAACAGAAACAATATTAGGGTAATACAACCTTAGTGTAAGTAGATATCAGAAAATTCAAAAAGCCTAATTTTCAAGAAGGCTATATTGTTAACGAGATCACATATTTCCTTGCTCAATGAGATTACAACTCATAGAATATTTTAAGTATCCAAGCTAGTCAAGAGTCTACTACAATGGAAGATAAATGGATGTCAGGAAATAAGATTTTAGGTGAAAAGTTCTATATTCCATATTTAAAATTACTAATCTCATAAAGAACTGCCAACTATTAAACTGTCCCTTTACAATTTGGAAGTGAAGGGCTTGGAATTTTTGAAGCGACCAATGTTGGTTTTTACAAATTCTACTATAATGAAGTGACTGCATCACACAACACAGGTAAACAGAAGTAAGTTTTGTTCAAAATAGGTTTTACTTTTAATAGTTTGTTGATCCTGTTTCAGATCTTTCCGATTGTAGCACGTGTGTACTTTCATGAGAAAATCTCATAGCAAGTAATTCAACTACTTCCAAGTATGAACTTCCCGCTTCGAGAAGATGTTAATATCAGCTGTCTTTTTTATCATTTGCAGGTAATTTTTTATATTTCTCATAACTAAATTTTTAAATTGATAAGAATACAATACTCATTGGATTTACGTTACGGTGTACAGCCCATGTAACTACACGGCACTCCCAGTGGTGTGTGCCAGAACCTATGGTAACTGTAGCTCGGCTGACAGTTTATATTTAATTCTTTTTGTCTATGACGATACACAATGGATTTACAGATCAGCATTACTAAACAGTAAACATGCAATAGTATGTAAATAAACAGATTTATAGATTTAAAAATTAAACTAACCATCAAAATAGATCTCATGATAGATTTAAATTCTCTAAATGAGGTCAGGGGTTTGCCCAGAACAATCAGAAAATCAATATATATCGAAGATATGTTAATTCAAATTCTAGACTTAGGTGAATTTACAAGAAACTTATATATTTAATTGTAATTGTGTTAATCTGTTAATCCTTTAACCCCTTGATGTGCCTTGTTGCAGCAATATCACCGTGGTGTGCTGCTCTCTGCCAATCGTACCAAAAGCGGAGCATGGGATTCGGTGGCTAGTCGTGGTTAGTGAGTCGGTGGCTCAGTCGGTAGCGTCGCGGACTTCGGGCCCAAGGCAGGGATGTCGTGGGTTCGGATCCTGGTCACTGCCGATAACATTTTATCAGTACAGTTCACCTTTGTACTGTACCGGCTCACTCCTTGCTTTGCTGTAAACGATCCACGCACGGGCGCTTAGTCTATGTGGACGGGCAAAGAAACAAATAGTTGTTAAATACATAGACACTTTAAAAGGTTTTTTAAGCTTTTTAAGGGTCTTGCCCTATTGAGCTGATCTGTTTCCCGTATGAGGTTCAAGAAGAATCTTGTCAGTGGTGAAGCAAAATGCCAAACTACATAAATACTCAAGGCCGTATTTCCCTAACAGCGGACACGGCGGTTGCTGGGGTAGGGCCCCCTTTTTTTTTATTTTTATAAATTCATTTCACAGATTTAATCTGTTTTTTCGGGATTGTGAGAGACATTGATAATCTATAATGTTTACATGGTCGTGGGAAAAGATAAGAGTTTCTGAAGACGATGATGATCTCCATACGACCTTGGCACATGCCTACTGGGCCTATTTGGTAAATTGGCCCTGCACATTCTAATTAGTAAACCATTAGATCTTATGAGCGCTCACCCACTGTACTACAGTCTAGCGACCATGTCATTCTGTCGTGGTGCATTTGTACACTGAAAATGTGATTCGCTACTGTCGCCTGACTGTCATGGTTGCAATGGCGTGCGTGGTTAAATGGGCACTCACCCACATCACTATTTTTTTGTTGCATGTCGTACGTTCTCCCTATTAGTCTAGTTCTCGTTGCACCTTCTCTCATTGCACTTTGCATACTGCGTTTGTTTTACAGAGTGAATAGTTACTGTACAGTTGTGAGTGACAATGGCATCAAATGAATTATTGTGCATATTCATGTTTTTATTTAATTAGTGGAAGCAAACCCAGTACTGTGGGATAAAATTTTAAACGATTATAAATACAGAAATGAAACGAAAGAAGCGTGGAAACTAGTTTGCTCTACTCAGAGAGAGGATTTTAAACAATTAGAGGGTAAACAAAAAAAAACTATGCTGGTTTTTTACTCAATTAATAACTCGATTAATTGGGTGAATCTAGTACTTCTACTCAATCCTACGCTGCCTAATTCTGCTCCAGATTGCAACAACACATAACGGATTCATTGTTTTTCTTATTTTGATACAGAATCACTGTTAATATATACTAGTGCACCTCTTGCTCGAAATCGAGCAATTGCAAAATATTAAAGGCATTATTTCAAAACGAATAAAAGACACAATTCCCGATTACTTAAAAGAGTCAACTAAAAGATGATGTAATCAATCATTCCACTCTAGTTATCGAAACTGGAAAAGAACTCACCCTGAAAACAAAGGCTCACCCCACTCCAGTTATCGACACTGGAAACGAACTCAGACTGAAAACGAACGCTCTTGTGTGTATCATGTGTCTACTGTGAACAGCTGTAATTAATACACATTTTTCGTTTGATTAAGTAAACAAAATCTTTTCTTCATAAGAAATACATTGGGATTTTGATGGCCTGTGGGGCGAAGCCCGAAGACTTTTATTACAGGAATTGGTGAAAGGGGGCGCCTACACAAAAAATACTTCATTTTGACACCTCGTTTGTAAAAATCCGACCATTATTAACGGAGGAGTAGTGTTTTGTAGAATTGTTTTGTAGAAATCGCCTTCACGTATTATATATAAGGAATGCGCAAAACACACTCACTCGTCCATGGCTACCGAGCAACTGGTCATTTACTTGATAAAGTATCGCACATACGATAAAAAAACAGTAAAAAACAGTAAACATGCAAAAGTACGTAAATAAACCGATGTATAAATTGGAAAAATAAACTATCAATTAAATTAGATCGCATGATAGATACTCTAGACTTGGTTGATTTTACAAGAAACGTATATATTTAATTGTAATTGTGTTAATCCTTTTAATCCTTTAATCCCTTGATGTGCCTTGTTGCAGGAATATCACCGTGTTGTGCTGTTGTCTGCCAATTGTACCAAAAGCGTAGCATGGGATTTAACGCAGCTGTATTCTGCCCCACATCAGGCTCCTCGAACTCTTTCGTCCCTGAAGGTAACTATCATACACTTGATTTACTATTTGAAACAAAGAAATAGTTGTTACAATTTAAAAGATCTCTTTAATTTTTCAAGGTTCTTGCTATATTGAGCTGATCTGTTTCCCGTATGAGGTTCAAGAAGAATCTTGTCAGTGGTGAAGCAAAATGTTAAACTACATAAATACTCAGGGCCGTATTTCCTTAACAGCTGAATCGGGGGTTGCCGAGGTTCTCGGCCTAGGAGGGGGCCTCACTTGGGGCCCCAAATATTTTTTTTATAAATTTATTTCACCAATTTAATCTGTTTTGCTGTGATCGCAGGAGACGTTGATAAATTTTGCTAAGATCTTCACTATTTCGCCGTTAATGTTGGAGTCACTATTCGTCTGCTATCACAGAATATGTGCAGGATTTTATTGCGACCCCACAAACTCGGAAGATCATCATGATTTCTTCATGATCGAAGGAGATGCAGATGATGTCTCTGAGCTTGCCCAAGATATTAACAATTTCTCCTCGGCCAAAGAAGTGGTTCATGATTTTGCCACGATCGTAAGAGATGAAGATTATGTTTCCCCGCTTGCAAAAGATGTTAACTATTTCTACATAGAAGATACTCGTGATTTCACCGTGATGGCAGAAGACGAATATGATATCTCAAGGATCGTGTTCACAATTTCCTACACGGCTACATGAGATATTAATGATTCCGCCGCAATTGAAGGATATGATGATGACGCCTCCGCACTCAGGCAAGATGTTAACTAATACATCTAACACATGCAAGATGTTAACTAATACTTCTAACACATTGTCGTACAACCCAAGTCATATAGTGGGTGAGCGGCCAGACGAAGATGATGTCTCCGTGATTGCGCAAGATGTTTTCTGGTTTCTGCAACCGCAGGATTAAACATTAGACATTCATTATTTTGCGGTGATCGCAGAAGACTAAGATGGTGTATCCGCGATTGCTTTAGTAATGCTCTAATCTCAAATGTTACGACGTTGTGCAAAGCATCAGCGACAGTGCTTGATGTTCATTATTTTACCATGATTTTCACAATCCCTCCGTGACGGCGCCAGATGTCCAAGATTTTACTGTGACTGCAGAAGATCCTTGCAATTTAGCCGCAATTACAGATTTTGCATAAACTTATTCCTGTTCATTCCAAAATTACCTAATTTATCTGATGCTTGAAGGGCAAAATTTTTATTTAACCCGGAAGAAATTAAAATATCTAGCACCAATCTTAGCCCCTAATATTATTATTTACAAATGAATAGACTCTTTATTAGCTAGACTTCTAGGTCTTTTTAACAATAGGATTGTTGGAATCAAAAGATGAATTCATTGAGTTGAAGAATTACCACGTGTATTTTTAAACTCTTAAGTTCGCAACCTTCAAAGAATCAGAATATAGAGGGGCTTCATAGATTCTAAATACGGCCCTGTAAATACTATACCCTGTTGAAAAATATGGATAGAACATTTAATAAGGATAGGTTTGGAATCAAACCCTCCCCTATAGATTGGCGATAGCTGTTGGCAACTGAGTCCAAACAAACCTAGTTAAGCCCCGTGTACACGAGGCTAGTACTAGCAGCTAGTTGATTAGCGCTAGTAAATTCGCTTCGTGTAAACGGTCTACTAGCGTAAAAATTTACTAGCGCGCTAGCATTTTACTCGCTGCTAGTCGTTTTGAACATGTTTGATATTACTAGCGCTAATAAGTGGTGGGGGTGGTCACGTGACCACTAGCGCTAGCGAACTAGCGCGGTACTAGCGGGGCATTTGCACTTCTGCTAGTGCTAATGCCCCTCGCCATACGCCAGTGATCACAGTATAATTTTTCTTAATCAGTGGAGTGATTAGTTCCAACAGTTCTTCAAACTTTAAAGCATTCATTCTCAAAAACTTAAAGTACTCTGGTCTCCCAATGCCAGTTCTTGGAGAGTATTGGACGCACCAAGAAGTTCTCGCCTCCTAATCCACTTTCAAACCCACACATATTAAGTTCATGTTCACACAACTCTTGTACACCAATTCTTAAAATTCGTCTCAAAACATTTCGATTAAAGGGAACAGAAGACATTTTCATTTTGTGCTAAACTTAAATGACTATTGCGACCAATGAACACTTACTCACATACCATACTATTCCTAAATAAAACAGGATGTTATTTACAACCAATGACTAATGGCATGAATAATGATGTCGGGCTATACTTCACTTCTACATGACTAGCGCTCAGGGGTGCCCATCCCCCCCAAAGCTCACGTCGCAGAATCCCCCCCAAATTCGTTGTTTAACCCATGCCGGAAGGTCTAGGGGCTAACCCATAGTTATGTTTATAATGCGGGGAGGGAAGGGGTGCCCCCGACACTTCTTTAAATTTATGGGAATTTAAGCGTTTGAATCAAACTTTTAACCCAATTTAAATGGACAATTTTCCTTTAAAACTCTAGTAGCAAACTATATAACTATTTGTTAGTTTAGTTTTAATTTAAATGAGTTGGATTCTTAACATGCACACAATTTGAATCAAAATTGGCCATGTAGTTTTTTTAAATCCGATTTTCCATGAGTTAATAGGTTTTAAAAGGGAAAATCACAAAAGTTGCAATAACTTTTGAACCATAATTTTACGGCATAGCCTAGAGGGTTTATACAATTTTTGTCATAGTCAAAGAGTACCTATAACATGTTAATTTTTAATCAAAATCGTTCGGGCCAATTCTGAGAAAATTGTATTCATCCATTATTTTATAGGGTTTTATGGAATATCACTATTAAAAATCCAAAATGAAAAAAAAACATCTGGAGAGACCATGGATTGGTACCTAAAATACCAAATTTCATCAAAATCGGACTCGGACCACAGGCGTGGTCTGTAGCTCTGTACAATACATACACACATACAGACAGACACACACATCACTTCGAAAACCACTTTTTTGGGATCAGGGTTTTTACATAAACAATTCTTTTACCATATTAAATTGTAGGGGAGAAATTACTTGAAGTTATGTCAACAAGTTTGAGATATTTTCTAAATTGCCCTTTAATCCACTTCTGAGTTTGGCCCTTTTTAAATAAGTGTAAAATATTCAGTCTCAAAAATATTACTAGTAAACTTAATAGTAGGCCATTTCGTGCCTAGGTCCAAAATGAGGTTTTGCTGGTTCGAGGTAGTTTTTAAGTTCGATACGAGGTCGAGGACTTTAAAAACGATCGAGAATTGCAAAACCATTTCAGTCCGTGGTACGAACGCTATTATTAACCACCCCACACTATACCCTATTACCACTAATTCACCTCAATGATAATGTACTGCACACTGATATAGTCAACACAACTACAACTTTAAGGTAATGTGGATAAATAATTTGTGGAATCAGCAAAAATAATAATAAATAGTTGCTAGGCAGCGGTGACAATAAAACAACTCTATTGTAATGCTATGGATACTGATTGTGTATTTAAAACGGGCAGCTGATTTTGCGGTCCTAGGGATGTAAAAACCTGCTCGATCCCCAAATAAATATGACAGCTGGCATGGCCTGCAAAACGTAACTTTCAGCCACCAATTAATGTACCTATATGTAAAACAGTTAAAAACATCATAGTGTGGTAAAATAGTATATTACGTTACTAGTCCTGAATCCCGTGCGAGACGAAGTCGAGTAATGGTTTTTTTATACGAGTCCGGCCAACACATTTTGGTTGAGTGACGTACGATAGTTTACGCCATACTACTAAATCCGTTCAAATCCCTATATTACCACCAACTAAAGGACTAAAAATCACTAGTCATAACCTATAAGAGAGGTTATGTTTTTATTGTCCGGCAAAATTCATTACAGTACAGTAGTACTGTATGAAACCCCTTTTGATTAAGGACAAACAGCTGTTTTCTGGAATAAATCCTTGCATGGGAAGTTCGTCAAAATAGTGTAGTGTGGCGTAAAAAAATAATTATACATCTATTCTAAGACTAGTAAAATTTGTTTGAAGCTCTATCTAGATTCAAGAAAAGACCATAACAAATACAATTTAATTAATCCAGAATCATGTGTTTCAGTTCTTGAAGTTAACGTAAACACATAGCCTATCAAAAACCTTAATTAAATTGTCACAGTAATGTATGTCAATTTCTTCCAATGAATAAATGACCCAGGCATAATTATTTGGGAGAGCCAAAATATTATCACAAGCTTTCATGTTGTTGTTCATGTTGTAAAAATAGCAAAATGATTATCATTATCATAATACTGGTTTTAATGAATCAAGAATATATTATAATAAACAAACCTAAAAAACCATCAATAGGTCCTCAAGGCAATGAGACTATTTGAGAATGAGTCCATAATGAAAGGTAAAAACAAACTCAAATTGCAGATACAATTTAATAAGCAACCATAATCCTTTGACAGCAGTTGGCATGGAGTTGTTCTCACTGTCAAACATGATACGAGTCAGAAAGTGGAAATCCACATAAAAGTATCTATATATTTTATAGCAATTATAAAATGATTTATTAATCAAGATAAAATGTCAAACGGGATTTTGATTGCATAATTACCGTACCCCAGTAATAAATTAAGGAGGTCGTAAAAATTATCTGATTAATCTTTTATGTGCTTTTAACCAACCACTGGCTTGAATCCCCCCCAAAATCATAAAATCCCCCCCAAATAAAATTCTGATGTCGCATTTTGCGACATCAAACCCCCCTGTGGGCACCCCTGCTAGCGCTAATAATAAGCGCTAATAACTAGCCACGTGTAGATGGGAATTTTCGCGCTAGTGTGCCCAGCTAGTGCTAGCAGCGAATACTAGCTGCTAGTAAACTAGCTACGTGTACACGGGGCTTTATGGAACATGGTGGAAGAGTCAATATTTTACTTTTTAATACTGACAAGGCTAATCATCCTATAATTGTGGGACCACCAAAAAGTGTAAAATCATTAAAGACAGTTTATTTAAAATAAGTGGCGGTCTAGTTAGGATATATTTTAACAATTCTTTGATGCCATTTTAGATCTTTCCGACTCTGGTGGGTGTCAACTTTTGGGAGAAGATCTCCATAGAATGAATTACAACTTTAAGCCGGACTTGAACTCGCAAAATTTGCTCTCTTGGACTTCGCTCTTTGCAGGTTTTTAGTTGCTGTCTTACCAAAGGTAGGAACTTTCCTTTTGTGTGCATAATTTGTTCTGCCATCACTCATCGGATTGAGTCTTCGCTTCACTGAAGAAATCCCTGTCATTTAGTTTTAGGTTACCACAAAGAGATTAGAGCTATCACAGATAACTAAATGAATTTTATTAATCATTGTTATTAGATCAGGGATTTTCAGGGTTTTTTTATTAGATAGTGTTAGGGGAAATTTGACTATATTTTTCATGAGTGGGTTAGCCAGAGGCTTTTAGAACAGAGTGGAAATTTTTTGGTTTTTTTCATCATACAGTGTTAGGTAATAATTTTTATATTCTCATGAATAGATTAGGGATCTTCAGGTTCTTTTTTATCAGATAGAGAGTTAGGAAGATAGTTAAGATACTATTACAGTAGCTCACAAACACTTTATAGCTATGATAGGTTAGTGCCAGGCCATCCTCTACGAGACATCTTCGAGAGCAGATCTTCATATACAAGACGCTTAATTATTTGTTTGTTTTGTTTGTGTGTGTGTGTACTTATATTTATTTCCATGTCCAGCTTATCTGATATGCTTAAACGAACATAGTGATGAACGTCGATTTGACGCGATTTCAGATGTAAGTCATAAAGTTGGATAGTTTGAGTTGATTGTTGATATTAGTTAAAAGAACCAGAAGAAGAAGAAGAGCAAAAAATCACACATAAAAAGTAGCGGTATGTTGTGTATCTTTAAGTAAATTAAAATTTTATTGTTTCATCAAATGTAGCATACTGTACATATATTTTTATTATTAGATATTGTTTACCTATAACTAGGTGTTATTGATACGCCTTCTTTAAGTTAGGGAATAATTTTAGGATAGACATATATTTTGTATTGTTATTTATTAAGTCATTTTTCAGTAGCCTGGTAAAAGTTTAAGAAGTTTAACCATGAAAAAAGAGATTATATAACTCTTATCTACTTAGGCAAAGCAAGTAAGTAGGGAAGTATTTACGCCTTAAGCGGATGGGACTTCTATGACCAACAAATAGATAAAAAATAGACATAAAATAGATTCCTATGTAAGGTTTTGCATGATTTAACTTCTAAGATTCTTACCAGGGGTGGTAAGGAGGGATAAATGGGCTTTGCCCTTAAACTATTTCAAAACTCATATCGTGCGATATATTTGATAACATTCAAAATTTTTTTGAGTTTTGAAAACAGGTTTTGATTAGTAATCCATACCTTAAGCTTTGTGTTACGGCCCTGCCATAGTACGGTAATATTGTGGTAGAAACAGGAGGCCCTCCAACCAAACATGGCCGAGGGGGCCCTTGTGGGTAGAGAGAAGAGGTAGATCAAAATAATTGTGTCTGGACCTCCTCTCCCTACCACGGGTGTCCTTTATCCAAAGTATCCCTTAAACCTTATTCCAACCCACTGACATGATTTCCTTACTTTCTTCTCTTCATCCGTCTTGCTTCCATAAAGGCTTCGCCAGAGCTGTATTCGACTGCCTAAGTAAGTATCTTATCTACTCTACAAACAGAAACAATATTAGGGTAATACAACCTTAGTGTAAGTAGATATCAGAAAATTCAAAAAGCCTAATTTTCAAGAAGGCTATATTGTTAACGAGATCACATATTTCCTTGCTCAATGAGATTACAACTCATAGAATATTTTAAGTATCCAAGCTAGTCACGAGTCTACTACAATGGAACATAATGGATGTCAGGAAATATGATTTTAGGTGAAAAATTCTATATTCCATATTTAAAATTACTAATCTCATAAAGAACTGCCAACTATTAAACTGTCCCTTTACGATTTAGAAGTGGAGGGCTTGGAATTTTTGAAGCGACCAATGTTGGTTTTTACAAATTCTACTATAATGTGACACTGCATCACACAACACAGGTAAATAGAAGTAAGTTTTGTTCAAAATAGGTTTTACTTTTAATAGTTTGTTGATCCTGTTTCAGATCTTTCCGATTGTAGCACGTGTGTACTTTCGTGAGAAAATCTCATAGCAAGTAATTCAACTACCGGTACTTCCAAGTATGAACTTCCCGCTTCGAGAAGATGTTAATATCAGCTGTCTTTTTTATCATTTACAGGTAATTTTTATAATTCTCATAACTAAATTTTTAAATTGATAAGAATACACTCATTGGATTCACGTTACGGTGTACAGCCCATGTAACTACACGGCGCTCCCAGTGGTGTGTGCCAGAACCTATGGTAACCACAGCTCGGCTGACAGTTTATATTTAATTCTTTTTGTCTATGACGATACACAATGGATTTACAGATCAGCATTACTAAACAGTAAACATGAAATAGTATGTAAATAAACTGATGTATAAATTGGAAAAATAAACTAACAATTTTATTAAAATAAATCTCATGATAGATTTAAATTACCTAAATGGAGTACTGGTGTTTGTCCAGAATAATCAGAGAATCAATATATATATTGAAGATGTGGTAAATTAAATTCTAGACTTGCTTGATGATTTTACAAGAAACATATATATTTAATTGTAATTGTGTTAATCCTGTAATCCATATTTATATATTAAACCCCTCGACGTGCCTTGTTGCAGGTATATCACTGTGGTGTGGTTGTATCTGGCAATCGTACCAAAAACGTAGCATGAGATTTAACGCAGCTGGATCCTGCCCCACGTCAGGCTCCTCGAACACTTTTGTCCCTTAAGGTAACTATCATACACTTGATTTACTATCTGAAACAAAGAAATAATTAGTTGTTAAAAACATAGACACTTTAAAAAGGTCTCTTAAACTTTTAAGGTTTTTACCATATTGAGCTCTGTTTCCCATATGAGAATCAAGATGAATCTTGTCAGTGGTGTAGCAAAAGGCCAAACTACATAAATACTCAGGGTGGTATTTCCCAAACGGGGGACATGGCAGTTTCCTGGGCCTCGGCCTAAGAGGGGGCTTTAAATATATATATATATTTATTTATTTTTTTTATAAATTTAATTCACTGATTTAATCTGTATCACCTCAGATGCAGGAAATGTTGATAAAATCTGTGCTACAGCAAAAGATCTTCCCTATTTCGTCATTAATGTAGGAGTTGTCACTATTGATCCGCTATCACAGGAATATGTCCAGGATTTTATTGCGACCCCGCATTCTCTGAAGGTCATCACGATTTTGCCATGATCGAAGGAGATGCAGATGACGTCTCTGTGCTTGGCAAGATATTAACAATTTCTCCTCGGCCATAGAAGTGGTTTATGATTTTGCCCCGATCGAAGGAGTTCGTGGTCGCTGCCCGTTTTTTCACAATTTCAACTTAAGATGAGCACTGTGATTAAAAATCCCACCAGTTAAGAGGTGGGGTCAGTGATACGGGTTTTGTTGGGAAAGACTTAAAACCAAAACTTATCCTCAAGTTTGACGGACTTTGTTGTTTGAAATTGTCACACGACAATGCGAAAGCTCTGTTATCGGGAATCGGCGCTTTTCGCCAACCTTTTCATCAACTTTTCCATGATTCACAATTCTCGGGCGCTCGCTCTTCGCTGACTCATGAGCCTCAGACCGCATTATTAAACTGAATTCACCATTTTCTCACATCTTTAATTCATTACGTTGTTTCCTTAAACTTCACACACTTGGCGATAAGTGGCTTCGGCTTTAAGTTTTTGTCAACAAAAACCGTATCACCGACCTTACCTCTTAACTGGTATGATTTTTAATCACAGCAAGAGAATGCTCCCGTTGTCACGGCTGGACCCCGACTGAGTTGCCGAGTGCGCCCACAACAAAATGTACTTGTTGTGATAGTTTCTAGGGTGCACTCAAACCATACACAAAAATTAAGGTCGACAAATAAAACACGCACAGGGGGGTGGGATATCAAACCAAATCAAATCATTCTTTATTCGTTATACATAAAATAATATGTATAAAGTGTATTGAATTGAGGTAGCCCTCAGGACGCCCCTTAACTTACCTCTACTCTTCCAAGTAATCTCATGGTTGATTAAACAAAGGGTGACACATAAATAACAGCTAACTTGTCAGACTTGCATATAATACCTCGACAGTGGAGAATTATTCCATCCTATGCACTTTACATATTATCAGTGGTGGCTGGTGACCATTTAGTTGGGATGTTGACAGGCCTTGTGGAAGGGAAACCAGTGTAGAAGGCTGATATGTTTTGAAATTTTCCTTTCAGTCTTGATTTTTAAACAGCAAATCCTATGCCTGTGTTGTGATTGCCAACACCACAGCCACTGTAATAAAGTATATAAAGTATACAGTATATAAAGTATATAACTATTTGAGTTCAACTTGCCATTAAATGGCCATCTTGTCTACTACATCTAAATGGTAACTATCAAATTCATTCATGTAACGGTATAGATCAAACTTCCTTGGTATTATTAACATCCGAAAATTACATGATCCAAATCTCAAATTCTTAAACCAAAGCTTGGGTCTGGTTCCTTGATATCCGTCCTTTTCCGGGGCGTGTTGTTGGTGTTTCTGAACAAGAATGTATAGTAGATACAAATCTAAACATGATTTATTGTACAAGAAACTTACATATTCAACGGTAATTCATCTAACCTCTTGACATTCCTTGTTGCAGGCATATCACTGTGGTATCTGTCAATCACAGCAAAAGTTTATCGAGGGAAGTAACGCAACTTAGCCTGCACTATGTCAACTACCTTCAACACTTAAGTTGCAGGTGAATATCCTATGTTTAATATGCTATTAGG
Source organism: Macrosteles quadrilineatus (assembly GCF_028750875.1). Lineage (NCBI taxonomy): Eukaryota > Metazoa > Arthropoda > Insecta > Hemiptera > Cicadellidae > Macrosteles > Macrosteles quadrilineatus. Next base: position 186,565,342 of record NW_026542594.1, read on the forward strand.
AACAAACAAATCAACGGTGTTTCATACATTTGCCGCAGTAAAAGGTTTCTTCAGCTAAAACATGAGGAGTTTTCTTATTCTTAAAACGTAATACAGTATACTTTTGGTCATACTGTTGCAAAATCAGCAGGTTGTAGCTTATTGTTGCATTCATGTTAAATAGTTTGACATATCAACAGTATAATGTACATAACCCTAATAGACAGAATTGTTGACAGCTGCTTATTTGCATTAGCAGTGTTAGTGTTGAAAAACTTTTAGAAGTTGTTTTGAGAGTTTTTGAGATCTTACATGAAATGTATATCTGTTTTTTTTAAACTTAGTTTATTAAATTATAATGCATGTGGTAAAAAAAAATTGTTCATCTGACTGGCAAAAGTGTCTTTTTGCTCCCTGCCCATTTTTCCAACTACGGTTTCGCCTTTTCATTGATTTGAGTATGTAAATTATTTTGATGTAATAGTTAAAAACTAGGTTCGTTGCAGATAAATCACCGCTGTTACCTCGGCCTGGATGAGTTGTTTACCGTAACAGAGGATCAACCATATCATTGTAACACTAAGGAGATTCAACCCTCAATGAGAAGGAAGCAGCAATCTGGATTCCCCTGTTTGCAGGTTTTTGGTTTCTGTCCGTACTAAATTTAGGACCATTTATGTAATTTAGGGTGGGTGTTTGACATCACCCTTTGGATTAAATCTCGGCAGCTTCACCAAATAATACAGGCAATGTTTGAATAACTGTTAAGCAAGCTCATAAAATATGAACATAAAACAAAGTGATGGTGTTGAATAAACAAAAAATACAGAAGTATTTTAGCCAGGAAAGGTTTTTTAAACAGTCGGACACATGGGATTGGAATTTATGTGCAGTTCTTAGATTCTGCATTTTTACAAAGTATGTAATTGACCATACTTGACTACAAATGTTTATGATGAGCAACACAATTAATTGTTCAATAGTAGAGAAAAATCTAAAAAGTATGAGTATTTTGGCCTGGAAAAGCTATAAAATACTACAAGAGGTCAAGAATTCCTTATTTTCCCTAGGACGAACCGACACACGGGACTGTGATTTATGTAGTTCTATGATTCTGCAGTTTGCAGTTTTCTGGGTCCTGCCTATCAAACGTTAACTAGCATGCTTGTGCATTTGTTACGAGGGGAACCAATGACCTGTAATCTTGTGGACTCCTAGCACTACATTTATCGCAGACTTTATAATCAGTTCATCTCAGTGTTGAGAAGGTATTGTACACCTCTCGTTGTTCCTTCATAACTCTTCTGAGTAAAATTTTCAGGAGAGAAATCGACAGCAAACACTAGTAGAGTAGAGACAAAAAGTTATCATAACAAAACTAAGAATTAAATACAGGAACAAAATAATTACTTGTAGGTTCTAGTGTAGTTGGTATAACTCTTGCCCTCTTCTAAATATTGTCTTTTTTAGACTCTGTTTTAGATTTTCAAATTGTATTGAGCAACTTGTCTATCAATGGAAATTCGTATAGTGCTTTCTGACATCTTGGAACTTCCTACACGAAGATAACATAAGCTCCACCTCTTCAGCCAATAAGTGCTAAGGTAAATTCTTTTTAGAAACAATAAAAACAAGTTTACATCAATGGTCAGTAATGAACAAAAATAAGCAATGTTTTGGTAATTTTAAGCATAATAGGGTCTTCAAAATTGTTTTTACACCATGTTCAACTAAAAGAGAACGGACACTCTAGACTTGTTTGAATTGATATCAAAGAATTAAAGTAATAGCATTAATATTAGTATAATTCATAGTAAGTATGTTGTTCATATAACCTCTTGATGTTTATTGTTGCAGGCAAATCACTGTGGTGACTGTCAATCATAGCAAAAGTTTATCGAGGGAAGTAACGCAACTCAGCATGCACTACGTCATCCCACGTCAACCTCCTCCAACACTTAAACCGCCGGTGAATATCCTATGTTTGATATCCTAAGAGAAACAAATGAATCAACAGTTGTTTCATACATTTGTCACGATAAAGGTTTCTTGAGCTACCCAATATTAAGTAATCCACTTATTTGGTGGATAGGTGGATTGGTTCTAGCCTTTATTGAGCTGATAGACAATAGACAATTTCCATACTATTATTTTCTCAATTGGTTGAGTACAAATTTTTTGGTTGATCTGTTCAGCATATATGGTTAAGGACGCTATTGTCAGTGGTGGAGTAAAACGCCAAACTTCAAAAAGAATGAAACCTGTTTGAGAATATGGAAGGATCGGATCATTTAGTTAAGATATGATAGAATCAAGCCCTCCTCTTTGAAATTGCAAGTCACATTATAGCTGAAGTTGCCAAAGTAGCACACATTGATGGCCCAACGTTGGGAAATGGTCGCCACGGTTGGGAAATGGTTGGCGGAAATTTTATAAATTTGGTCCGGATTTTCTGGTCCAAAATTTGTTTTCTTGTTTTTTATAAAAATTAGTTTTATGAACTATTTAATCAATTTATTTACTCAACTGATAATAATGCTTTTCATACAAAATCTTGATTATTTTGTTTTTTTTACATTTAGACCCAATGGGATGGTTGGCCCTTCGTTGAAAATTGGTTGGTTGGCCAACCGTAAGACTTAGTGCCAATACATACCGATGGCCAACCATCGACAGAAACGTAGGGCCAACCATTTGCCAACGATTTTTGCTACTTGAGTGAAAACTTAAGCCGAACAAACCTAATCACGGAACATGGTGGATGCGTCAATTCTCTTTCGCTATGTTTTTGAATACTACAAAGTGGCTATAAAGGTGGTATCCATAAAAAATTAATTTAGATATTTAAAAGTAATTGCCAGTCAAGCTAGGATACATTTAAATAAATCTTTTGATTCTGTTTTAGATCTTTTCTACTGTCGCGCGGGTCTACTTTTGCGAGATCTCATTGGTTGAAAAAGGTGTGGCCCTCATGGACTTTCATTATGAAGATTTTGAAATCAGGTGTCTACTGTAAAATTCAGAGGTAGGTTATTTATTTATCTATCTATATATCTACAGTATATATATATACTGAGTTAGGCAAAAATCTTGACACCAGGTTAACTTTTTAACACATTGCAGTAGTTAAACCAAACTCGGCACGTGTTAATATCATAAAACTTCACTTTTTCATAAAAGAGACATTTTCCATGTTACCCATAATGGTACATATTGGGAGCAGCCCTAAATTTTCAAATGTAACCCCATATCAAGTGACCCCTCATTTTAAAAGGTTTATTAAGATTAATTAAATAGCGTAACCCAGATGTTGATATCACACCACTAACCAAAATGGCAGCCACTTTAAAATTTGAAATTTGATATCAATATGTATTCGGTTTATCATCTCAACAATCAAATCTTGTTTGGTAAAAAACAGCTGACTCCACGTTTCAGGTTCTTACTGCAGGAATTATTTTCATAGTATCAGCTGTTTTCATTGTTGGCGTCAAAAACACTTAATTGTTATTGTAGTTACGGTCAAGCCCATTTCAAATACTTAAAATCATCTGATATTGCTGCACGAACATAGTGATGAACGTTGATTTGACGCAAATTCAAATAAAGTCGTAAAGTTGAATAGTTTGAGTTGATTGTTAATACTAGTTTAAAGTCAGATGTTTAAGTACTGTATCTTTGTAAATATTAACTCACAAAATATAACTTTAAACTGATAGTTTGCTCACTTAGACTTCGCTCTTTGCAGGTTTTAGTCGCTGTCGTACCAAAGGTAGGAACTTTCCTTTTGTGTGCATTATGTGTTCTGCCATCACTCATCGGATTGAGTCTTCGCTTCACTGAAGAAATCCCCGTCATTTAGTTTTAGGCTACTAGAAAGAGCATAGGGATGGTTAGTGTTATCACAGATTACTAAATTCAATTTATTTATCATTTTTATTAGACCAGGGATTTTCAGGTTTTTTTTATTAGATAGTGTTAGGTGAAATTTTACTACATCTTCCCATCAATAGTTTAGCCATAGGCTTTTAGAACAGAGTAGGGATTTTCAGGTTTTGTTATTAGATAGTGGTTAGGTGAAATTTTACTATATCTTCACAAGAATAGATTAGCCATAGGTTTTAGAACAGATTAGGGATTTTCAGGTTCTTTATTATCAGATAGAGAGTTAGGAAGATAATTAAGATATTATTACTGTAGCTCACAAACACTTTATAGCTATGATAGGTTAGTGCCAGGCCATCCTCTACAAGACATCTTCAAGAGCAGATCTTCATATACAAGACACTTAATTATTTGTTTGTTTTGTGTGTGTGTATGTACTTATATTTATTTCTATGTCCAGTTTTAAATCATCTGATATTGTTACACTAACGCAGAGATGAACGTCGATTTGACGCGATTTCAGATGTAAGTCATAAAGTTGGATAGTTTGAGTTGATTGTTGATATTAGTTAAAAGAACCAGAAGAAGAAGAAGAGAAGAAGATGAGAGAAGAATCACACATAAAAAGTAGCGGTATGTTGTGTATCTTTAAGTAAATTGAAATTTTATTGATTCCTCAAATGTAGCATACTATACATATATTTTTACTATTAGATATTGTTTACCTATAACTAGGTGTTATTAATACGCCTTCTTTGAGTTAGGGAATAATTTTAGGATAGACATATATTTTGTATTGTTATTTATTAAGTCATTTTTCAGTAGCCTGGTAAAAGTTTAAGAAGTTTAACCATGAAAAAAGAGATTATATAACTCTTATCTACTTAGGCAAAGCAAGTAAGTAGGGAAGTATTTACGCCTTAAGCGGATGGGACTTCTATGACCAACAAATAGATAAAAAAATAGACATAAAATAGATTCCTATGCAAGGTTTTGCATGATTAAACTTCTAAGATTCTTACCAGGGGTGGTAAGGAGGGATAAATGGGCTTTGCCCTTAAAACTATTTCAAAACTCATATCATGCGATATATTTGATAAAATTAAAAATTTTTGGAGTTTTGAAAACAGGTTTTGATTAGTAATCCACACCTTAAGCTTTGTGTTACGGCCCTGCCATAGTACGGTAATATTGTGGTAGAAACAGGAGGCCCTCCAACCAAACATGGCCGAGGGGGCCCTTGGGGGTAGAGAGAAGAGGTAGATCAAAATAATTGTGTCTGGACCTCCTCTCCCTACCACGGGTGTCCTTTATCCAAAGTATCCCTTAAACCTTATTCCAACCCACTGACATGATTTCCTTACTTTCTTCTCTTCATCCTGCTAGATTCCATAAAGGCTTCGTCAGAGCTGTATTCGACTACTTAAGTAAGTATCTTATCTACTCTACAAACAGAAACAATATTAGGGTAATACAACCTTAGTGTAAGTAGATATCAGAATATTCAAAAAGCCTAATTTTCAAGAAGGCTATATTGTTAACGAGATCACATATTTCCTTGCTCAATAAGATTACAACTCATAGAATATTTTAAGTATCCAAGCTAGTCACGAGTCTACTACAATGGAACATAATGGATGTCAGGAAATAAGATTTTAGGTGAAAAGTTCTATATTCCATATTTAAAATTACTAATCTCATAAAGAACTGCCAACTATTAAACTGTCCCTTTACAATTTGGAAGTGAAGGGCTTGGAATTTTTGACCAATGTTGGTTTTTACAAATTCTACTATAATGTGACTGCATCACACAACACAGGTAAATAGAAGTAAGTTTTGTTCAAAATAGGTTTTACTTTTAATAGTTTGTTGATCCTGTTTCAGATCTTTCCGATTGTAGCACGTGTGTACTTTCGTGAGAAAATCTCATAGCAAGTAATTCAACTACTTCCAAGTATGAACTTCCCGCTTCGAGAAGATGTTAATATCAGCTGTCTTTTTTATCATTACAGGTAATTTTTTATATTTCTCATTGCTAAATTTTTAAATTGATAAGAATACAATACTCATTGGATTTACGTTACGGTGTACAGCCCATGTAACTACACGGCACTCCCAGTGGTGTGTGCCAGAACCTATGGTAACTACAGCTCGGCTGACAGTTTATATTTAATTCTTTTTGTCTATGACGATACACAATGGATTTACAGATCAGCATTACTAAACAGTAAACATGCAATAGTATGTAAATAAACGGATTTATAGATTGGAAAATTTAACTAACCATCAAAATAGATCTCATGATAGATTTAAATTCTCTAAATGAGTACAGGGGTTTGCCCAGAACAATCAGAAAATCAATATATATCGAAGATATGTTATTTTAAATTCTAGACATGGGTGAATTTACAAGAAACGTATATATTTAATTGTAATTGTGTTAATCCTTTAATCCTTTAACCCCTTGGATGTGCCTTGTTGCAGCAATATCAACGTGGTGTGCTGCTGTCTGCCAATCGTACCAAAAGCGTAGCATGGGATTTAACGCAGCTGTATATTCTGCCCCACGCCAGGCTCCTCTAACACTTTCATCCTTAAGGTAACGATCATACACTTGATTTACTATTTAAAACAAAGAAATAAATAGTTGTTAAATACATAGACACTTTAAAAGGTTTCTTAAGCTTTTTAAGGGTCTTGCCTTATTGAGCTCATCTGTTTCCCGTATGAGGTTTAAGAAGAATCTTGTCAGTGGTTAAGCAAAATGCCAAACTACATAAATACTCAGGGCCGTATTTCCCTAACAGCGGACACGGTGGTTGCTGGGGCAGGGCCCCCTTTTTTTTATTTTTATAAATTCATTTCACAGATTTAATCCGTTTTTTCGGGATTGTGAGAGACATTGATAGTCTATAATGTCCACATGGTCGTGGCAAAAGATAAGAGTTTCTGAAGACGATGATGATCTCCATACGACCTTGGCACATGCCTACTGGGCCTATTTGGTAAATTGGCCCTGCGCATTCTAATTAGTAAACCATTAGATCTTATGAGCGCTTGCCCACTGTACAACAGTCTAGCGACCACGTCATACTGTCGTGGTGCATTTGTACATTGAAAATGTGATTCGCTACTGTCGCCTGACTGTCATGGTTGCAATGGCGTGCATGATTAAATGGGCACTCACCCACATCACGATTTTTTTGTCGTATGTCGTACGTTCTCCCCATTAGTCTAGTTCTCGTTGCACCTTCTCTTTTTGCACTTTGCATACTGTGTTTGTTTTACAGAGTGAATAGTTACTGTACAGTTGTGAGTGACAATGGCATCAAATGAATTATTGTGCAGATTCAAAACAGCAACTGAAGTGATAATTGACAATGATGTATTGATTTAATTAGTGGAAGCAAACCCAGTACAGTGGGATTGAATTTTAAACCATTATAAATACAGAAATGGAACGAAAGAAGCGTGGAAACTAGGTTGCTCTGCTCTGAGAGAGGATTTTAAACAATTAGAGGGTAAAGAAAAAAAAAAACTATGCCGGTTTTTTACTCAATTAATAACTCGATTAATTGGGTGAATCTAGTACTTCCACTCAATCCTACGCTGCCTAATTCTGCTCCACATTGCAACAACACATAAAGGATTCATTGTTTTACTAATTTTGATACAGAACCGCTGTTAATATATACTAGTGCACCTCTTGCTCGAAATCGAGCAATTGCAAAATATTAAAGGCGTTATTTCAAAACGAATAATAGACAAATTTCTGATTACTTAAAAGAGTCAACTAAAAGATGATGTAATCAATCATTCCACTCTAGTTATTGAAACTGGAAAAGAACTCACCCTGAAAACAAAGGCTCACGCCACTCCAGTTATCGACACTGGAAACGAACTCAGACTGAAAACGAACGCTCTTGGGTCATGTGTCTACTGTGAATAGCTGTAATTAATACACATTTTTCGTCCGATTAAGTAAACAAAATCTTTTCTTCATAAGAAATACTTTGGGATTTTGATGGCCTGTGGGGTGAAGCCCGAAGACTTTTATTACAGGAATTGGTGAAAGGGGGCGTCTACACAAAAAATACTTCAATTTGACACCTCGTTTGCAAAAATCCGTCCATTATTAACGGAGGAGTTGTGTTTCGTAGAAATCGCCTTCACGTATTATATATAAGGATTGCGCAAAACACACTAACTCGTCCACGGCTACCTAGCAACTGGTCATTTACTTGATAAAGTGTCGTAAAGTGTCGCACATACGATAAAAATACAGTAAAAAACAGTAAACATGCAATAGTACGTAAATAAACCGATGTATAAATTGGAAAATTAAACTATCAATTAAATTAGATCGCATGATAGATATTCTAGACTTGGTTGATTTTACAAGAAACGTATATATTTAATTGTAATTGTGTTAATCCTTTTAATCCTTTAACCCCTTGATGTGCCTTGTTGCAGGAATATCACCGTGGTGTGCTGGTGTCTGCCAATCGTACCAAAAACGTAGCATGGGATTTAACGCAGCTGTATTCTGCCCCACATCAGGCTCCTCAAACTCTTTCGTCTCTGAAGGTAACTATCATATACTTGATTTACTATTTGAAACAAAGAAATAGTTGTTACACTTTAAAAGATCTCTTAATTTTTCAAGGTTCTTGCTATATTGAGCTGATCTGTCTCCCGTATGAGGTTCAAGAAGAATCTTGTCAGTGGTGAAGCAAAATGTTAAACTACATAAATACTCAGGGCCGTATTTCCCTAACAGCAGCTGACACGGCGGTTGCCGGGGTTCCCGGCCTAGGAGGGGGCCTCACTTGGGACCCAAATATTTTTTTTATAAATTTATTTCACCGATTTAATCTGTTTTGCTGTGAACGCGGGAGACGTTGATAAAATTTGCTAAGATCTTCACTATTTCGCCGTTAATGTTAGAGTCACTATTCGTCCGCTATCACAGAATATGTGCAGGATTTTATTACGACCCCACAAACTCGGAAGATCATCATGATTTCTTCATGATCGAAGGAGATGCAGATGATGTCTCTGAGCTTGCCCAAGATATTAACAATTTCTCCTCGACCAAAGAAGTGGTTCATGATTTTGCCGCGATCGTAAGAGATGAAGATGATGTTTCCCCGCTTGCAAAAGATGTTAACTATTTCTACATAGAAGATACTCGTGATTTCACCGTGATCGCAGAAGACGAAGATGATATCTCAAGGATCGTGTTCACAATTTCCTACACGACTACATGAGATATTAATGATTCCGTCGCAATTGGAGGATATGATGATGACGCCTCTGCACTCAGGCAAGATGTTAACTAATACATCCAACACATGCAAGATGTTAACTAATACTTCTAATACATAGTCGTACAACCCAAGTCATATAGTGGGTGAGCAGCCAGATGAAGATGATGTGTCCGTGATTGCGCAAGATGTTTACTGGTTTCTGCAACCGCAGGATTAAATATAAGACATTCATTATTTTGCGGTGATCGCAGAAGGCTAAGATGGTGTATCCGCGATTGCGGTAGTAATGCTCTAATCTCAAATTTTACGAGGTTGTGCAAAGCATCAGCGATCGTGCTTGATGTTCATTATTTTACCATGATTTTCACGATCCCTCCGTGACGGCGCCAGATGTCCAAGATTTTACTGTGACTGCAGAAGATCCTTGCAATTTAGCCACAATTACAGATTTTGCATAAACTTATTCCAGTTCTTTCCAAAATTACCTAATTTTGATCTGATGCTTGAAGGGCAACATTTTTTATTTAACCGGAAAGAAATTAAAATATCTAGCACTGATCTTAGCCCCTAATATTATTATTTACAAATAAGAATAAGAATAAGAATAATGTTTATTTTCCCAAATAGTTACAAATAGATACAACAAAACAAAATGACAGTTTTATAAATTCATAAAGTAATTTCATAAAATATTTCAAAGACTTTATTGTAATATTCTAATTCTAAATGAATAGACTCTTTATTAGCTAGACTTCTAGGTCTTTTTAACAATAGGATTGTTGAAATCAAAAGATGAATTCATTGAGTTGAAGAATTACCACGTGTATTTTTAAACTCTTAAGTTCCAACCTTCAAAGAATCAGAATATAGAGGGGCTTCATAGATTCTAAATACGGCCCTGTAAATACTATACCCTGTTGAAAAATATGGATATAACATTTAATAAGGATAGGTTTGGAATCAAACCCTCCCCTATAGATTGGCAATAGCTGTTGGCAACTGAGTCCAAAAAAAAACCTAGTTATGGAACATGGTGGAAGAGTCAATATTTTACCAAAAAGTGTAAAATCATTAAGGACAGTTAATTTAAAATAAGTGGCGGTCTAGTTAGGATATATTTTAACAATTATTTGATACCATTTTAGATCTTTCCGACTCTTGTGGGTGTCAACTTTTGGGAGAAGATCTCCATTGAATGAATTACAACTTTAAGCCGGACTTGAACTCACAAAATTTGCTCTCTTGGACTTCGCTCTTTGCAGGTTTTTAGTTGCTGTCTTACCAAAGGTAGGAACTTTCCTTTTGTGTGCATAATTTGTTCTGCGATCACTCATCGGATTGAGTCTTCGCTTCACTGAAGAAATCCCTGTCATTTAGTTTTAGGTTACCACAAAGAGATTAGAGCTATCACAGATAACTAAATTCATTTTATTAATCATTGTTATCAGATCAGGGATTTTCAGGTTTTTTTTATTAGATAGTGTTAGGGGAAATTTGACTATATATTTCATGAGTAGGTTAGCCAGATGCTTTTAGAACAGAGTGGAATTTTTTTGGTTTTTTTCATCGTGCAGTGTTAGGTGATAATTTTTATATTCTCATGAATAGATTAGCCATTGATTTTAGAACAGATTAGGGATTATCAGGTTCTTTTTTTGGAAGATAGTTAAGATATTATTACAGTAGCTCACAAACACTTTATAGCTATGATAGGTGAGTGCCAGGCCATCCTCTACGAGACATCTTCGAGAGCAGATCTTCATATACAAGACGCTTCATTATTTGTTTGTTTTGTTTGTGTGTGTGTGTACTTATATTTATTTCCATGTCCAGCTTATCTGATATGCTTTTAAACGAACATAGTGATGAACGTCGATTTGACGCGATTTCAGATGTAAGTCATAAAGTTGGATAGTTAGAGTTGATTGTTGATATTAGTTAAAAGAACCAGAAGAAGAAGAAGAGCAAGAAAATCACACATAAAAAGTAGCGGTATGTTGTGTATCTTTAAGTAAATTAAAATTTTATTGTTTCCTCAAATGTAGCATACTGTACATATATTTTTATTATTAGATATTGTTTACCTATAACTAGGTGTTATTGATACGCCTTCTTTAAGTTAGGGAATAATTTTAGGATAGACATATATTTTGTATTATTATTTATTAAGTAATTTTTCAGTAGCCTGGTAAAAGTTTAAGAAGTTTAACCATGAAAAAAGAGATTAAAACTCTTATCTACTTAGGTAAAGCAAGTAAGTAGGGAATTATTTACGCCTTAAGCGGATGGGGACTTCTATGACCAACAAATAGATAAAAAAATAGACATAAAATAGATTCCTATGTAAGGTTTTGCACGATTAAACTTCTAAGATTCTTACCAGGGGTGGTAAGGAGGGATAAATGGGCTTTGCCCTTAAACTATTTCAAAACTCATATCGTGCGATATATTTGATAAAATTCAAAATTTTTTGGAGTTTTGAAAACAGGTTTTGATTAGTAATCCACACCTTAAGCTTTGTGTTACGGCCCTGCCATAGTACGGTAATATTGTGGTAGATACAGGAGGCCCTCCAACCAAACATGGCAGAGAGAATGATAGAGAGAAGAGGTAGATCAAAATCATTGTGTCTGGACCTCCTCTCCCTACCACGGGTGTCCTTTATCCAAAGTATCCCTTAAACCTTATTCCAACCCACTGACATGATTTCCTTACTTTTTTCTCTTCATCCTGCTAGCTTCCATAAAGGCTTCGTCAGAGCTGTATTCGTCTACCTAAGTAAGTATCTTATCTACTCTACAAACAGAAACAATATTAGGGTAATACAACTTTAGTGTAAGTAGATATCAGAAAATGCAAAAATCCTAATTTTCAAGAAGGCTATATTGTTAACGAGATCACATATTTCCTTGCTCAATGAGATTACAACTCTTAGAATATTTTAAGTATCCAACCTACTCACGAGTCTACTACAATGGAACATAATGGATGTCAGGAAATAAGATTTTAGGTGAAAAGTTCTATATTGCATATTTAAAATTACTAATCTCATAAAGACTGCCAACTATTAAACTGTCCCTTTACAATTTGGAAGTGAAGAGCTTGGAATTTTTGAAGCGACCAATGTTGGTTTTTACAAATTCTACTATAATGTGACTGCATCCCACAACACAGGTAAATAGAAGTAAGTTTTGTTCAAAATAGGTTTTACTTTTAATAGTTTGTTGATCCTGTTTCAGATCTTTCTGATTGTAGCACGTGTGTACTTTCGTGAGCAAATCTCATAGCAAGTAATTCAACTACTTCCAAGTATGAACTTCCCGCTTCGAGAAGATGTTAATATCAGCTGTCTTTTTTATCATTTACAGGTAATTTTTTATATTTCTCATAACTAAATTTTTAAATTGATAAGAATACAATACTCATTGGATTTACGTAACGGTGTACAGCAAATGTAACTACACGGCACTCCCAGTGGTGTGTGCCAGAACCTATGGTAACTGCAGCTCGGCTGACAGTTTATATTTAATTCTTTTTGTCTATGACGATACACAATGGATTTACAGATCAGCATTACTAAACAGTAAACATGAAATAGTATGTAAATAAACTGATGTATAAATTGAAAAAAAACTAACAATTTTATTAAAACAAATCTCATGATAGATTGAAATTACCTAAATGGAGTACTGGTGTCTGTCCAGAATAATCAGAGAATCAATATATATATTGAAGATATGGTAAATTAAATTCTAGACTTGCTTGATGATTTTACAAGAAACATATATATTTAATTGTAATTGGGTTAATCCTCTAATCCATATTTATATATTAAACCCCTCGACGTGCCTTGTTGCAGGTATATCACTGTGGTGTGGTTGTATCTGGCAATCGTACCAAAAGCGTAGCAATGGATTTAACACAGCTGTATTCTGCCCCACGTCAGGCTCTTCGAACACTTTTGTCCCTTAAGGTAACTATCATACACTTGATTTACTATCTGAAACAAAGAAATAATTAGTTGTTAAAAACATAGACACTTTAAAAGGTCTCTTAAGCTTTTAAGGTTCTTGCCATATTGAGCTGGTCTGTTTCCCATATGAAAATCAAGATGAATCTTGTCAGTGGTGTAGCAAAAGGCCAAACTACATAAATACTCAGGGTGGTATTTCCCAAATGGGAGACATGGCAGTTTCCTGGGCCTCGGCCTAAGAGGGGGCCCTAAATATATATATATATTTTTTTTTATATAAATTTAATTCACTGATTTAATCTGTATCACCTCAGATGCAGGAAATGTTGATAAAATCTGTGCTACAGCAAAAGATCTTCCCTATTTTGTCATTAATGTAGGAGTTGTCACTATTGATCCGCTATCACAGGAATATGTCCAGGATTTTATCGCGACCCCGCATACTCTGAAGGTCATCACGATTTTGCCATGATCGAAGGATATGCAGATGACGTCTCTGTGCTTGGCAAGATATTAACAATTTCTCCTCTATCATAGAAGTGGTTTATGATTTTGCCCCGATCGAAGGAGTTCGTGGTCGCTGCCCGTTTTTTCACAATTTCAACTTAAGATGAGCACTGTGATTAAAAATCCCACCAGTTAAGAGGTGGGGTCAGTGATACGGGTTTTGTTGGGAAAGACTTAAAACCGAAACTTATCCTCAAGTTTCACGGACTTTGTTGTTTGAAATTGTCACACGACAATGCGAAAGCTCTGTTATCGGGAATCGGCGCTTTTCGCCAACCTTTTCATCAACTTTTCCATGATTCACAATTCTTGGGCGCTCGCTCTTCGCTGACTCATGAGCCTCAGACCGCATTATTAAACTGAATTCACCATTTTCTCACATCTTTAATTCATTACGTTGTTTCCTTAAACTTCACACACTTGGCGATAAGTGGCTTCGGCTTTAAGTTTTTGTCAACAAAAACCGTATCACCGACCTTACCTCTTAACTGGTATGATTTTTAATCACAGCAAGAGAATGCTCCCGTTGTCACGGCTGGACCCCGACTGAGTTGCCGAGTGCGCCCACAACAAAATGTACTTGTTGTGATAGTTTCTAGGGTGCACTCAAACCATACACAAAAATTAAGGTCGACAAATAAAACACGCACAGGGGGGTGGGATATCAAACCAAATCAAATCATTCTTTATTCGTTATACATAAAATAATATGTATAAAGTGTATTGAATTGAGGTAGCCCTCAGGACGCCCCTTAACTTACCTCTACTCTTCCAAGTAATCTCATGGTTGATTAAACAAAGGGTGACACATAAATAACAGCTAACTTGTCAGACTTGCATATAATACCTCGACAGTGGAGAATTATTCCATCCTATGCACTTTACATGTTATCAGTGGTGGCTGTTGACCATTTAGTTGGGATGTTCACAGGCCTTTTGAAAGGGAAACCAGTGTAGAGGGCTGATATGTTTTGAAATTTTCCTTTCAGTCTTGATTTTTAAACAGCAAATCCTATGCCTGCGTTGTGATTGCCAACACCACAGCCACTGTAATAAAGTATATGAAGTATACAGTATATAAAGTATATAACTATTTGAGTTCAACTTGCCATTAAATGGCCATCTTGTCTACTACATCTAAATGGTAACTATCAAATTCATTCATGTAACGGTATAGATTAAACTTCCTTGGTATTAACATCCGAAAATTACATGATCCAAATCTCAAATTCTTAAACCAAAGCTTGGGTCTGGTTCCTTGATATCCGTCCTTTTCCGGGGCGTGTTGTTGGTGTTTCTGAACAAGAATGTATAGTAAATACAAATCTAAACATGATTTATTGTACAAGAAACTTACATATTCAACGGTAATTCATCTAACCCCTTGTTGCAGGCATATCACTGTGGTATCTGTCAATAACAGCAAAAGTTTATCGAGGGAAGTAACGCAACTTAGCCTGCACTATGTCAACTACCTTCAACACTAAAGTCGCAGGTGAATATCCTATGTTTAATATGCTATTAGGAACAAACAAATCAACGGTGTTTCATACATTTGCCGCAGTAAAAGTTTTCTTCAGCTAAAACATGATGAGTTTTCTTATATTATTCTTAAAACGTAATACAGTATACTTTTGGTCATACTGTTGCAAAATCAGCAGGTTGTAGCTTATTGTTGCATTCATGTTAATAGTTTGACATATCAACAGTATAATGTACATAACCCTAATAGACAGAATTGTTGACAGCTGCTTATTTGCATTAGCAGTGTTAGTGTTGAAAAACTTTTAGAAGTTGTTTTGAGAGTTTTTGAGATCTTACATGAAATGTATATCTGTTTTTTTAAACTTAGTTTATTAAATTATATTGCATGAGGTCAAAAAAAAATAGTTCATCTGACTGGCAAAAGTGTCTTTTTGCTCCCTGCCCATTTTTCGAACTACGGTTTTGCCTTTTCATTGATTTGAGTATGTAAATCATTTTGATGTAATAGTTAAAAACTTGGTTCGTTGCAGATAAATCACCGCTGTTACCTCGGCCTGGATGAGTTGTGGACCGTAACAGAGGATCAACCATATCATTGTAACACTAAGGAGATTCAACCCTCGATGAGAAGGAAGCAGCAATCTGGATTCCCCTGTTTGCAGGTTTTTGGTTTCTGTCTGTACTAAATTTAGGACCATTTATGTAATTTAGGGTGGGTGTTTGACATCACCCTTTGGATTAAATCTCGGCAGCTTCACCAAATAATACAGTCAATGTTTGAATAACTGTTAAGCAAGCTCATAAAATATGAACATAAAACAAAGTGATGGTGTTGAATAAACAAAAAATACAGAAGTATTTTAGCCAGGATAGGTTTTTTAAACAGTCGGACACATGGGATTGGGATTTATGTGCAGTTCTTTGATTCTGCATTTTTACAAAGTATGTAATTGACCATACTTGACTACAAATGTTTATGATGAGCAACACAATTAATTGTTCAATAGTAGAGAAAAATCTATAAAGTATGAGTATTCTGGCCTGGAAAAGCTATAAAATACTACAAGAGGTCAAGAATTCCTTATTTTCCCTGGGACGAACCGACACACGGGACTGTGATTTATGTAATTCTATGATTCTGCAGTTTGCAAGTTTTCTGGGTCCTGTCCTATCAAAAGTTAACTAGCATGCCTGTGCATTTGTTACAAGGGGAACCGATGACCTGTAATCTTGTGGACTCCTAGCACTACATTTATCGCAGACTTTAAAATCAGTTCATCTCAGTGTTGAGAAGGTATTGTACACCTCTCGTTGTCCCTTCATAACTCTTCTGAGTAAAATTTTCAGGAGAGAAATCGACAGCAAACACTAGTAGAGTAGAGACAAAAAGTTATCATAACAAAACTAAGAATGAAATACAGAACAAAACATAATTACTTGTAGGTTCTAGTGTAGTTGGTATAACTCTTGCCCTCTTCTAAATATTGTCTTTTTAGACTCTGTTTTAGATTTTCAAATTGTATTGAGCAACTTGTCTATCAATGGAAATTCGTATAGTGCTTTCTGACATCTTGGAACTTCCTACACGAAGATGACATAAGCTCCACCTCTTCCGCCAATAAGTGCCAAAGTAATTTTTTTGTAGAAACAATTTCAAAAAAACTTTATATTAATGGTCATTAATGAACAAATAAGCAATATTTTAGTAATTTAAAGCAATATAGGGTCTTCAATACCCCAAAGTTGTTTTATACTAAGTTCGCAACCACAAGAGAACGGACACTCTAGACTTGTTTGATATCAAAAAATTAAAGTAATAGAATATTAGTATAATTCATAGTAAGTTTGTTGTTCATCTAACATCTTGATGTTTATTGTTGCAGGCATATCACTGTGGTGTCTGTCAATCATAGCAAAAGTTTATCGAGGGAAGTAACGCAACTCAGCCTGCACTACGTCATCTCACGTCAACCTCCTCCAACACTTAAACCGCCGGTGAATATCCAATGTTTGATATCCTATGAGAAACAAATGAATCAACAGTTGTTTCATACATTTGTCACGATAAAGGTTTCTTGAGCTACCCAATATTAAGTAATCCACTTATTTGGTGGATAGGTGGATTGGTTCTAGCCTTTATTGAGCTGATAGATAATAGACAATTTCCATACTATTATTTTCTCAATTGGTTGAGTACAAATTTTTTGGTTGATCTGTTCAGCATATATGGTTAAGGATGCTATTGTTAGTGGTGGAGTAAAACGCCAAACTTCAAAAAGAATGAAACCTGTTCGAGAATATGGAAGGATCATTTAGTTAAGATATGTTAGAATCAAGCCCTCCTCTTTGAAATTGCAAGTCACATTATAGCTGAAGTTGCCAAAGTAGCACACATCGTTGGCCCAATGTTGGGAAATGGTCGCCACGGTTGGGAAATGGTTGGCGGAAATTTTATCAATTTGGTCCGGATTTTCTGGTCCAAAATTTGTTTTCTTGTTTTTTATCAAAATTAGTTTTATGAACTATTTAATCAATTTATTTACTCAACTGATAATAATGCTTTTCATACAAAATCTTGATTATTTTGTGTTTTTTACATTTAGACCTAATGGGATGGTTGGCCCTTCGTTGAAAATTGGTTGGTTGGCCAACCGTAAGACTTAGTGCCAATACATACCGATGGCCAACCATCGACAGAAACGTAGGGCCAACCATTTGCCAACGATTTTTGCTACTTGAGTGAAAACTTAAGAGGAACAAACCTAATCACGGAACATGGTGGATGCGTCAATTCTCTTTCGCTATGTTTTTGAATACTACAAAGTGGCTATAAAGGTGGTATCCATAAAAAATTAATTTAGATATTTAAAAGTAATTGCCAGTCAAGCAAGGATACATTTAAATAAATCTTTTGATTCTGTTTTAGATCTTTTCTACTGTCGCGCGGGTCTACTTTTGCGAGATCTCATTGGTTGAAAATGGTGTGGCCCTCATGGACTTTCATTATGAAGATTTTGAAATCAGGTGTCTACTGTAAAATTCATAGGTAGGTTATTTATTTATCTATCTATATATCTACAGTATATATATATACTGATTTAGGCAAAAATCGTGACACCAGGTTAACTTTTTAACACATTGCAGTAGTTAAACCAAACTCGGCACGTGTTAATATCATAAAACTGCACTTTTTCATAAAAGAGACATTTTCCATGTTACCCATAATGGTACATATTGGGAGCAGCCCTAAATTTTCAAATGTGACCCCATATCAAGTGACCCCCTCATTTTAAAAGGTTTATTAAGATTAATTAAATAGCGTAACCCAGATGTTGATATCACACCTCTAACCAAAATGGGAGCCACTTTAAAATTTGAAATTTGATATCAATATGTATTCGGTTTATCATCTCAACAATCAACTCTGGTTTGGTAAAAAAACAGCTGACTCCACGTTTCAGGTTCTTACCGCAGGAATTATTTTCGTAGTATCAGCTGTTTTCATTGTTGGCTTCAAAAACACTTAATTGTTATTGTAGTTACGGTCAAGCCCATTTCAAATACTTAAAATCATCTGATATTGCTGCACGAACATAGTGATGAACGTTGATTTGACGCAAATTCAAATAAAGTCGTAAAGTTGAATAGTTTGAGTTGATTGTTAATACTAGTTTAAAGTTAGATGTTTAAGTACTGTATCTTTGTAAATATTAACTCACAAAATATAACTTTAAACTGATGGTTTGCTCACTTAGACTTCGCTCTTTGCAGGTTTTAGTTGCTGTCGTACCAAAGGTAGGAACTTTCCTTTTGTGTGCATTATGTGTTCTGCCATCACTCATCGGATTGAGTCTTCGCTTCACTGATGAAATCCCCGTCATTTAGTTTTAGGCTACTAGAAAGAGCATAGGGATGGTTAGTGTTATCACAGATTACTAAATTCAATTTATTTATCATTTTTATTAGACCAGGGATTTTCAGGTTTTTTTTATTAGATAGTGTTAGGTGAAATTTTACTACATCTTCCCATCAATAGTTTAGCCATAGGCTTTTAGAACAGAGTAGGGATTTTCAGGTTTTGTTATTAGATAGTGTTAGGTGAATTTTTACTATATCTTCTCAAGAATAGATTAGCCATAGGTTTTAGAACAGATTAGGGATTTTCAGGTTCTTTATTATCAGATAGAGAGTTAGGAAGATAATTAAGATATTATTACTGTAGCTCACAAACACTTTTTTAGCTATGATAGGTTAGTGCCAGGCCATCCTCTACAAGACATCTTCAAGAGCAGATCTTCATATACAAGACGCTTAATTATTTGTTTGTTTTGTGTGTGTGTGTGTGTACTTATATTTATTTCCATGTCCAGTTTTAAATCATCTGATATTGTTACACTAACACAGTGATGAACGTCGATTTGACGCGATTTCAGATGTAAGTCTTAAAGTTGGATAGTTTGAGTTGATTGTTGATATTAGTTAAAAGAACCAGAAGAAGAAGAAGAGAAGAAGATGCGAGAAGAATCACACATAAAAAGTAGTGGTATGTTGTGTATCTTTAAGTAAATTGAAATTTTATTGATTCCTCAAATGTAGCATACTGTACATATATTTTTACTATTAGATATTGTTTACCTATAACTAGGTGTTATTGATACGCCTTCTTTAAGTCAGGGAATAATTTTAGGATAGACATATATTTTGTATTGTTATTTATTAAGTCATTTTTCAGTAGCCTGGTAAAAGTTTAAGAAGTTTAACCATGAAAAAAGAGATTATATAACTCTTATCTACTTAGGCAAAGCAAGTAAGTAGGGAAGTATTTACGCCTTAAGCGGATGGGACTTCTATGACCAACAAATAGATAAAAAATGGACATAAAATAGATTCCTATGTAAGGTTTTGCATGATTAAACTTCTAAGATTCTTACCAGGGGTGGTAAGGAGGGATAAATGGGCTTTGCCCTTAAACTATTTCAAAACTCATATCGTGCGATATATTTGATAAAATTCAAAATTTTTTGGAGTTTTGAAAACAGGTTTTGATTAGTAATCCATACCTTAAGCTTTGTGTTACGGCCCTGCCATAGTACGGTAATATTGTGGTAGAAACAGGAGGCCCTCCAACCAAACATGGCCGAGGGGGCCCTTGGGGGTAGAGAGAAGAGGTAGATCAAAATAATTGTGTCTGGACCTCCTCTCCCTACCACGGGTGTCCTTTATCCAAAGTATCCCTTAAACCTTATTCCAACCCACTGACATGATTTCCTTACTTTCTTCTCTTCATCCTGCTAGCTTCCATAAAGGCTTCGCCAGAGTATTCGACTACCTAAGTAAGTATCTTATCTACTCTACAAACAGAAACAGTATTAGGGTAAAGCAACCTTAGTGTAAGTAGATATCAGAAAATTCAAAAAGCCTAATTTTCAAGAAGGCTATATTGTTAACGAGATCACATATTTCCTTGCCCAATGAGATTACAACTCATAGAATATTTTAAGTATCCAAGCTAGTCACGAGTCTACCACAATGGAACATAATGGATGTCAGGAAATAAGATTTTAGGTGAAAAGTTCTATATTCCATATTTAAAATTACTAATCTCATAAAGAACTACCAACTATTAAACTGTCCCTTTACGATTTGGAAGTGAAGGGCTTGGAATTTTTGAAGCGACCAATGTTGGTTTTTACAAATTCTACTATAATGTGACACTGCATCACACAACACAGGTAAATAGAAGTAAGTTTTGTTCAAAATAGGTTTTACTTTTAATAGTTTGTTGATCCTGTTTCAGATCTTTCCGATTGTAGCACGTGTGTACTTCCGTGAGAAAATCTCATAGCAAGTAATTCAACTACTTCCAAGTATGAACTTCCCGCTTCGAGAAGATGTTAATATCAGCTGTCTTTTTTATCATTTACAGGTAATTTTTTATATTTCTCATAACTAAATTTTTAAATTGATAAGAATACAATACTCATTGGATTTACGTTACGGTGTACAGCCCATGTAACTACACGGCACTCCCAGTGGTGTGTGCCAGAACCTATGGTAACTGCAGCTCGGCTGACAGTTTATATTTAATTCTTTTTGTCTATGACGATACACAATGGATTTACAGATCAGCATTACTAAACAGTAAACATGAAATAGTATGTAAATAAACTGATGTATAAATTGGAAAAATAAACTAACAATTTTATTAAAATAAATCTCATGATAGATTTAAATTACCTAAATGGAGTACTGGTGTTTGTCCAG
This sequence comes from Macrosteles quadrilineatus, assembly GCF_028750875.1. Classification (NCBI taxonomy): domain Eukaryota; kingdom Metazoa; phylum Arthropoda; class Insecta; order Hemiptera; family Cicadellidae; genus Macrosteles; species Macrosteles quadrilineatus. The sequence goes on from NW_026542594.1 coordinate 186,586,705, forward strand.
AATAATCAGAGAATCAATATATATATTGAAGATGTGGTAAATTAAATTCTAGACTTGCTTGATGATTTTTAAAGAAACATTTATATTTAATTGTAATTGTGTTAATCCTCTAATCCATATTTATATATTAAACCCCTCGACGTGCCTTGTTGCAGGTATATCACCATGGTGTGGTAGTATCTGGCAATCGTACCAAAAGCGTAGCAATGGATTTAACACAGCTGTATTCTGCCCCACGTCAGGCTCCTTGAACACTTTTGTCCCTTAAGGTAACTATCATACACTTGATTTACTATCTGAAACAAATAAATAATTAGTTGTTAAAGACATAGACACTTTAAAAGGTCTCTTAAGCTTTTAAGGTTCTTGCCATATTGAGCTGATCTGTTTCCCATATGAGAATCAAGATGAATCTTGTCAGTGGTGTCGCAAAAGAACAAACTACATAAATACTCAGGGTGGTATTTCCCAAACGGGGGACATGGCAGTTTCCTGGGCCTCAGCCTAAGAGGGGGCCCTAAATATATATATATATATTTATTTATTTATTTTATAAATTTAATTCACTGATTTAATCTGTATCGCCGCAGTTGCAGGAAATGTTGATGAAATCTGTGATACAGCAAAAGATCTTCCCTATTTCGTCATTATTGTAGGAGTTGTCACTATTGATCCGCTATCACAGGAATAGGCCTATGTCTAGGATTTTATCGCGACCCTGCATTCTCTGAAGGTCATCACGATTTTGCCATGATCGAAGGAGATGCAGATGACGTCTCTGTGCTTGGCAAGATATTAACAATTTCTCCTCGGCCATTGAAGTGGTTTATGATTTTGCCCCGATCGAAGGAGTTTCGTGGTCGCTGCCCGTTTTTTCACAATTTCAACTTAAGATGAGCACTGTGATTAAAAATCCCACCAGTTAAGAGGTGGGGTCAGTGATACGGGTTTTGTTGGGAAAGACTTAAAACCGAAACTTATCCTCAAGTTTCACGGACTTTGTTGTTTGAAATTGTCACACGACAATAAGAAAGCTCTGTTATCGGGAATCGGCGCATTTCGCGAACCTTTTCATCAACTTTTCCATGATTCACAATTCTCGGGCGTCCGCCCTTCGCTTCGTCATGACTCATGAGCCTCAGACCACATTATTAAACTGAATTCACCATTTTCTCACAACTTTAATTCATTACGTTGTTTCCTTAAACTTCACACACTTGGCGATAAGTGGCTTCGGCTTTAAGTTTTTGTCAACAAAAACCGTATCACCGACCTTACCTCTTAACTGGTATGATTTTTAATCGCAGCACGAGAATGCTCCCGTTGTCATGGCTGGACGCCGACAGAGTTGCCGAGTGCGCCCACAAAAAAATGTACTTGTTGTGATAGTTTCTAGAGTGCACTCAAACCATACACAAAAATTAAGGTCGACAAATAAAACACGCACAGGGGGGTGGGATATCAAACCAAATCAAATCATTCTTTATTCGTTATACATAAAATAATACTAGTGGAACCCCGTCGAAATCGACGGTTAATCTTGAGGTTTTATGTAAATTCAGCTAACTGCGATGGATAGAGTAAAGCATTAAAATCTTAGTTAAATGAAGGGAGGATAAGCAATAATAAGTATGACGATTGTGTTCCCTAAAAACGTGATTGATGAATTCGTTTAATACAATATTTCCCACCTTTTTATCGGCTTTAGGTTGCCCAAAAGGTTTTTTAGGAGTCTTATAATTGTTTGTTCATGAGTTTGTTTCATGCCAAAGCCACTTTCACTATATGGGAGAATGAGTTCATATAATTAGTCTATCATGTTACGGAAAGAGTCAATATTTATTACTAACCACTAATTCCATCTGCTTTAGGAAAATCATTCAGATTGTATCCGGATTTATAAGTAAATCTTCATCTTTGGTCATAAAAATACAGAATTCTATCAGCATATTAAATCAGTTTTTTTTGTATTTGATAAAAATATCTGATTCTCCAGAAAGCACTCCAAACAGTAACATTCTTACTTCGATCTCAGCAATTTTAATTCCTTCTCTTGCCACATCGACCCATGTATTTAATCATCCTGTTCTTACTTGATAATTCATTAGCTTATGGGGTAGTTTTGCCTTGGCCATATCGATCACATAAAGCTGTGCATGTATTTCGTGCATGGAATGAACCATATTTGTAGGAAATTCGATCACAAATCTTGAACATTTGCGGAACCAAATCCATAACCTAGTCCAGCCTTGGTAACAAATTATGCAAATGCTATGAGATGTGATGACACTGTTGTGTTTCCAAATGTTTTGTATGTAGTGAGGTTTAGATGCGTTGTTCGACCTAGCTACATGTGTACATCAAAGTAAAAACCGTGAACACATTTTTTTTAAATACCTGAATTGACATTAGTTCACCTACTTCACCAAAACCATAGATGAAACATACTCCGTAGTTAGTCTATTCCAAAACTTGACACACAGCTCTCATCCTCAACGGACTCATCTATGACACAATTTTCAACCCGATTATCAAAAACTTTTATACCAATAAATGAATCTCTGATGTTCTTTCTTGAATTTAAAAATAAATGGAGATTGAAAGTAGGAAAAAAAGGCAAGTGCAAACCTTACAATATATATATAAGCTAACCTGATAAGGAATAATTATATGTTCCTTTGAAATTGATATATTACACTTATTTCATAATTTGAAATTTTCTAAGAGCAATAAAGCATAGATTTTGGAACAAAACATTTAAAACGTATCATAAATTCATCATTTTGTTGAAACTATAAAAAACTTGCCATGCAGTGGAGAATCCATTTAAAATCATAAATAATAATAAAAACATTTAATTTTGACAGTTTCAGTAGACCTTTGAATACAATTTTAATATTTACAGCTGGTTCATTAAAAGTAGTGTAAAATTATCCATATGGTCGTAATGTAAACAAAATTGCAGAGAGAACTTTAAAGGCCTCTGGGACAGAGCCCCAAGGAAATTTACATCGTTTCTCTTTTGAGGGCTCACCTACAGACCAAGACCTTTCTTTAGATACCCCTACCAAGTTTCTACGCCCAGCCGTTCTCTCAAATTAGCTGTGACAAAAACCCCGTTTTCCTCCATAAGAATAACATGGGGTGGGAATTCAAAAGCCACTGGGGCAGAGCCCCAAGGGAATTCACCATGTTTCTCTTTTGATGGCTCATCTACAGACCAAGACCTTTCTTTAGACACCTTTACCGAGTTTCTACGCCCAGCCGTTCTCTCAAAATAGCTGTGACAAAGAAAAACAGTTTCAAATTAATATATAGATGTATAAAGTCTATTGAATTGAGGTAGCCCTCAGGACGCCCCTTAACTTACCTCTACTCTTCCAAGTAATCTCATGGTAGATTAAACAAAGGGTGACACATAAATAACAGCTATCTTGTCAGACTTACATATAATACCTCGACAGTGGAGAATTATTCCATCCTATGCACTTTACACTGGCTGGTGACCATTTAGTTGGGATGTTCACAGGCCTTGTGGAAGGGAAACCAGTGTAGAGGGCTGATATGTTTTGAAATTTTCCTTTCAGTCTTGATTTTTAAACAGCAAATCCTATGCCTGCGTTGTGATTGCCAACACCACAGCCACTGTAATAAAGTATATAAAGTATATAACTCTTTGAGTTCAACTTGCCATAAAATGGCCATCTTGTCTACTACATCTAAATGGTAACTATCAAATTCATTCATGTAACGGTATAGATTAAACTTCCTTGGTATTATTAACATCCGAAAATTACATGATCCAAATCTCAAATTCTTAAACCAAAGCTTGGGTCTGGTTCCTTGATATTTCCGGGGCGTGTTGTTGGTGTTTCTGAACAAGAATGTATAGTAAATACAATTCTAAACTTGATTTATTGTACAAGAAACTTACATATTCAACGGTAATTCATCTAACCTCTTGACATTCCTTGTTGCAGGCATATCACTGTGGTATCTGTCAATCACAGCAAAAGTTTATCGAGGGAAGTAACGCAACTTAGCCTGCACTATGTCAACTACCTTCAACACTAAAGTCGCAGGTGAATATCCTATGTTTAATATGCTATTAGGAACAAACAAAACAAAGGTGTTTCATACATTTGCCGCAGTAAAAGGTTTCTTCAGCTAAAACATGAGGAGTTTATTTTATTCTTAAAACGTAATACAGTATACTTTTGGTCATACTGTTGCAAAATCAGCAGGTTGTAGCTTATTGTTGCATTCATGTTAATAGTTTGACATATCAACAGTATAATGTAGGCCTACATAACCCTTATAGACAGAATTGTTGACAGCTGCTTATTTGCATTAGCAGTGTTAGTGTTGAAAAACTTTTAGAAGTTGTTTTGAGAGTTTTTGAGATAATACATGAAATGTATATCTGTTTTTTTAAACTTAGTTTATTAAATTATATTACATGTGGTCAACAAAAATAGTTCATCTGACTGGCAAAAGTGTCTTTTTGCTCCCTGCCCATTTTTCCAACTACGGTTTCGCCTTTTCATTGATTTGAGTATGTAAATTATTTTGATGTAATAGTTAAAAACTTGGTTCGTTGCAGATAAATCACCGCTGTTACCTCGGCCTGGATGAGTTGTGGAACGTAACAGAGGATCAACCATATCATTGTAACACTAAGGAGATTCAACCCTCGATGAGAAGGAAGCAGCAATCTGGATTCCCCTGTTTGCAGGTTTTTGGTTTCTGTCTGTACTAAATTTAGGACCATTTATGTTATTTAAGGTGGGTGTTTGACATCACCCTTTGGATTAAATCTCGGCAGCTTCACCAAATAATACAGGCAATGTTTGAATAACTGTTAAGCAAGCTCGTAAAATATGAACATAAAACAAAGTGATGGTGTTGAATAAACAAAAAATACAGAAGTATTTTAGCCAGGAAAGGTTTTTTAAACAGTCGGACACATGGGATTGGGATTTATGTGCAGTTCTTTGATTCTGCATTTTTACAAAGTATGTAATTGACCATACTTGACTACAAATGTTTATGATGAGCAACACAATTAATTGTTCAATAGTAGAGAAAAATCTATAAAGTATGAGTATTCTGGCCTGGAAAAGCTATAAAATACTACAAGAGGTCAAGAATTCCTTATTTTCCCTGGGACGAACCGACACACGGGACTGTGATTTATGTAGTTCTATGATTCTGCAGTTTGCAGTTTTCTGGGTCCTGTCCTATCAAACGTTAACGTGCATGCTTGTGCATTTGTTGCGAGGGGAACCGATGACCTGTAATATTGTGGACTCCTAGCACTACATTTATCGCAGACTTTAAAATCAGTTCATCTCAGTGTTGAGAAGGTATTGTACACCTCTTGCTGTTCCTTCATAACTCTTCTGAGTAAAATTTTCAGGAGAGAAATCGAGAGCAAACACTAGTAGAGTAGAGACAAAAAGTTATCATAACAAAACTAAGAATTAAATACAGGAACGAAATAATTACTTGTAGGTTCTAGTGTAGTTGGTATAACTCTTGCCCTCTTCTAAATATTGTCTTTTTAGACTCTGTTTTAGATTTTCAAATTGTATTGAGCAACTTGTCTATCAATGGAAATTCGTATAGTGCTTTCTGACATCTTGGAACTTCCTACACGAAGATAACATAAGCTCCACCTCTTCAGCCAATAAGTGCTAAGGTAAATTCTTTTTAGAAACAATAAAAACAAGTTTATATCAATGGTCAGTAATGAACAAAAATAAGCAATGTTTTGGTAATTTTAAGCATAATAGGGTCTTCGATATCCCAAAATTGTTTTTACACTATGTTCAACTAAAAGAGAACGGACACTCTAGACTTGTTTGAATTGATATCAAAGAATTAAAGTAATAGCATTAATATTAGTATAATTCATAGTAAGTATGTTGTTCGTCTAACCTCTTGATGTTTATTGTTGCAGGCATATCACTGTGGTGTCTGTCAATCATAGCAAAAGTTTATCGAGGGAGGTAACGCAACTCAGCCTGCACTACGTCATCCTACGTCAACCTCCTCCAACACTTAAACCGCCGGTGAATATCCTATGTTTGATATCCTAAGAGAAACAAATGAATCAACAGTTGTTTCATACATTTGTCACGATAAAAGGTTTCTTGAGCTACCCAATATTAAGTAATCCGCTTATTTGTTGGATAGGTGGATTGGTTCTAGCCTTTATTGAGCTGATAGACAATAGACAATTTCCATACTATTATTTTCTCAATTGGTTGAGTACAAATTTTTTGGTTGATCTGTTCAGCATATATGGTTAAGGACGCTATTGTCAGTGGTGGAGTAAAACGCCAAACTTAAAAAAGAATGAAACCTGTTTGAGAATATGGATAGATCATTTAGTTAATATATGTTAGAACCAAGCCCTCCTCTTTGAAATGGCAAGTCACATTATAGCTGAAGTTGCCAAAGTAGCACACATCGTTGGCCCAACGTTGGGAAATGGTCGCCACGGTTAGGAAATGGTTGGCACGGTTGGGAAATGGTTGGCGGAAATTTTATCAATTTGGTTCGGGATTGTCTGGTCCAAAAAATAGTTTCTTGTTTTTTATCAAAATTAGTTTTTATGAACTATTAATCAATTTATTTACTCAACTGATAATTATGCTTTTTATACAAAATCTTGATTATTTTGTGTTTTAGCGAATTTCCCATATAGGGAATAAGCTATTACCGTAGTACTCATGATAAGACCTGGACCCGGGACCGATTTTTTTTTTCGTTTTGAGGTCCCTAGAGGCCAAAAATAGCATCCGTTCAAATTCATATATATATATATATATATATATATATATGTGTGTCCGTTAGCACGATAACTCAAGCAAAAATGATCCGATTTTGATGAAATTTGGTACAAACGTGTAAACCTACGTTTATTCGAACGAGTTCGCGAACCAGCATGATCGGACCATGGGAACGGGGGTTTATGGGGGCTTTTATGGGGTAAAAATGGGTTTTTCCCATTTTTGACCCAAAAAACTTAAATTTTTGCAATTTCTTTCCAAACTATTTTGTAGAGCTTAAAAAAAACAAATAATTTAGTATATTGAAGCGTTATAATGCGCCTAATGGTTACGGAGAAAATTCAAAAAAGTTGTAAATTTAAAATTCCTATGTTATTCTTATGGAGGATAAGTAAACTGTTAATTGTACTGTAGTTTGCTTTATTAACATATTTTGCCCAAATTTGGAAAATGTTTTTATTTCTTACTAACTATTAACATTTTACATAAAAAAAAACACTTTAACCCTCCCTGTTGCAGCAAACCTAAGTATGTGTTAAACTGATTTGATTTAAATAGGGAATAAATGTGATATTTTTAAGGAGACATTTTAGTGTAAATCCAATTAGGCAAATGGAAATTCGCTTAGTCTGCAGGTTTGCTGCGGCGGCGGTATTTTACATTTAGACCCAATGGGATGGTTGGTCCTTCGTTGAAAATTAGTTGGTTGGCCAACCGTAAGACTTAGTGCCAAAACATACCGATGGCCAACCATCGATAGAAACGTAGGGCCAATCATTTGCCAACGATTTTTGCTACTTGGGTGAAAGCTTAAGCCGAACAAACCTAATCACGGGACATGGTGGAAGCGTCAATTCTTTTTCACTATGTTTTTTAATAACTCTGGTTTGGTAAAAAAACAGCTGACTCCACGTTTCAGGTTCTTACCGCATCCCATAAGGGGACTATTTGCATAGTATCAGCTGTTTTCATTGTTGGCGTCAAAAACACTTAATTGTTATTGTAGTAACAGTCAAGCCTATTTCAAATACTTAAAATCATCTGATATTGCTGCACGAACATAGTGATGAACGTTGATTTGCTACAATTTCAAATAAAGTCGTAAAGTTGAATAGTTTGAGTTGATTATTAATACTAGTTAAAAAGTGGCTATAAAGGTGGGATCCATAAAAAAATAATTTAGATATTTTAAAGTAATTGCCAGTCAAGCTACGATACATTTAAATAAATCTTTTGACTCTGTTTTAGATCTTTTCGACTGTCGCGCGGGTCTACTTTTGCGGGATCTCATTGGGTGAAAAAGGTGTGGCCCTCATGGACTTTCATTATGAAGATTTTGAAATCAGGCGTCATCTGTAAAATTCAGAGGTAATCAATCAAATCTATCTATCTATCTATATACAGGGCTAGGCAAAAACCTGGACACCCCAGGTTAACTTTTTAACACATTGCAGTAGTAAAACCAAACTCGGCACGTGTTTACATCATAAAAAACTGCACTTTTTCATAAAAGAAACATTTTCCCCCACCCCCCATGATGGTCTATTTTGGGAGCAGCCCTAAATTTTCAAATGTGACCCCATATCAATTGACCCCCTCATTTTAAAAGGTTTATTAAGATTAATTAAATAGCGTACAACCCAGATGTTGATATCACACCTCTAACCAAAATGGCAGCCATTTTAAAATTTGAAATTTTATATCAATACTAGCTGACCCGGCGAACTTCGTATCGCCTAAGTTATAGGTTTCCCCTAAGACAGACCGATGGAAAGAAAGTACCGTTACGTTTAATTTTCAAGATGATCTCGTTCGCATCGCTCAATCACGTCCTGGTTGAAGTTCGTTCGCTACGCTCACTCACCTTTGGGTTGGAGCTCGTTCGCTACGCTCACTCACCTTTAGGTTGGAGCTCGTTCGCTCACTTGCCTTCAGGTTAGCTCGTTCGCTACGCTCACTCGCCTCCAGGTTGAAGTTCGTTCGCTACGCTCACTCACCTTTAGGTTGGAGCTCGTTCGCTGCGCTCACTCACCTTTTGGTTGCAAATTAGCTGTTGTCATAAATGTAAAAGAAATAATAGTGCTGCACCCTGTTGGTAATCCTTGTAACTTTAATGCTATTGAACATCATAGAACAGAACCAACTTGTTTAATTGAAACAGCTGTTAAGATTCATTTATTCCATTTCTCATAAGGTTAACATGGGAAACTCCAGAGCCACTGGGGCGGAGCCCTTTTAAGAATTTCGAAACGGGAAATAGTTTACGTCCGATTCGCATACCTACAGAATTTACACACCAAATTTTATAACGATCGGTGAAGTCGTTCCGGAGGAGTTTGCAGACAAACACTGTGACACGAGAATTTTATATATTAGATGTATTCGGTTTTTCATCTCAACAATCAACTCTGGTTTGGTAAAAAACAGCTGACTCCAAGTTTCAGGTTCTTACTGCAACCCATATGGGATTATTTGTACAGTATCAGCTGTTTTATTGTTGGCGTCAAAAACACTTAATTAGTTATTGTAGTAACAGTCAAGCCCATTTCAAATACTTAAAATCATCTGATATTGCTGCACGAACATAGTGATGAACGTTGATTTGACGCAATTTCAAATAAAGTCGTAAAGTTGAATAGTTTGAGTTGATTGTTAATACTAGTTAAAAAACAGATGTTTAAGTATCTTTGTAAATATTAACTCACAAAATATAACTTTAAACTGATGCTCACTTAGACTTTGCTCTTTGCAGGTTTTGAGTTGCTGTCATATCAAAGGTAGGAACTTTCCTTTTGTGTGCATTATATGTTCTGCCATCATTCATCGGATTGAGTCTTCGCTTCACTGAAGAAGTCCCCGTCATTTAGTTTTAGGCTACTAGAAAGAGTTATCACAGATAACTAAATTCAATTTATTAATAATTTTTATTAGACCAGGGATTTTCAGGTTTTTTTATTAGATAGTGTTAGGTGAAGTTTTACTACATCTTCCCATCAATAGTTTAGCCATAGGCTTTTAGAACAGAGTAGGGATTTTCAGGTTTTGTTATTAGATAGTGTTAGGTGAAACTTTACTATATCTTCACAAGAAAAGATTAGCCATAGGTTTTAGAACAGATTAGGGATTTTCAGGTTCTTTATTATCAGATAGAGAGTTAGGAAGATAATTAAGATATTATTACTGTAGCTCACAAACACTTTATAGCTATGATAGGTTAGTGCCAGGCCATCCTCTACAAGACATCTTCAAGAGCAGATCTTCATATACAAGACGCTTAATTATTTGTTTGTTTTGTGTGTGGGTGTGTACTAATATTTATTTCTATGTCCAGTTTTAAATCATCTGATATTGTTACACTAACACAGTGATGAACGTCGATTTGACGCGATTTCAGATGTAAGTCATAAAGTTGGATAGTTTGAGTTGATTGTTGATATTAGTTAAAAGAACCAGAAGAAGAAGAAGAGAAGAAGATGAGAGAAGAATCACACATAAAAAGTAGCGGTATGTTGTGTATCTTTAAGTAAATTGAAATTTTATTGATTCCTCAAATGTAGCATACTATACATATATTTTTACTATTAGATATTGTTTACCTATAACTAGGTGTTATTAATACGCCTTCTTTAAGTTAGGGAATAATTTTAGGATAGACATATATTTTGTATTGTTATTTATTAAGTAATTTTTCAGTAGCCTGGTAAAAGTTTAAGAAGTTTAACCATGAAAAAAGAGATTATATAACTCTTATCTACTTAGGCAAAGCAAGTAAGTAGGGAATTATTTACGCCTTAAGCGGATGGGACTTCTATGACCAACAAATAGATAAAAAATAGACATAAAATAGATTCCTATGTAAGGTTTTGCATGATTTAACTTCTAAGATTCTTACCAGGGGTGGTAAGGAGGGATAAATGGGCTTTGCCCTTAAACTATTTCAAAACTCATATCGTGCGATATATTTGATAACATTCAAAATTTTTTGGAGTTTTGAAAACAGGTTTTGATTAGTAATCCATACCTTAAGCTTTGTGTTACGGCCCTGCCATAGTACGGTAATATTGTGGTAGAAACAGGAGGCCCTCCAACTAAACATGGCCGAGGTTGCCCTTGGGGGTAGAGAGAAGAGGTAGATCAAAATAATTGTGTCTGGACCTCCTCTCCCTACCACGGGTGTCCTTTATCCAAAGTATCCCTTAAACCTTATTCCAACCCACTGACATGATTTCCTACTTTCTTCTCTTCATCCTGCTAGCTTCCATAAAGGCTTCGCCAGAGTATTCGACTGCCTAAGTAAGTATCTTATCTACTCTACAAACAGAAACAATATTAGGGTAATACAACCTTAGTGTAAGTAGATATCAGAAAATTCAAAAAGCCTAATTTTCAAGAAGGCTATATTGTTAACGAGATCACATAATTCCTTGCTCAATGAGATTACAACTCATAGAATATATTAAGTATCCAAGCTAGTCACGAGTTTACTGCAATGGAACATAATGGATGTCAGGAAATAAGATTTTAGGTGAAAAGTTCTATATTCCATATTTAAAATTACTAATCTCATAAAGAACTGCCAACTATTAAACTGTCCCTTTACAATTTGGAAGTGAAGAGCTTGGAATTTTTGAAGCGACCAATGTTGGTTTTTACAAATTCTACTATAATATGACTGCATCACACAACACAGGTAAATAGAAGTAAGTTTTGTTCAAAATAGGTTTTACTTTTAATAGTTTGTTGATCCTGTTTCAGATCTTTCCGATTGTAGCACGTGTGTACTTTCGTGAGAAAATCTCATAGCAAGTAATTCAACTACTTCCAAGTATGAACTTCCCGCTTCGAGAAGATGTTAATATCAGCTGTCTTTTTTATCATTTACAGGTAATTTTTATATTTCTCATAACTAAATTTTTAAATTTATAAGAATACAATACTCATTGGATTTACGTTACGGTGTACAGCCCATGTAACTACACGGCACTCCTAGTGGTGTGTGCCAGAACCTATGGTAACTGCAGCTCGGCTGACAGTTTATATTTAATTCTTTTTGTCTATGACGATACACAATGGATTTACAGATCAGCATTACTAAACAGTAAACATGAAATAGTATGTAAATAAACTGATGTATAAATTGGAAAAATAAACTAACAATTTTATTAAAATAAATCTCATGATAGATTTAAGTTACCTAAATGGAGTACTGGTGTTTGTCCAGAATAATCAGAGAATCAATATACAGGGTGGCTGGTCATCAGTGTTACAAAATTTTTTTGGCGTAAGTGCAAAGTAAATGCAGTGTAATGATGCATATAAAAGGTTCCAAGTCCAAAAATTAGCTTCCCAAAGAATTATTTTATGTTTTTCAAAAATAACTATGTTTTCAAACTTAATACAGCTATTTCTCAATTACCGGTAAATGGATTTGAGTAGACAATGTCATTTTCGTGTTCTACATTAAATTTTGAATAAGAATAATAGAAAATGACGGAGGATCAGTTGTAAAAACCCCATTGTAAATAGATTCAAAGATAAAAATTAAGATGTTTCATAAAAATTTAAAAAACATTGGTCTATTGTATTTGTTCACACCCTGTATACATAATCCACTTGCTAGGGGGGTTCCCGTGTGCATTTTATGTATAGAAAAACACCCTAAGGGATCATGTAGGTACTATGTGGGTTATCATTTTTCACCTGGGTGCCAGCTTGGCAGAGTGGGCATAACCTCAGAATCCGCCATTTTAAAAATGGCGGCGGCATTTATTACATGAAACTCATTGGGAGCTTATATCTCGAAAATAGTAATATATAGCGAGTTACTTTTATGACAATAAATGCTGCTTACACAATAAGGAACAACTTTTGTATTATTTTTACAAAAATGCCGTATCACGTATTATATTATAAGGATTGCACAAAACACACTCACTCGTCCACGGCTACCGAGCAACTGGTCATTTACTTGATAAAGTGTCGTAATGTGTTGCACATACGATAAAAATACAGTAAAAAACAGTAAACATGCAATAGAACGTAAATAAACCGATGAATAAATTGGAAAAATAAACTATCAATTAAATTAGATCGCATGAAAGATATTCTAGACTTGGTTGATTTTACAAGAAACGTATATATTTAATTGTAATTGTGTTAATCCTTTTAATCCTTTAACCCCTTGATGTGCCTTGTTGCAGGAATATCACCGTGGTGTGCTGGTGTCTGCCAATCGTACCAAAAGCGTAGCATGGGATTTAACGCAGCTGTATTCTGCCCCACAACAGGCTCCTCGAACTCTTTCGTCTCTGAAGGTAACTATCATACACTTGATTTACTATTTGAAACAAAGAAATAGTTGTTACACTTTAAAAGATCTCTTAATTTTTCAAGGTTCTTGCTATATTGAGCTGATCTGTCTCCCGTATGAGGTTCAAGAAGAATCTTGTCAGTGGTGAAGCAAAATGTTAAACTACATAAATACTCAGGGCCGTATTTCCCTAACAGCTGACACGGCGGTTGCCGGGGTTCTCGGCCTAGGAGGGGGCCTCACTTGGTGCCCCAAATATTTTTTTTATAAATTAAATTCACCGATTTAATCTGTTTTTCTGTGAACGTGGGAGACGTTGATAAAATTTGCTAAGATCTTCTCTATTTCGCCGTTAATGTTAGAGTCACTATTCGTCCGCTATCACAGAATATGTGCAGGATTTTATTGCGACCCCACAAACTCGGAAGATCATCATGATTTCTTCATGATCGAAGGAGATGCAGATGATGTCTCTGAGCTTGCCCAAGATATTAACAATTTCTCCTCGACCAAAGAAGTGGTTCATGATTTTGCCGCGATCGTAAGAGATGAAGATGATGTTTCCCCGCTTGCAAAAGATGTTAACTATTTCTACATAGAAGATACTCGTGATTTCACCGTGATCGCAGAAGGCGAAGATGATATCTCAAGGATCGTGTTCACATTTTCCTACACGACTACATGAGATATTAATGATTCCGTCGCAATTGGAGGATATGATGATGACGCCTCTGCACTCAGGCAAGATGTTAACTAATACATCTAACACATGCAAGATGTTAACTAATACTTCTAACACATTGTCGTACAACCCAAGTCATATAGTGGGTGAGCGGCCAGACGAAGATGATGTGTCCGTGATTGCGCAAGATGTTTACTGGTTTCTGCAACACAGGATTAAATATTAGACATTCATTATTTTGCGGTGATCGCAGAAGACTAAGATGGTGTATCCGCGATTGCGGTAGTAATGCTCTAATCTCAAATGTTACGAGGTTGTGCAAAGCATCAGCGATCGTGCTTGATGTTCATTATTTTACCATGATTTTCACGATCCCTCCGTGACGGCGCCAGATGTCCAAGATTTTACTGTGACTGCAGAAGATCCTTGCAATTTAGCCGCAATTACAGATTTTGCATAAACTTATTCCTGTTCTTTCCAAAATTACCTAATTTTGATCTGATGCTTGAAGGGCAAAATTTTTTATTTAACCCGAAAGAAATTAAAATATCTAGCACCGATCTTAGCCCCTAATATTATTATTTACAAATGAATAGACTCTTTATTAGCTAGACTTCTAGGTCTTTTTAACAATAGGATTGTTGGAATCAAAAGATGAATTCATTGAGTTGAAGAATTACCACGTGTATTTTTAAACTCTTAAGTTCCAACCTTCAAAGAATCAGATTAAAGAGGGGCTTCATAGATTCTAAATACGGCCCTGTAAATACCATACCCTGTTGATAAATATGGATAGAACATTTAATAAGGATAGATTTGGAATCAAACCCTCCCCTATAGATTGGCGATAGCTGTTGGCAACTGAGTCCAAACAAACCTAGTTATGGAACATGGTGGAAGAGTCAATATTTTACTTTTTAATACTGACAAGGCTAATCATCCTATAATTGTGGGACCACCAAAAAGTGTAAAATCATTAAGGACAGTTAATTTAAAATAAGTGGCGGTCTAGTTAGGATATATTTTAACAATTCTTTGATACCATTTTAGATCTTTCCGACTCTTGTGGGTGTCAACTTTTGGGAGAAGATCTCCATAGAATGAATTACAACTTTAAGCCGGACTTGAACTCACAAAATTTGCTCTCTTGGACTTCACTCTTTGCAGGTTTTTAGTTGCTGTCTTACCAAAGGTAGGAACTTTCCTTTTGTGTGCATAATTTGTTCTGCCATCACTCATCGGATTGAGTCTTCGCTTCACTGAAGAAATCCCTGTCATTTTTTTTTTAGTTTTAGGTTACCACAAAGAGATTAGAGCTATCACAGATAACTAAATTCATTTTATTAATCATTGTTATCAGATCAGGGATTTTCAGGTTTTTTTTTATTAAATAGTGTTAGGGGAAATTTGACTATATTTTTCATGAGTAGGATAGCCAAAGGCTTTTAGAACAGAGTGGAATTTTTTTGGTTTTAGCGAATTTCCCTATAGGGAAGTAGCTATTACCGTAGGTTGCACGGTAAGACCTAGACCCGGGACCGATTTACTTTTTCATTTTGATGTCCCCAGAGGCCAAAAACACCATTCGTTCAAATTTTTATATATGTATATATATATATATAGACTTATATATATATATATATATATATATATATATACGTCCGTGAACGCGATAACTTGAGTAATTTTTGTCCGATTTTGATGAAATTTGGTTTAAAGGTGTAAAGCGAAGCGGGATAAACTTGAATGAGTTCGCGAACCAGCACGATCGGAATATGGGAACGGGGCTTTACGGGGGGTTTTATGGGGTAAAAATTGGTTTTTCTCACTTTTGACCCTCAAAACACAAAATTTCCCGATTTCTCTTTAGACCTTTTTAAAGAACTTAAAAAAACAAATAATTTAGTATATAAAAGTATTTTTGTTTGATTATTAGCAACGGAGAAAATTAAAAAAATTGTAAATTTAAAATTCCCATGTTATTCTTATGGAGAATATTGTCAAATGTTGTAGTTTGCTTGTTTATGGATATATTTTGATCAAACTTGGCAAATTTATTTATTTTGTACTAAGCTATCAATATTTTACTCAAAAACACACTTTATTAGTTTCCTTGTAGCAGCAAACCTAGGTACTCGTTAAACCTAATGTTATTAAAATATATTTAACTGAAAATCAATTCAGACAAATGGAAATTCGCTTAGTCGGCAGGTTTGCTGCGGCGGGGGTATTTTTCATCATACAGTGTTAGGTGATAATTTTTATATTCTCATAAATAGATTAGCCATTGGTTTTAGAACAGATTAGGGATTTTCAGGTTCTTTTTTTGGAAGATAGTTAAGATACTATTACAGTAGCTCACAAACTCTTTATAGCTATGATAGGTTAGTGCCAGGCCATCCTCTCCGAGACATCTTCGAGAGCAGATCTTCATATACAAGACGCTTAATTATTTGTTTGTTTTGTTTGTGTGTGTGTGTAGTTATATTTATTTCCATGTCCAGCTTATCTGATATATGCTTAAACGAAAATAGTGATGAACGTCGATTTGACGCGATTTCAGATGTAAGTCATAGAGTTGGATAGTTTGAGTTGATTGTTCATATTAGTTAAAAGAACCAGAAGAAGAAGAAGAGCAAGAAAATCCCACATAAAAAGTAGCGGTACGGTATGTTGTGTATCTTTAAGTAAATTCAAATTTTATTGATTCCTCAAATGTAGCATACAGTACATATATTTTTACTATTAGATATTGTTTACCTATAACAAGGTGTTATTGATACGCCTTCTTTAAGTTAGGGAATAATTTTAGAATGGACATATATTATGTATTATTATTTATTAAGTAATTTTACAGTAGCCTGGTAAAAGTTTAAGAAGTTTAACCATGAAAAAAGAGATTATATAACTCTTATCTACTTAGGCAAAGCAAGTTAGTAGGGAATTATTTATGCCTTAAGCGGATGGGGACTTCTATGACCAACAAATAGATTTAAAAAATAGACATAAAATAGATTCCTATGTAAGGTTTTGCATTATTAATCTTCTAAGATTCTTACCAGGGGTGGTAAGGAGGGATAAATGGGCTTTGCCCTTAAACTATTTCAAAACTCATTACGTGCGATATATTTGATCAAATTCAAAATCTTTTGGAGTTTTGAAAACAGGTTTTCACCCCACTATCATGTTTTTGGCTGTATTACATACGTTAATTGGTGGCCGAAAGTTACGTTTTGCTGGCGATGCCAGCTGTCCATAATTTGGGGACCGAGCAGGTTTTTACAGGCCGGGGCCGCAAAATCAGCTGTCCGCTTACTTACTTAAAACATGAATGCATTTTAAATACATAATCAAAATCCATAGCATTTCAATAGAATTGTGTTATTGTCACCGTTGCCTAGCAACTATATATTTTTATTTTTGCTGATTCCTCAAATTATTTCTTCACATAACCTTAAAGTTGTAGTTGTGTTGACTATCAGTGTGCATTATTATTGTGGTGAATAGTGGTAATAGGGTATAGTGTGGTGAAAAATAGCGTTCGTACCACGGACCGAAATGGTTTTGCGGCTCTCGATCGATTTAAGTTCTCGACTTCGTCTCGAACTTAAAAACTATCTCGAGCCGGCAAAACCTCATTTTCGGCCCTAGGTACGAAATATACTATTTGATTAGTAATCCACACCGTAAGCTTTGTGTTACGGCCCTGCCATAGTACAGTAATATTGTGGTAGAAACAGGAGGCCCTCCAAACAAACATTGCCGAGGGGGCCCTGGGGGTAGAGAGAAGAGGTAGATCAAAATAATTTTGTCTGGACCTCCTCTCCCTACCACGGGTGTCTTTTATCCAAAGTATCCCTTAAACCTTATTTCAACCCACTGACATGATTTCCTCACTTTTTTCTCTTCATCCTGCTAGCTTCCATAAAGGCATCGTCAGAGCTGTATTCGACTACCTAAGTAAGTATCTTATCTACTCTACAAACAGAAACAATAATAATAATAATAATAGGGTAGTACAGCCTTAGTGTAGGTCAGAAATTTTCAAAAGCCTAATTTTCAAGAAGGCTATATTGTTTACGAGATCACATATCTCCTTGCTCATTGAGATTAACTCAGAGAATATTTGAAGTATGTGAGTTTATTACAATTCAAGATTCAAGATACAAATAATCTTTATTCAATATAAAACATACATGTATCTGAATAGAGTCAAAATCTACATATAAATCAACGGAAAATAATTGATTTCACCCAATAAGATTTTAGGTGAAAAGTTCTATTCCATATTTAAAATTACTAATCTTAACAAGAACTGCCAACTATTAAACTGATGTCGTACACACAACACAGGTAAATAGAAGTAAGTTTTGGTCAAGATAGGATTACTTTTAATAGTTCCTTGTTTCTGTTTCAGATCTCTCCGATTGTAGAGGGGGGTGAACTTTCGTGAGAAAATCTCATAGCAAGTAATTAATTCAACTGCTTCCTAGTATAAACTTCCCTCTTCGAGAAGCTGTTGATATCAGTTGTCTTTTTATCATTTGCAGGTAATTTTTTATATTCCTCAAAACTAAATGTTTAAATGACTGGGACGGGTGGCGTCGTCCTGTAATCCAGCTACTAGGTCACAAATTGTGGATATTTATAGGCATGCACTGTGAATGCGATACTCCCTGGTGTGGATTAACGTCCGCACGGGTGAGTACTACGACTATCCTCAGTACTATCCTGATAATTAGACCAATTCGTATATACCAAGGAAAGAATGTGGTTCGGATTCCAATATAAACTGTAGGTCCCTTAGTCGCCATTAGCTGTATGGGCTATTAATTAGCAGCTGTGTCTAAGGATATAGTCACTAACAAGACTACAAGATCGCACCACTCATCATACACTCATCTCCATTCATACTTGGCTTAAAATACCTACTTTGTATGGTCGCCTTTTTAAAGAAAAGTGTTATTTAAGAATTAGATACACAATGGATTTACTTTTATGATGTACACGCTACTTAACTACATGGTGCTCCCAGTGGTGTGCTCCAGAACCAATGGTAACCATGGTAAATGCAACTCGGCTGACATTCTATATTTAATTCTTTTTGTCTATGACAATACATAATGGATTTTTCACCACACTATGATGTTTTTGGCTGTATTACATACATTAATTGGTGGCTGAAAGTTACGTTTTGCTGGCCATGCCAGCTGTCATTGTAATTTGGGGACCGAGCAGGTTTTTACAGGCCGGGGCCGCAAAATCAGCTGTCCGCTTACTTACTTAAAACATGCAAAATCCATAGCATTGCAATAGAATTGTGTTATTGTCACCGTTGCCTAGCAACTATTTATTTTTATTTTTGCTGATTCCTCAAATTATTTCTTCACATAACCTTTAAGTTGTAGTTGTGTTGACTATCAGTGTGCATTATTATAGTGGTGAATAGTGGTAATAGAGTATAGTGTGGTGAAAAATAGCGTTCGTACCACGGACCGAAATGGTTTTGCGGCTCTCGATCGATTTAAGTTCTCGACTTCGTCTCGAACTTAAAAACTATCTCGAGCCAGCAAAACCTCATTTTCGGCCCTAGGTACGAAATATACTATACTGATCAGCATTACTAAACAGTACACATGCAATAGTTTATAAATAAACTGATGTTAAATTGGAAAAATAAGCTAACAATTAAAATAGATCTCATGATAGATTTAAATTACCTAAATGAGTACACTACTGGTGTTTGTCCTAGAACAATCAGTAAATTCAATATATATATCGAAGATATGATAAATTGAATTCTAGACTGGGTCGATTTTACAAGAAACGTATATATTTAATTGTAATTGTGTTAATCCTTTAACCCCTCGACGTGCCTTTTTGCAGGCATATCACCGTGGGTGCTGGTGTCTACCAATTGTACCAAAAGCGTAGCATGGGATTTAACGCAGCTGTATTCTGCCCCACCTCAGGCTCCTCGAACATTTTTGTCCCTTCAGGTAACTATCATACACTTAATTTACTATTTAAAGCAAAGAAATAAATAGTTGTTAAATAAATAGACACTTTCACTAAAAAGGTTCTTCCTATATTGAGCTGATCTCTTTCCCGTATGAGGTTCAAGAAGAATTTTGTCATCGGTGCAGCAAAACGCCACACTACATAAATACTTAGGGCTGTATTACCCTAACGGCGGTTTACGGGGCCTCGTCCTAGGAGGGGGCCTCACTTGGGGCCCCATTTGTTATTTATAAATGTATTTCACTGATTTAATCTGTTTTTCCGCGATTGCGAGGGACTTTGATAATCGATAATGTCCACATGGTCGTGGGATAAGATAAGAATTTCACCTCATCTGCTGAAGACGATGATGATCTCCATATGACCGTGGGAGATGATTACCATTTTGCCGCAATCGTGGGAGGCAATTACTATGTCCACACATGTGTCCATACGACCGTGGGCACGATTTAATGATTTAATGATCGACCTCCATCGCGCAAGACGATCGTAATGTCCACATGACTGCAGGAAAAGATAAGGATATTGCCTCATTTATAGTAGACGATGATAATATCTCCAAGACAGCAGGACTTTTTCATATATTGCCACGATCATGGAAGACGATAATAATGTCTACACGGCCATGGAAAATAGTCAGAATTTTGCCTACACGACTGCAAGAATTATCAGAAGATTACCACAATCAAATGCAAATACAACAACCATTTTTTTTAATTTACAATTTTTTGGTGTCCCCCAAAAAAGCCAATTGCCTTGCACCTTGGCTCGTGCCTACCGGGCCTATTTGGTAAATCGGCCCTGCACATTCCAATAGTAAACCATTGGATCTTATGAGCGCTTGCCCACTGTACTACAGTCTAACGACCATGTCATTCTGTCATGGTGCATTTATCCACTGAAACCTTGATCCCCGACTGTCACCCGACTATCGTGGTCGCAATGGCGAACATGATTATAAATGGGTGCTCACCCACACCATGATTTTTGGAAAATTTTTGGAATTGGAAAAATATACTATCAATTAATTTAGAATTAAATTATCTATCTTATGATAGATATTCTAGACTTGGTTGATTTTACAAGAAACGTATATATTTAATTGTAATTGTGTTCCTTTTAATCATTTAACCCCTTGATGTGCCTTGTTGCAGGCATATCTCCGTGGTGTGCTGGTGTCTGCCAATCGTACCAAAATCATAGCTTGGGATTTAACGCAGCTGTATTCTGCCCCACGTCAGGCTCCTCGAACACTTTAGGTACTGAAGGTTACTATCATACACTTGATTTACTATTTGAAACTAAGAAATAAATAGTTGTTAAATTCATAGACACTTTAAAAGGTGTCTTAAGCTTTTTAAGGTTCTTGCCATATTGAGCTGATCTGTTTCCTGTATGAGGTTCAAGAACAATCTTCTTGTTACAAGTAGGATTGAAAATATATTTCTAACAGTACATTTAAAGTGGAGTCAATACTTTAGTAGCCCCAGTATTAGTAACCATAAGCTTTTGTGTTCTGAAAAAATACACAAATACCAGCTGCCTCGATACAAAACAGCTGTTAGATTAGAACCCTATTTGCGACGTTGCCACTTCAACGGCTGTGGCCTGTAGTTAAAGGGGGCCTGAATGTAAAAGAATATTCATTGGAAGAGAATATATCAAAATAATTAGGTTCCAGGTCCTACTATCAGAGGAGCGGTGGTTGGATATGTGATTTGGTGCGACTTATCAGTATTCAAAGTATCAGGTAGTATGTTCCTGATACTAGTGACGATTGTTGTCTTTCTTCTGTTAAGATGGGGAGTACTAGTTCCAGACTTGGACCTGCTCTGTGTCGCCCTCACAGGAACCGACTCGCCACACTGAACGACTTTGGAAAGCGAAGTATTGGAGCAAAATAATGTGTCAACAAGATTATTTACCTTGTGGAAAAGAACTGTAATGGCCATGGCCTAATTTATTTTAAGTTTTGTGATGCTCTGTTTATTTCTAATCTTTCTTTTGTATTAAACACTCCGTTCACAAAATTTTGGTGGTTATAAGGGGGTTTTATATTTACTATTGAAATTTACCTATTGAAAATTCAATAGACTTGATGAAAAAGTATATTATTTAACTGAGATAAAATTACAATGAATGAACATTAAAAGTATGAAAATTGATTCATTATTTATTTATTCATGCAACAAAACATTATAAACCAAATAAATTTCATACAAAGCTACAAAAGCCTCAGTAGGCTTTTCTGCAGCTAGAGTTCAGTTCAAAGTCCATCCCCAAATTACAGTCAGATTCATATCTTGTACAGATTCTTCCAATCTGTTACATACATAGAAAAGTACATAGAGAAGTAAACAAGCAAACAGGTTAATTCTAACATCAGCTTAGTATTACAACATATCTCCCTTTCAGTTTCACTCATATTTTTTTACAGGTTTCACTATTCTTCCAAACTTTGTTCTAATTTCTTCATCAGGATGACTAGATCGTGAAGCAGGATGATTATTGATTTTATTATTATAACAGAAACAAATAGCTGGACATCTGTCAATAAGCTCAACCACTTAATCAGCTGTAATATACATTAGGAGAAAAGTGGTGGACGAACCCAGAAAAACTTCCCCTTGAATCGCCTGCATTTTGTAAACGGACTATAGTTGTTTGTATTGAATTATTGTTTGGTACTGTTGTCCATTTATGTAAGGGTAATTTAATTTCTTTGTATAGAATGGGCAAAGGTGGTAGGAAGGGTATAAAAATTATTCTATACTCTAACATCGTTTGCACAGAGTGCTCCGTTTTTTGCTTGTAGCAATGTTTTGGTGCTAGACTTAATTAAATAGAATCGGAAAAATTCCCAGATGTGTGGCTGGAATGGAGGAGCGACGAAAAGGTCAATACAGCGCTGTGCCTCACTAACTCCCAATACCCTTTCCTAACCCACCCGAAATAACAAGACTGGATCGTAGTCTCCTCTATTCCAAGTTAGAGCTCTGAGAGGTAAAATATAAACAATAAGTAAAATGTTTAGGGAGATAACTGGCGTAAGCCTAGATTGGCCTTGTTTAGAGAATAGCCGGCTCTCTAACCCTGGCTACTGAGCCGGAGCACTCCATTATGTTTTATTATTATTATAATTTTTTTTTTTTTTTGTGTAAGTTGTTACACGAGTAATGTAAGGAGTAATGGTCACTTAAATATTACATCGGTTTGCTTTCTTTTAGTATAAATGTATAAAAAAAGAAAGGGTGGTACCTGAAATGTTGTGCTTAGAATTAGAATATGAATATTTATTTGTAGCATTATTAAGTTTTGGGTTACCCATGTCTTTTATGTAAAATAATCATTTGTACGGTCACATGTAGAACATATATTTACAATGTATAATACAGTACTTAATTTTTTAGTTTTGTGGTGTATTTATGTATGACTGTTTTTAAGATAATCAAGTTGATACAAAAGGGACTTAGTAGACTAGCCATGCACAGGTGTCCGGTGAAAGCTCCTGCGGTGTGTGTGTTCTTCACAGGGCGAACAAATAGCGTTCAAAATATAAACTGTTGTGCTCGAACGCACCCATTAAGTTATCTTTTCCGACTGTTATCAAATTTCCATTTTCCAATATGGGGATAAGCTATTACCGTAGGTCTCATAGTAATACCCGGACCTGGGACAGATTAACTTATTCGTTTAGATGTGCCCAGAGAACAAAAACACCATCCGTTGAAATGCATTCATTCCATTAGAACGATAACCAACTTGCATAACAATAACCCGATTTTGATCATTATTTGGTGTAAACAATTAGTAAACCTTACGCTTATTCAAATGAGTTTGGGAACCAGCATGATTGGGCTATGGGGACGGAGTTTTAGGTAGGGGGGTTTATGCAGTAAAAATTGGGTTTTCTTTTTCATTCCTAAAATATAAAATGTTCAAATTTTTTTTCAAACAATTTTGTAAAGCTTACAAACCCAAATGACTTAGTAGATTAAAGAGTTGTACTATTATATAGTTCCAAAGAAAAACGGTAAATCTGAAATGTCCATGTTATTTTATAGAGAACTAGCATTAGATTTATCTTTGTTGTAGTTGCCCGAGTTCTTCTAGGTAAGATATTTGTGACACCCCATGAATTTCTCCATCTTCAGGTGTTTTCTTGAATCATATCTTCTTATTACTACACTAATTTATATTTACGCACATGGTCACTAGTATTGTGGTCGGGTCGATTGGACGGCGACGATGTACACGTGGCGGAATCATAGCGTATGGTCTTTCTTTCTCCTTTTCATTTCTAGACTTAGGGATGTCGGCATTTGGGCCGATCGACGGTTGAGGTTAATTTGACTCTCCTGGTTTATGGTCGGTTCTTTGATCTGTGTTGTTGCTGATGGTTTGGTGCTATTTTTCCAGTTTTGCTTGTTTCAATGTCGCTGTCGTAATTTTAAAATTGTAGGACGGTGTAATCTTCTTGTTTGTTTAGGAGGGTGTTCAATCCATTTATATTTTGTAGCTTTCTTGTACTTTTGCTAATGATTTTGAGTCGGTTTTGTTCTGAATTGTGAGGGAATCAGGAATTGTAGAATTATAAGAGTTGTTATGATGACTTGTGTCATGCTCTTTAAATCGTTGATAAACTGTTCTGTTGGTGTAACCTATGGTATTGGTTGTTATATGGTGGTTATAGGAAATAGTTTTGTGACTTCCATTTTTAATTCGCCTATCTTTTATATAAGGAATTTGGTAATTTGGAATGAGGTTGGTTTTTACTTTATAGGTTGGTGTGTGTCCAACTCTTTGGAATGTTTAGGTTGATTTGTCTATATAGTTGGTGGATACGTACGTATCTTTTGGCTAGGTCATGCACGTCTGGTTGTTATTATTGCTTACTGTGTTGGTTGTTTCCTTTCCTATTTGGTTGGTTATCAAATCAAACCTCGAATGGTCTAATGCTGACAATCCCAGTCCAAGAATTGAAACGGAGGAAGAAAGACCTACTGCCATGACTACGCCACTTATTCATCGACGTGTTGTCCGATCAACCCTACCGCTATACTAGTGACTGTTTATGTGTCAATATTTTTTGTAAATTTAGACAATAGTGTAGTATAATAAGGAGATAAATTCAAGAAGACCCCTGAAGACGCCGCACAAGATGAAGAAATCCATTGGGCGACACAAACATCTTACCTGCAAGAGGTCAGGCAACAACAAACAAAGGTAAATGTCACAATTTTTTGTCAAACACCAATCAGGCAAATAAAAATGTTCTGCAGGTTTGCTGGGGGGGGGGGGGGGGGTATTTATTCCTCACAATTTCTTAGCGATTTACTGGCAAGTCTACTGGTCCTTGTGGAGTGTAGTTCAATTTCTATCTGGATTTGGGGTATATATAAGTTTTTCTGTTTTTGTTAGCTGTTTTTCTGTTCTGTGTACTGTAGTTTTTTTTTTTATTCGTTCACAATATTTAGGCGGTTTTAGGGTAAGAATCCCCTCCACTTGACCCTTACTTTTGAAATAATAGCTCAACAGCTGATTAAGCAACATATGGTACATTAAATACAAAAAAAGTGGTGGGGGAACTTCCCCTCAAACCGCTTAAATATTGTGAACGGAGTAGTAATGCAGACTCAACAACAACAATCATGTACACCATGTAGTTATAAGTTTCTTTTCTCTTAGTATATTGTTCTATTAACATTTTATTCTACATGATGATGCTATTAATTTAGTTTGAAGAAAAGTAAAGTTTGTAAAGTCAGTAAATCTTAATATGTAATTGTAGTCTTGTAGAATCAACATGTTAAGAAAATTGTTCTTGTAGGTTTCTTTTTTGTGGTATTCAAAGGGAAGAGTAAGGGATGTAAGTTCAAAAATTGAAAGGGGTCATATATTTTGAAAGAGGGAGAATTTTAATCTGCCAGGGGCGGACATCATACCAATCCTGTCCAGAGGTATTATATATATTAATCAACTTCATATAAGTATCCAAGTGATATTTATACTTTATACTTTTCTTTGAAATGGCGACCATACAAAGTAGGTATTTTAAGCCAAGTATGAATGGAGATAAGTGTATGATGAGTGGCGCGATCTTGTAGTCTTGTTAGTGACTAAGGCCAACATATTCCTTAGACACAGCTGTTAATTAATAGCCCATACAGCAAATGGCGACTAATATTTAAAACGTTCCATCCTAAACTTGTATATTAAAAAAAAGTTTGCAAATATTATGACAGCTAGCCTGACCATACTGGACCGAATCACACGCAGGTTGTACCAAAAGAAAGGTTATCGGTCCTATGCAGATTTAATTTGTATTTTTATTTACGTTATTTTTGGTCAAAAATGGAAATTAAACTTTTCTTATAGAGATTTAACATGGGGCCAAATTTCTAAGCTTACGACAGCCACCCTGACCATACTATTGGACCTATTTACACGTTGGTTGTACAAAATAAAGATTATCGGTCCTAAATGTGCAGGTTTTATTTGTATTTTGAGAATATTTATGTAAATTGGGTCGAAAATGGAAATTTCTTTTTCTTTTCTAGAGTTAACATGGGGCTTAAGCATGTTTATTGAAACCCTTTTTTCTCAGCTCCTGTGCATCGCAGGGAAAATCTGTTGGAAAGATATTTGCCAGTTGATGTGCAAAATACCTTAAATTAAAATAGGCTCAAAAATAAATATAAAAATGAATTTAAACTTTTAAAAAATTTACATGGGCCTTTGGGTTGCCAGTTTGGTGATTAAATAACAACAAAATATATACAGAAAATCAAAACAAAAGGGACAAATTCCAATCACATATTTTATTTTCAGTGTGGGGTTAAAATAGCGAGCTTTGCAACAATACATACTTTTGGTCGAGTTTTGACCATAGAGCTCTTGTACTAACTGTCACAATTTATTTATTTATTTTTTTAGTTTTTTTATTTATTTACAATCCTAACAAGGCCTGGCTGGCTATACTGTATTATAAATTGTGCTAACTCCTCTGAATGCGGTGACTTGAAACTAGGGCAGCGTGAAACCCAAGCTGGTCGCAATTAAAGAAATAGGTTTATTGTTAACAGGTTAAGATATTTAAAGCAACCTATGGGTAGGTCTGTGTCGCGACTCTCTTACTTTTTCCTTACTCTTAAACTGAATTGTATTGTAAATTATTAATGTCTAAATTTTACTTTTATTTAGTTTTACATTATTTCAAACTGTTTTCCTCAAACAAAATGTTTTTATTTTAGTTCAATTAATAAATTGTAAATCCACTTGGTGAGTTTTTCTTAATCTTCCCACTCTCGTTGGGTTAAAGAAGCCAGCTACTACTCGTAGATAGAAAAAAGTCATTTACCGATCCTTTGGGGACAGCTTGATTTACAAATATATCTGCTGTTTTATTATGATTCATTCCAGTGATAAATTGATTGTAGTTACAATTGTTAAACAATTTAATGATTAAGAATGCCAGTCCAGAGTATTTCCAGAGTAGGTAATAAACTATCCTAAATTTGTAGACAAAAACAGTGACCAATAGGAGTCAAGGGTTGACTTTGAAGATCAAATTTATTCCCAAATAACTTGTAAGAAAATATGTAATGCATTCTTGCCACTTTAGCAGAGATGGTGTTATGAAAGAACTTTGTGATTTATGAGTCAGTGTCAGATGGCTGTTTTCTTGCTTCCTTGTTGCTGGAATTCAGTTCAAATTTGTCTAATGAATGACTATAATATATTACATTCTTAAACAAAATAAACCCATCTAAAACAAATAGTTAATTGGATTATTTGTGATTACAATAAAGTAACTTATAAAGCTTGTTTGAATAAAATTCGAGGAGCCAACTGTTTATTCTATCCATATTTCAGATGATAACAAAGTGTTTGTGGAAACTAGGAATATGTTGCATCTAAGGTCTAAAGGAAATCTGGACTTAATTTTTATTTGTATTTAAGTGTTGCAATTTTTCAAACCACTACTTCCATAAGAATATGTGGACGCTAATCAACTCCTTGTGTATAGAAAAATAACATAAGCATGCAAATATATAAACAATTAAGTTAATTAAAAGCTGAAATCCAGAATGAGGAAATACAATTTTGGCTTTTTGAAACAGTGGTAGGATTGACTGCCAGTGGCTCTTGAATAAAAAGTAAATCAATTAAAATCAAACAGTCAATTTAAAAACTACAGCTATTGAAAGTTGGAACCTTCCACTTACAGATATTAATTAATTAATTGTAACTTATAACTGATGTACACAGTGGCGGATCTAGAACAGTCACAAGGGGGGGAGGCGAACCGTGGGGTCTGGGGGGTTCGGGGGTACCCCCCCCCCAAAAAAAATTGTGTAAACTAAATCTCCAAAATGGCAGTTTTATACCATTTCTTTGTCCAAAGTTAGTGTGACAAATTATTATACAATGTGTTTGCAGTAAAATATATATACATATATATATATATGTATGTATATGGATGCCTGTGAGGGGGGGGGGCGGTCGCCCCCTTCGCTCCCCTCTGGATCCGCCACTGGATGTACATAATAATAAATTATTTTTACTATCCTCTCTGGTATATAACAACTTGAGAGTTAGCAGAAGTTGTAAATCTAACTTAAACAAATAAACTTAAGTCAACATCATGGTGTATTTTCATCTGACTAAGTACAGATGTTTAAGGCGTAGGGGTTGGCGATCCCATCGCCCGGTGGCTTGTCCATCGCAACCAGCCTCCCTGTCTCCCTACTCTTCATCTGTGCAGGGGCTGTACGATTAATCCATGTTTCTTCAACTTCCTAACACATGGATTAACTGTCTTTATCTATCTCCTACTCTTCACATACATTTCTTCCACCTTTTCCCCAAGTTATGTTACAGACCAACCTAAGATGTCATGTGGACCGTGCTGAGGGGTAGATGGCGCCAGGAGGACTTTTGAGCGTCTCAAACGGTACCCTGCAGGACACCAGGCGACCTGCAGTAAGCAGCCATGTCTGGGTCATCTAGATCCCTGGCTTCTAGTGGGAAGAGTATTGATTCAAAGATATCCCCAGCCAGGAGAACCTTGAGAAAGGATACTCACTTGGAGCACGATCAGTGAGGACTTGCTGGTACCTAAGCTTTTTGGAAAATGGCATGGAACCTGGTAAACTATAAAGTTTATGAAAGAAGGAAACCTGAAGCTGAAGTTGATTGAGTTGAAGTTTGAGTTCTCTGATAGTAAATCCTTGTTATTTTAGGATAAGTTTAACGGTTGTGTCCGGGATTAAATATTAGATCTACAAGAGTAGCTACTTGATGATAAGCTACATGATTGAGGTGTAATACGATGTACAAGATTAAAAGTTTGTTTTATTCGTCACAAGGACACATCAGCACAGAATTAATTCACATATTTGGTGTGATGATGATTTGAGTGTCCAATGGAAATTGATCACCACTTCCATCTTTCATATTTACCATCTTGTTAAAAGCAGAACAAGTTTTAAGTGTTAATTATCGTATTTTTATTATATTAAGTCATTTATAATTAATTGTATACCTATTTATTTTGATATACCAGACATAAAGCATAGGATACTTAAAAATCACGTTTTTATTAATAAGTTTGATTTATTACGGTATGTAAGTATTTTTGACGGCAAATTTAAATGGTGATACCTGATGCCCAGCGTTTTATTCATAATTTTTATTGAAACTTAATCTGAATTTTATAGCTTG
The DNA here is from genome assembly GCF_028750875.1 of Macrosteles quadrilineatus. Classification (NCBI taxonomy): domain Eukaryota; kingdom Metazoa; phylum Arthropoda; class Insecta; order Hemiptera; family Cicadellidae; genus Macrosteles; species Macrosteles quadrilineatus. The sequence goes on from NW_026542594.1 coordinate 186,616,241, forward strand.
TAATGTCTTTGCTGTGATTTTAGGTATTCTTAAATCTATAATGACAAGGGTGAGGTTCATAAGGTCCAAATTTCACTAAGTCCAACGTTAAAATATCAAATGAACAGAGCGTTTCACAAGGTCCAAATTTCATAAGGTCCAAAACTATGACATTCAAACAATCGCCGTTTCACAATGTCCAAATTTCACAAAGTCCAATGTTAAAATATCAAGTTGGACCTTGTGAAATTTGGACCTTGTGAAACGCTATGTTTATTTGATATTTTAACATTGGACTTTGTGAAATTTGGACATTGTGAAACGGCGATTGTTTGAATGTCATAGTTTTGGACCTTATGAAATTTGGACCTTGTGAAACGCTCTGTTCATTTGATATTTTAACGTTGGACTTAGTGAAATTTTGACCTTATGAACCTCACCCTTGTCATTATAGATTTAAGAATACCTAAAACCACAGCAAAGACGGGTGAGGTTCATAAGGTCCAAATTTCACTAAGTCCAACGTTAAAATATCAAATGAAAATGACAATGGGATGAAACGTTATACTGTGTCAAAAAGTACATAGTTAAAAATTGTTCCATTTCAGATGATGTTTATGTAAATAAGGTAACATAGATCCTTAAATATCTCGTAAGATATAATAGCCTACTATTCAAAATAATTACGTTAGCTCACACATACTGTTGTAGTTGTGATCAGAGAGCACAGAATAAAAATATTTCTATTCTGTGCTCTCTGGTTGTGATTGTTATAAAATAAGAGGATTTACAGCAAAGCGGCTCTGTACAGTGGCGCTACGTCGGCCAGTAGAGAAACGTGGAACTACTTGAGTGCAGACGTCTACTGCTACCGGTATTCGATTGATGAGGTAATTCATCAATCATTGATGAATTAAAATCCCTGTGGAAATAATATTATAATGTATCAGTTAAACTGTCACGACGATTTTCGACAGAAACTTGTAATTTCGTATGCAGATGGTAATTACAAACAATTAATTTACTCATTTCGTTACTATTGAAGTATTTCCACTTTTTCTCGCAAGCGCTTTCAGTTATACTGCCCCTCAAAATGTTAGCACCAATTTTGTAAATTTCAAAATACAAACTTCTCTTTCGCGATTTTAATTAACTGTGCACTAGCACTGATTATTGCAGAATTTAAAGTAACTTTTGCCTTCAAATGACACTAAAATAAATTAAAAATTATCCCGGAGTCCCGGACATAGGTTTTGCCATAAATACAAATGTTAATTGTATGTAAACTAACTAAATGGGACATGGATTAAATTTGTACTCGATAAAAAATATTAAATACAATTTAAAACCTATAATTATAACTGGTGAAATACATCTTAAATTGAAGTAAGAATTCGAAAAAAAATCTAATTTATGTTTTTGGTCGCTTAGATAAATATATTCCGATGCTTGATGGGAATTGACTCACTTAAGAAATACATGGAGCAAATTCCGTTTACGTATAAGCCAAGTGGGACTGTTGATAGATAAATGCCGATGTTTGACGTGATATCTGTGCGTACATACCTCAATAATGAAAATATTGGTCGGGTAGAAAAGCTTAATGAACTCGGAAAATAACAACAAATTTTTTTTAATATATAAGATTACCGGTACTGTGATTTGAAAACTCACTCCAAACATCTTAAAATTGTCTTCAGGTGTGAAGGATGCTAAATCCATAATTAGAGTATAAATTTATGTAATTTCCCAAAATCGACTTCGACTCCCCTCAAGACTATATTCTGCGTGGCGAGTACTCGAGCACTTATTGAATGTTTGTCGACGACGATTGACTGTTTTGTTTTCCCGTTGCACAATATGGACCGCGTGATTGTGTAAGCAATTTGCAGATCTAATCAACACTCGCTGGTTTTGTTTGTCTTTTGGTCTGGAAATGAGCGGTATCAAATTAACAGATTGAACAAGCGCGTTTGTTGTGATGTTTTTGTCGTTTTGGGGTAAAATATTGTGTGGTGATTGTGACGGACTATTTAATGTGTGAAAATAACAATTTTCTAACAGACTTATGGGTGAATGTATCATTTTAAAATTTTTAGTATAATTAATTATGAATTCGGCCAAAAATTGACTGATTGAATCTGTTATCTTATACTGCAACTGTATAATAATAGTAGTTTATTCAAGAAACCTGCTTACTTTAGAAGTCTACCAAAGAGTAAGTCAATTATTTTATTATCCTATTCAGGCTATAGGTAAATGTCTCCTAAAATTGTAGTATTAAAGTATCATGTATCCAAGAACGAGAAAGTAGTCATATATTGATTTGACTTTATACTGCCATGGACACAGACAATATAATACTAATGTTTTCCATTGGATTTTTCCAGGTTTTTTCCATTGTCTGTGGAAGACTAATCTAACAAGACTACAAGATCGCGCCACTCATCCTACACTCATCTCCATTCATACTTGGCTTAAAATACCTACTTTGTATGGTCGCCATTTAATAAGAAAGTATTAAGGAAGACATTTAAATACTCATGGGAGATGAACATATGAGAAACTGAAAAAATATTTTTTCACTGAACCTTTTTGTTGATTCTACGGAACCTATTTTAACGTAGACACTAATGTTAAATTCGTTCAAAACTAAAGCCAAACAGTGCATACGACATTGTTTGGCAGTAAAACAACACACGCAGAGTTGCCAGACAGTGTTTAATGCAAATCCTATTGAGAGGACTTTCCGAGTGTTCCGTTGAAAGTCAAATACCTGCTTTGCATTATCATGTGTTACCTTTGACTGAAATCCACCAACCGTGGCGTGTGCAAAGTTATTTAATACGGATTAAATTTTCACAAATTTTATACATCTAATTTGGTGTTTTTGTTGTAAATAAAACCTCAAAGAGGACTGTGTCTAATTATTGTCTCTTACTCAATATTTTTATGAAGAGAAAATACTTGCTTTACAACCAGAAGGAGCCGCTTCGAACCTGAGTGTTGACATTTTTTTTAACCGACTTCCCCACTACCAACAAAAGGAGGAGGTTCTCAATTTGTTTGTGGCGATGTTTTTTTTTTCTATGTATGTTCACCAATTTCTCTGTGATTCTTTTACCGATCAGTGTGGTTCCACCACCAAAATAACCAGGAGAGTTTCTATTAGGTACCTTATATATTATGTTTAAGTATAATATTTGTTTCGGTGAAAAATTCTGAAAACCTTAAATATTCAACATTTATTTTGTTTACATTTGTGCAGATTGTTTACATTTGTGCAGAGAAGGCAACCGACTTCCCCACTACCAACAAAAGGAGGAGGTTCTCAATTTGTTTGTGGCGATGTTTTTTTTTTCTATGTATGTTCACCAATTTCTCTGTGATTCTTTTACCGATCAGTGTGGTTCCACCACCAAAATAACCAGGAGAGTTTCTATTAGGTACCTTATATATTATGTTTAAGTATAATATTTGTTTCGGTGAAAAATTCTGAAAACCTTAAATATTCAACATTTATTTTGTTTACATTTGTGCAGATTGTTTACATTTGTGCAGAGAAGGCAACCGACTTCCCCACTACCAACAAAAGGAGGAGGTTCTCAATTTGTTTGTGGCGATGTTTTTTTTTTCTATGTATGTTCACCAATTTCTCTGTGATTCTTTTACCGATCAGTGTGGTTCCACCACCAAAATAACCAGGAGAGTTTCTATTAGGTACCTTATATATTATGTTTAAGTATAATATTTGTTTCGGTGAAAAATTCTGAAAACCTTAAATATTCAACATTTATTTTGTTTACATTTGTGCAGATTGTTTACATTTGTGCAGAGAAGGCAACCGACTTCCCCACTACCAACAAAAGGAGGAGGTTCTCAATTTGTTTGTGGCGATGTTTTTTTTTTCTATGTATGTTCACCAATTTCTCTGTGATTCTTTTACCGATCAGTGTGGTTCCACCACCAAAATAACCAGGAGAGTTTCTATTAGGTACCTTATATATTATGTTTAAGTATAATATTTGTTTCGGTGAAAAATTCTGAAAACCTTAAATATTCAACATTTATTTTGTTTACATTTGTGCAGATTGTTTACATTTGTGCAGAGAAGGCAACCGACTTCCCCACTACCAACAAAAGGAGGAGGTTCTCAATTTGTTTGTGGCGATGTTTTTTTTTTTCTATGTATGTTCACCAATTTCTCTGTGATTCTTTTACCGATCAGTGTGGTTCCACCACCAAAATAACCAGGAGAGTTTCTATTAGGTACCTTATATATTATGTTTAAGTATAATATTTGTTTCGGTGAAAAATTCTGAAAACCTTAAATATTCAACATTTATTTTGTTTACATTTGTGCAGATTGTTTACATTTGTGCAGAGAAGGCAACCGACTTCCCCACTACCAACAAAAGGAGGAGGTTCTCAATTTGTTTGTGGCGATGTTTTTTTTTTTCTATGCATGTTCACCAATTTCTCTGTGATTCTTTTACCAATCAGTGTGGTTCCACCACCAAAATAACCAGGAGAGTTTCTATTAGGTACCTTATATATTATGTTTAAGTATAATATTTGTTTCGGTGAAAAATTCTGAAAACCTTAAATATTCAACATTTATTTTGTTTACATTTGTGCAGATTGTTTACATTTGTGCAGAGAAGGCAATAAATAATAATAACATTCCTACAGCTGTTAGTTGAAACCATTTAATTGAAGCTACAGACAATTCTTCTTGAAACAGTTGCTACATATTGATCAATAAAATATTTCTTGCCATGGAGCCTAAATGAATTACATTGAGAAAAATGCATTTTGTTTTGGTTACTATAAAACATGTATTTTAACGTTTGACCTGATTTGTGTATACAGTAATTCTGTTTTTAGTATTGAATATTCTGACTTACAAAAACATATATGTTTCAGTGAATAGCTGTATGATATTGACAAATAAAGGTGTATTGTGAAAACCAAAGCATTCGTAAAACAGGTCTAAATATAAATTAAAAGCAATTATTCCTTACACGACCTAAGAAGTGTGACAGTGCATAATCGTGAATTGTCTTAAAAGTGTTAAATATTTTAATTACTAAACATGTATTTGCAGGTGTGGAATGTTTATTGATATTCTCTACCCAGTTACTATATCATATCAATACTATTATGCCTGCTTCGGAAAGTCTTAGAGGAAGATGATTTGCAATCTCGACTAGGCTATATCTTGATCAAACAAAACCACCTACATGGCTTGCACCACTTTTAGCTGAACCAACCTTTCATATACATATTTCATTTGCAGATGTGGAATGTTTATTAATATTCTCTACCCAGTTACTATAACATATCAATACTATTATGCCTGCTTCGGAAAGTCCTAGAGGAAGATGATTTGCAATTTCGACTAGGCTATATCTTGAGCAAACAAAACCCCCTACATGACTTACACCAATTTTAGCTGAACCAATATTCCATATAATATTTTCCAAAGGTACTATACGAAAGGTACTATGGTGTTAACGACCAATTTTCCACTTTTGAGAGATTTTTTAGTGCTGGTAGCTGAGGAATAACTTTCATATTGTTCCAAAAGGCTTGAGACGTTACTGTATTTCTTTTTATAATTTAGAAGTACACCGATTACAGGAAACGATGATGTCTGACATTTCAATGTATCTAGAAAAGACAATTAGTTTTTCATCAGGCCTAATGTAATGGGCAACTCTTTCTTTCTTAAGGAATATCTAAAGATGTTTATTTCCATACCCATTGATTATGTAACCTGAACAGGTGAATCAAGCAGTTTTAAAATAATAATTGTTCTGTGGAACTTTGGATTGTTTCAAACAGTTTTGCTTATAAAAAAACCTCAAGTAATTAATATATAAAAATTATACAGTCACTAAAAATCATGAAATAATTTATTTTTGTAAAAAAATACAACCGACTTCAAACGCTCTAAAAAGAATGAAATAATTTCAATAAAGTAAACTTTTGTATTAGGCATGCTCACGTCTTTCAAGTCGGCGCGGCTCAAACTGCAAATATGATTGAAATTAAATATTGTGTGTGTATTTTGAAAATCGATAAATTGTAGCTGGATAACATAAATATATAAAAAACATACTGAACTGTTTTGTTTATATATTAAAGGAAATATTTTCTTGCATTTTATGTTTACGTCTATTCAGAATGAATGCATTATGAAAATAACACACACAAATTTTCTATATGAATAGGAAAATAATTTATTTTGATATTATGATAGGGAAAAGAAGCTAGTTTAGTATTAAAACGTTACTTTTCCAAGTTAGAAACATTTAAATGCGTTATAATCTTTTTAAAGATACTCGATAATACCACTATAATGCCGATCTCTGATTACTGTAATAAAATAACACTTAACGCATAACTATGAAAAAGACATGCAGATTAACACCTTTAGTTATTGGTTATAGTCACATGCAATATGGACACCCTCTTTCAATTTTGTATCAAAAATCATCATAGAGCCGCGCCGACTTAAAATACGTGAGCTTGCCTAATACAAAAGTTTACTTTATTGAAATTATTTCATTCTTTTTAGAGCGTTTGAAGTCGGTTGTATTTTTTTACAAAAATAAATTATAGTAAAATCGGGACACAAGCCTGTCAATGGGGTGAGAAAGGGATTGTGGGATTTTACGGGGAAATTGTGAATTAAAGAGTGTTACGTAAAAATCAATAATGTTACAAATGTTATTGCAATGTAGGTGCCTACTTTGTTTTTTCTAACCGAAGTATATCTTGTTCTGTGGTTTGTTTACCATTCAAATTTCAAATTTCAACTCAAATAGAAGATTGCAAGTATGGAATATGTTACAGAGTGGTTGATTTTAAGTGTATTCTCCGTGTATTTTGAAATCTTATACTCTCGCTATAATAAAACTCATTACACCGAGTTTATAGGATCGTGGCCTCTTTTTTGAGACTAGAATGCAACTGCAGAAACTTGTGTATATGGAAGCTATGATAAATATATATTAAATGTTTAAATAAATGTATATTATATGCACAGGTCAATCAATTTTGTAATTTCACTTTGATATGTTTATATAATGAATATATTGTGTGTTCCTTTTACGCCTTGTACATTTTTTTAATAGGGTTTGTTTAAATAATTTCTCCTTAACAATTTCAAACAACCACTTTATCTATTGAACCATTCACTATGAACCTTATCGGAATTTATTAAACTTTTGTACTATTTACCGGTCGTCCCATGCTGGAAGTAAAACTCCATTTAAGTGTTTATGAATCAAAATTACTCAATTTCGATTCCAACGGCGGAGGAAAAGCAAGGTAGTCAAGTATATAGCACAAGAAACGTTCCTCCCGAGACACATTGGGAGGCATGAGCTACCGCTCAATGAAAATTTTATGTCGGAGCACGTAAAAGGGTCATTGGAAGCAGAGGTTTGTGGGAAAATAAATGTGGTAGTGCAACTCCCACTGATTTAGCACAAGGTTTAACTCGTCGATGACGCGGTTTAGAATTATTTGAAACAAATTCGCACGTCGTTGCGTATAAATAGTCAAACACGATAAATTAGTCTAGAAACGAAATTGCACATGCGGTGACGGGCGGGACGAGTCAGGGTATATTTTCGTTGCGAGGTTGGCAGCGACAGACGACGGGTCAATAATCAGTGTTGCCGGCGCCGAGCGCTAGGTAGCGTGGTAGTAGTTGGGCGATGTGAGTGAATTCCGAATTGTGTCAGGTGTTGACCTAATGTGTCATTGATCTAATGATTGTTGTGTGTGTTATGGTGTTTTCAAACAAGGAGATGGATTTTCGACGACTCTAGGCTGCTATGGATGTGTGGATATTGCTAGCCATCACCTCAATTGCTGGTGAGTCGCTTTAGGTTATGGAATTGATTCTAGGTTATATGGCTAGATACCACCATCTGTTTTGCCCACCACTCAATTTTAGGGGATTTCAATGTTAATATTTTCCATCGCTGATGGGACAGTTTGTGCAGCTTATGTATTAGAATTTCAATCTATAATATTTTTTTAAAATAAAATTCTATGTTTTAATTTTTTTTTTTTAAATAACGATAACATTTTAAGCAAGTTTTTAAGTGAAAAAATGTTTTCTGTATATCGTGGTGCATTATCCCTATATTAAAATTAATTTGTCTTTAAGTTAACATACATTTAGGCCCATCATCCTTTAAATTTCCAAAATAACTGTTGTATTCATTCGATAGTTTATAGTAAAGTTGCAATCAATTAACCTACCGGTAGCTTAAATAAGCCTTGTTTTCACTAAAACCTTTATTATTGAAATAGACAGGAATTTGCCTGAAATTATTATTATCATCCGGTACTAACCCTGATATTAAAATAAATTGTATTTACTGAAATCAATAGGTATTTGAAACATAATCTTTTACCAAAATCGTATATCATCGTACTATGAAGTAAAAAAAAACATTTAATTATGTATACCTATCAATACAGAATATAATGTGTATTCGTCAATATAATACGTGTCTATCAAAAACAAAATAACACAGGGTAAATAATTACGAAACCCTTACCAACATAAATAATAACATAAATAGGAACTTATCGTACAACTTAATAAACATGTTAACTGTGTGAATTGCCGCCAGTATAAACCTAATAGCACACAAAAATGTCTGCGATTATTTTCTAAATGTTTTTAAAACGTTTTTTCGATAAAATGTGTGTCCATCATTAGTACAATACAGTAGGCACCTAATAAAATACCGTAGCCTACCTACTGTATTTTATTAACGATGGACATACTATTAGGTATTTCCCTTCAAAATATTTTTTTGGGGCCTTAAAAGTTCATCTTGAGGATGGAATAAATTTTTAATTTAACATTCATACTGTAATAATTAATGTATGATAAATTTATTGACAGTTCAACAAGCTAATATTTGCTTGGCTTACTTTCAATAACAAATAAAAAATATAACTTCATACATTTTTCGTTTATATTCCGCCAACGGGTTGCGAGAAATGTATATGTTATATGGGTAGAGTAAGTTATTAAACAAAACATATTTTTACCAGTAAAAAGTTATAAACGGATTAAAATGTTATCGAAGGAGATTTAAATCTATGTGAAAAAGTGATCAGTATTTCAATTACGTTGTGCCAGAGGCATGAGGTATATCTGCGCCGTGGTAGTTGCAGGGTAGGCAATATGGTTATCTGTGTCCAATTTGGCAACTCTCTTCATAGGTTTTTACTTGTATTTTTGCAGCTAAACTAATCAAGTTTGTTTAAAATATTAACAATAATGATTAAATTTTAAGTATAGCGTTATTTCAGTTTTTTGGTGGTTTTATTAAAAATATAGATGCTTGAAAATAATGTTTTTGTACGTTTTCTTGTAATAGTGCACTGGTGGTTGTGCAGCGTGCGTTCTTATTACGCGATTTGCTTTTAGTATACATAATGTGGTAGTGAAAATCAGTTTAATTTAACGAAAACCTTATTGGAAAATATACATAGGTTTTATTGACTAGGGTCTGTCAATATTTATCATGTCCCATGGAATGTACAGTCTCTAATTTACGTCTCACGTTGTATATATTATAAAATTCCTAAAAATAATACCAATACCTATGTATCCATTGTACTTCTTGTATTTATTTTATGTACGTGTATTCATATAGTTTTACAACTTAAATAAACCCGAACGCCTTAGATCAATTGTGATTAGGTGAAACGTCACCTATTTTCGAAACTGGCAAAATATTTGGTTCAAAATTGATACCATGTCGTGTTTGGAGCGACTCATCCAATTATAACGAGAGGTAGAAAAACAAAGACGCACAGAACGGATGTCCCGAATAAAACGAAAGCGGCTCCTCCAGGCTCCAGGTAGTAAATGAGCAGCTGTGATCTTTGGTGGAATTTTGATGCTGGGGAGGGGGGAATTGTTTGTCTAGGCTACATGGACCAGTAGTGCCTGCCTGTGTGCCGGCACGAATAAAAACATCCAAAATCAAATGTTTTGTCGAGAATAATCGAGCGCCACTTCCGCCCGCGGTTCCTGTTAAGCCATTATTTATTTAGCCCTCACTTCCGACAGTGAGCCAGCGGTGAAAATCACAACTTGTTTATTGCTCGATTTTACTCCGCTTCAATTGTGTTATTCAAGGGAGTTCAAATTTGTTCGGGGTTTCATGCCAAAAGCAGTTTTGATTCGAAAGCTCTATCTTTGGGGGTTTCCATTTATAAAAGTCATACTAATTTTATTGTATACGTATAAGGTCAACATAGTTTCATTTTGGCCATGAATGTTAAGGTACTTATGCTATAACCACAGACAATATAATACTCTAAAGGTTTACTCCATTGTCTGTGCTATAACAATCCTTACATTTTATGCATTAATCGTAATTAGATTATCAATTCGAGGTGCTTCTGTTTAGCTAAACAATACTCCGGTATCATACCTAACGTGAAAATTATTTAATAGATTTGCTAAAATAACGCAATCTATTAGGTCAATTAATCAGTTAATTCATTTACTACGATACAAATTATGTTAAAAAAATATACCGTAGAGAACAAAAATCAATCCATTGACTAGCCTATTTAATATACTATGGCATATATATATACGGTAGTCAGTGGGAAATTAAAAATTCAACACATTTTACTAGTACAGAAATAATATGAGAAAAAACTACACTATTGACAAATAACTCTAGGCCAATAACGCCAATAACAATGAATTTTACGTGTTTACTCAAATAACATAGGCAGTCATCAATGTTAGCCTTACCAGGGTGTAAAAATAAATAACACATAAACATTGACATTAGCAAATGCACGTTATTAAACGATGCGAAACTCATAAATACTTTATCATTTATCGAATATAGGGAGATTTCCATACCTTGTACAACCTACAACTCGTACTTTTACTAGAGTAGACGTGCCTCTCAGCTGTTGCAAATTTTCCACATGAATATCCCATTTTATAAAGAGCCAATCTCACTGTATGCTTGAGTAAAATCGTTGTACTATTGATACTTAGGCTACTATATTTCCATTACTTTTTTATCCTTGATACTTAGATGTGTCACACTAAAGACGCTAAAATATATTTTTTGTAAGAAACATTGTGGCTTGGTCAAAAGTAGCCGTAAAAAGAAGAAATTGACACGGTGGCTCAAATTCGACTATTTGACTTTAATTCTTATTTTGAAACCATCTACGTCATAGGGGTTGCACTCTAAGTACACTTCCATCAATAGTGGCTACATCTTTGGACATGGACAAGGTTTGCAAGTCTCCATAGTGTAGTGTGGCTGGGTGTTGCTTATGCAGGTCTGAGTCTTCGTATAAAGAAGTCTGAGGCTTTATCATACAAATCAGCTGATCTCTGTCGCCGTGTTGTAGGGGAGGAAGCACAATGTACACCTCGATGAATGGGGAACAACTTGTAAAGTCGTGGTTTGAAAAAAAATGTTATTCGCATTGATAAAATTATAACACTATACAAAATATTTGACTCTAAGTTTAGCATCACAGAGTGTGGGAACTGTTTCTGGCAGTTAGATTGTATCTGTAATACTTAAATGCTATGATAAGGAAAGAAAACAGGTCCATGACGTAGGGAATTGTGAATGAAATAGTAAAAGCTGGCATAGCAGAGTGGGGGAATGATTTTCCCCGAGCAAAGCTCGGTCCCCAGGTACTTGTTGTTGGTACTCGGTAGTATTATGGATAATCGGTAACTATTGATATTGACATCTATAGTTTTATTGACATTGGTAATTCAACACAAACCAGTGTTGTAGACGTATCTAATCTGCAATTAAATACAGGCAGTATTATTTCAATAGGTAGTGTTATTGATATTGATATTATGAGTGATTGATATTAGTAATGTCATTGATATCGGTACAGTAGTGTTATTGAGACTGGGAGTTTTACCAATATTTGCAATGTTAACTATGTCGGCTTGATAATACATGCTTTTTATTGGTGTAGGTAGTTTTAATGGCATGAGTAAGCTTGTGTTATTGACATGGTTAATGTTTTTGACATCGGTAGTTATTTATACATCGGCTGTGTTATTGTCATCGTTAATTTATAATATGGGTAGTGCAATTGACACGGACAGTGCGATTTACATTTATGAGTTATCGATTTGGAGTAACATTATAGATATCAGCAGTTTTCTTTTTCGCTAGTGTCATTTATGTCGACAGTGTTGTTAATATGGATGCATTGCACGACGTCCAAGTGCCACGACGTCCAATAATATTATTCAGTGTAACGACGTCCAAAATATAATTTTGAGCTGTTGCACGACGTCCAATATTAAATATTTGACTGTGGTTGCGCGACGTCCAAGTGCCACGACGTGCAAATGTACAGTAACTGCAAAAAATATAGTCTTTCTACAAGCATTGGACGTCATGGGATTGGTCGTCATGTAACAGTACACACTTTGTATTCTTTGAAAAAAAGTAGCAGTTGGACGACGTCCAAAGCCCTTGCTATGCCTGTTGCACGACGTCCAATAGTTCAGCGCTGTTGCACGACGTCCAAAGCCCTTGCTATGCCTGTTGCACGACGTCCAATAGTTCAGCGCTGTTGCACGACGTCCAAAGCGCATGCACACTGTGAGTACTGTTAAACAGTCTAACTAACCTAACCTAACCTAACCTATGTTAACCTAATCTAACCATACTCCGTATGCAGGAGCTTTGGACGTCATGCACCAACGCTGAGTTATTTAACGCCATGCAACAACGCTGTAAATATTTTTGTAAGGTTAACGATATATCAGTTTAATTGACACATGCATTTATCCAGTTCAATTGACACGGTTATTTATTATTATTACAAACTATCGGTTATATTATATCGAAGTGTCATCGATGTCAATTAGCCCTAATATAGATATCGATGGTTATCGATATCGACGTCAGTGATATCGCTAGTGGTATACACTCAGCACGGCTCCTACTGATTGGCCACAGCCACGAATAGCGTGACTTCCCTCCCTTATCCTTCCCTGGGGTTGGTAGTTTTGGTAGTTTCGGCGAATTCCCAGTTCGTGATAACACCAATGTTCCATTTCCAGGGTATCGTTTTGATTAAGCTATTCAGTAGCGCTTCATAGCGAAACCCGGCACATGTGAAACTCTACATACGCGTACGTGTTTCTATGAATAGCATTGGTAGTTTAACAATTTCTGTGTGTGTTTATTATCTCTTGTTTTTAAAATACATTTTCTGGCTTCAATATATAAGCCTCACGATAGGTTGCCATTTTAACACCTCTTAGATGTGTTATCAAACTCTAAACCCCGTAGTTATGGGTGATAGCGGTAAGTCTTGGAAGCATTTTGATATGAACAACTAAGATGAATAGCAACCTAAATTAAATTCATCTGTACACATCACGATAAATTCTTCATTAAGAAATATGACCCTAGAAGACTGTATGAATTTCGTATTATATGTTCCCAGTAAGCTATCGCACGTAAATTTTGTCCATAGCCTTTCACTAAATGTACAAAATAGGACGATCTAGGTGTAGGACGGGTAGTTTTATCGAATTGGCCAAGGTAGAGTACTTCTCAGATCTACAGAGTCAATCTAAAAGCTAGGCAAAATTCTCAAAACATTTTTATGAAGGTGAGGATGATATAGCTCCACTTAAGCGTCTACAGGATTTCCTGAGCGCTTCTAGAGCTCTGAACCTTCAATTAAATTAACATTATTATTTACCCAAAACCGTGGAACAGCTTTCGCACCGACCCCTGAATTTCATCAGCTCCTTCTGAGCAGTTCAGGAAAGACATTTGAGTCTAGGGGTAGGCCTGTCTGTTTTGTCAATACGATTTTATTTCCCTCCCTCCGAAATTTACGTATATTTTCTTTATTTGTATAAAAAAGTATACAAATCATGTGTTTTGTGTATAGAATAACAAACACACTCCTTTCATTTTACACATCACTATCAATGATCTAAATCATATCAGAAGTCATTGTTATAAAGAAGTGCTGATTGTATTTTATCCGGGTTTACATTTTTTGTGTAACTGAAAATTACTCGACTTATTTGTGACCAAAACTCCGACAGTGTTGTTTTTGTAAGGTGTAATCCTTATAAGAGGGTGGTTGTCGAACCAGAAGATAGGGAAGCGGTAACTCAGCTGGAATCCGTACAACATACAGTAGACAATACAATACAATACAGTAGTGTGGTGTAGTTCTACTGACGTCGTGTTTGACTGTATTACTTGATTGTCATGTTAAATACAAAGAGAGCGTTTCGATATAGTGGAACCAAATCCTCGTTATCAATGCTAAATGACTAAATAATTGATACTGTAGTGAGTAGTTGATCGCAATGCTAAATAAATTAGTGCCACGACATATTTTACAGTACTACGACCGTTTTTTAAACTAGCCTTTTGTCCAGTTCTTAGAATTATTGAAAGGATTCACTTAACATTGTTTTACTTAAAAACACGAGTAACGGACCAATGAGGTTAAAGAATTGAGGGAAAAGAAGTAAAATAGTAATGCTTCAAACTTCAAATAATCAGCTGTTTAAATAATTGACACTGCAGTGTTTGTAGTTATTAGATAGATGATCGCAATGCTGAATAATCGACGATCACGACGAATACTCGACATTAATTTTAAGTACTTAATAACAAGTGAAATTTTATTATTTTAATTTTTATCATTCCACTAAAGACTCTTGTATCAAATAAAACTATTTACAAACTACCAAAGTTCCTCCGGTTCTGTATTTAAACGCTGTACACAGCTTATTGTAAATATTGCTTTAAAATTAGAGAAAAACATTGATATCCAGTCCAGTAGGTCGTATCAGTACACAAAACACAAGCTTCGGTTTTTACAATGGGTTTCAAAGTGTACTTGTAGTATCAAAAGTGAACGTTCCCAAGTAACATTGTTTATTCACAGTTACAAGGGAAGTATCCAGTTGCGCCATTTCGCCATTAACCTTTGCCAAGTATGAAGGGTAGTTTATCAGTTGCTTGTTTCAGCACTTTTTCACACCCCCCTCCACCCCCCTCCCAAACCACACCCCATTATTTGCTGGATAGGGCCAACACGTAACTTTCAGTTTTCAGATCGTCAACTTTGGGCCGTTTGACTTTGAAGTGTAACTTTTTACTTCGAAGATACGTTAAAAGTTAGTAAGCAGCAAAGTACGTTTTTAAGTAGATGCGAAGTAAAAAGTTTAATTATTTTAAATTTAATCTGGTCGTTGTATATCATTTTTATAAATGACGAGGTACGATAATGAAGTTCTAAAACAAATCGTGTAATGCTACTACAAAACTACTTAATTATACAGTATCCAAAAGTCAATGATAATACTCATGTCTAAAACCATTGCGTTTTGATTGAATAAATAAATGAACCACATACTTTAGTAAATATTCTGTCTGCTTACAGTAAATCACCTTTGTGGCAGATAAAGTAAAAAGAACTGAAAAAAAAACAGCGGATGTAAATTATTTCCATTTCTATGGAAACCAGTAAAAAAAAATAATAATAATTCTCAGATGCTTTAATATAACAATTTGTAAATGAAAGCCAATGCATTTCATATTCTTCGACTGACTTCTCGGTGGTTCTAAATATTTTGTGAATAGGTAGCGTGGCGTACATAATATACCTTTCTCGTGGTATGGGCGTCAAAAAGTATTTGTACTCTTATCGTCTTTCGCGAAGTATTCAATTTTGGTCAGGTTTTCAGTGGTAATTTAGTGATTTACTGAAACTAACCTTACAAATAACTTCTATCCCCTGGTAAAGTCTTTTATTTTACACAAATAATTAATTTATGAAACTCTGTGCATTACAATTGTCAACAAATCTTAAGGAACAGTACTGAACATTACCAACAGCAGAACCCAGAGTCGGAGACTGTGTCGGATGTGGGCTTTGAGCGTAAATTGCAGCGACTTTCTGATGGGGTTAAGTGGCGGAGATTCGTAGAAAGACAGCTGCGAGTCTTGTACAAGGAGAGACAAAGGTTTAGTTGCCACGTCCTTGCTCCTTACCGTAAAAGTAGTCCAGTCTTGAAACAGCTGAAATTAATTTTTCGTCACACTGCAGCAAAAACAGATGTTTTCATTACACGCGTTGCGAGTATAAAGAAGCTATTTCTCCCTAGAAATTAGGGTAGAAATATCTCTCCCTAGAAGTTGGCAGTACCTTTCGGACATAGTTAACTTAGTTTAAGCAATCGGTTGTAAGGAGGATATTGGTTGTATCGATTGTTTTTAATCGTTATTTGTCGTATTGTTGTAGTTTTCGACTGTATTAAAATTTGATGCAGTTGCATCTAGATGCGTGGCACAGGGAAAGTTTTTTTTTTGCATTGAAGCCCAAGATATTCAATAAAACTATTAATGTAAACTGTTTGTTCTCAATAGCAAAATTAAAATCATTGTATACGTTGGGATGGGGAGTGCCATCGGAAGTGCTATTGACATCAGAAATGTTATTAATTTCGGGAGTCTTATTGTAATCGGGAGGGTTACTGTCACCGAGAGTGTTATTGTCACCGGGAGGGTTACTGTCACCGAGAGTGTTATTGTCACCGGGAGGGTTACTGTCACCGGGAGTGTTATTGTCATCGGGAGGGTTACTGTCACCGGGAGTGTTATTGTCACCGGGAGGGTTACTGTCACCGGGAGTGTTATTGTCACCGGGAGGGTTACTGTCACCGGGAGTGTTATTGTCATCGGGAGGGTTACTGTCACCGAGAGTGTTATTGTCACCGGGAGGGTTACTGTCACCGAGAGTGTTATTGTCACCGGGAGGGTTACTGTCAACGGGAGGGTTACTGTCACCGAGAGTGTTATTGTCACCGGGAGGGTTACTGTCACCGAGAGTGTTATTGTCACCGGGAGGGTTACTGTCACCGGGAGTGTTATTGTCATCGGGAGGGTTACTGTCACCGAGAGTGTTATTGTCACCGGGAGGGTTACTGTCACCGGGAGTGTTATTGTCACCGGGAGGGTTACTGTCACCGGGAGTGTTATTGTCATCGGGAGGGTTACTGTCACCGAGAGTGTTATTGTCACCGGGAGGGTTACTGTCACCGGGAGTGTTATTGTCATCGGGAGGGTTACTGTCACCGGGAGTGTTATTGTCACCGGGAGGGTTACTGTCACCGGGAGTGTTATTGTCACCGGGAGGGTTACTGTCACCGGGAGTGTTATTGTCATCGGGAGGGTTACTGTCACCAAGAGTGTTATTGTCATCGGGAGTGTTATTGTCACCGGGAGGGTTACTGTCACCGGGAGGGTTACTGTCACCGAGAGTGTTATTGTCACCGGGAGGGTTACTGTCACCGAGAGTGTTATTGTCACCGGGAGGGTTACTGTCACCGAGAGTGTTATTGTCACCGGGAGGGTTACTGTCAACGGGAGGGTTACTGTCACCGAGAGTGTTATTGTCACCGGGAGGGTTACTGTCACCGAGAGTGTTATTGTCACCGGGAGGGTTACTGTCACCGAGAGTGTTATTGTCACCGGGAGGG
Organism: Macrosteles quadrilineatus; assembly: GCF_028750875.1. Classification (NCBI taxonomy): domain Eukaryota; kingdom Metazoa; phylum Arthropoda; class Insecta; order Hemiptera; family Cicadellidae; genus Macrosteles; species Macrosteles quadrilineatus. The sequence goes on from NW_026542594.1 coordinate 186,633,810, forward strand.
TTACTGTCACCGAGAGTGTTATTGTCATCGGGAGTGTTATTGTCACCGAGAGTGTTATTGTCACCGGGAGGGTTACTGTCACCGAGAGTGTTATTGTCACCGGGAGGGTTACTGTCAACGGGAGGGTTACTGTCACCGAGAGTGTTATTGTCACCGGGAGGGTTACTGTCACCGGGAGTGTTATTGTCACCGGGAGGGTTATTGTCACCGGGAGGGTTACTGTCAACGGGAGGGTTACTGTCACCGAGAGTGTTATTGTCACCGGGAGGGTTACTGTCACCGAGAGTGTTATTGTCACCGGGAGGGTTACTGTCAACGGGAGGGTTACTGTCACCGAGAGTGTTATTGTCACCGGGAGGGTTACTGTCACCGAGAGTGTTATTGTCACCGGGAGGGTTACTGTCACCGAGAGTGTTATTGTCACCGGGAGGGTTACTGTCACCGAGAGTGTTATTGTCATCGGGAGTGTTATTGTCACCGAGAGTGTTATTGTCACCGGGAGGGTTACTGTCACCGAGAGTGTTATTGTCACCGGGAGGGTTACTGTCAACGGGAGGGTTACTGTCACCGAGAGTGTTATTGTCACCGGGAGGGTTACTGTCACCGGGAGTGTTATTGTCACCGGGAGGGTTACTGTCACCGGGAGTGTTATTGTCATCGGGAGGGTTACTGTCACCAAGAGTGTTATTGTCATCGGGAGTGTTATTGTCACCGGGAGGGTTACTGTCACCGAGAGTGTTATTGTCACCGGGAGGGTTACTGTCACCGGGAGGGTTACTGTCACCGAGAGTGTTATTGTCACCGGGAGGGTTACTGTCACCGGGAGTGTTATTGTCACCGGGAGGGTTACTGTCACCGGGAGGGTTACTGTCACCGAGAGTGTTATTGTCACCGGGAGTGTTATTGTCACCGGGAGGGTTACTGTCACCGGGAGTGTTATTGTCACCGGGAGGGTTACTGTCACCGGGAGGGTTACTGTCACCGAGAGTGTTATTGTCACCGGGAGGGTTACTGTCACCGGGAGTGTTATTGTCACCGGGAGGGTTACTGTCACCGGGAGGGTTACTGTCACCGGGAGGGTTACTGTCACCGAGAGTGTTATTGTCACCGGGAGGGTTACTGTCACCGAGAGTGTTATTGTCATCGGGAGGGTTACTGTCACCGAGAGGGTTATTGTCACCGAGAGTGTTATTGTCACCGAGAGTGTTATTGTCATCGGGAGGGTTACTGTCACCGAGAGTGTTATTGTCACCGAGAGTGTTATTGTCACCGGGAGGGTTACTGTCACCGAGAGTGTTATTGTCACCGGGAGGGTTACTGTCACCGAGAGTGTTATTGTCACCGGGAGGGTTACTGTCACCGGGAGGGTTACTGTCACCGAGAGTGTTATTGTCACCGGGAGGGTTACTGTCACCGAGAGTGTTATTGTCACCGGGAGGGTTACTGTCACCGAGAGTGTTATTGTCACCGGGAGGGTTACTGTCACCGAGAGGGTTATTGTCACCGAGAGTGTTATTGTCACCGGGAGGGTTACTGTCACCGGGAGTGTTATTGTCACCGGGAGTGTTATTGTCACCGGGAGTGTTATTGTCACCGGGAGTGTTATTGTCACCGGGAGGGTTACTGTCACCGGGAGGGTTACTGTCACCGGGAGGGTTACTGTCACCGAGAGTGTTATTGTCACCGGGAGGGTTACTGTCACTGGGAGGGTTACTGTCACCGAGAGTGTTATTGTCACCGGGAGTGTTATTGTCACCGGGAGGGTTACTGTCACCGGGAGGGTTACTGTCACCGGGAGGGTTACTGTCACCGAGAGTGTTATTGTCACCGGGAGGGTTACTGTCACCGGGAGTGTTATTGTCACCGGGAGGGTTACTGTCACCGAGAGTGTTACTGTCACCGGGAGGGTTACTGTCACCGGGAGGGTTACTGTCACCGGGAGTGTTATTGTCACCGGGAGTGTTATTGTAATCGGGAGTGTTACTGTCACCGGGAGTGTTACTGTCACCGGGAGTGTTATTGTAACCGGGAGTGTTATTGTCACCGGGAGTGTTATTGTCACCGGGAGTGTTACTGTCACCGGGAGTGTTATTGTCACCGGGAGTGTTATTGTAACCGGGAGTGTTATTGTCACCGGGAGTGTTATTGTCACCGGGAGTGTTATTGTCACCGGGAGTGTTATTGTCACCGGGAGTGTTATTGTAACCGGGAGTGTTACTGTCACCGGGAGTGTTATTGTCACCGGGAGTGTTATTGTAACCGGGAGTGTTACTGTCACCGGGAGTGTTATTGTCACCGGGAGTGTTATTGTAACCGGGAGTGTTATTGTCACCGGGAGTGTTACTGTCACCGGGAGTGTTACTGTCACCGGGAGTGTTATTGTAACCGGGAGTGTTATTGTCACCGGGAGTGTTATTGTCACCGGGAGTGTTATTGTCACCGGGAGTGTTATTGTCACCGGGAGTGTTACTGTCACCGGGAGGGTTACTGTCACCGAGAGTGTTACTGTCACCGGGAGGGTTACTGTCACCGGGAGGGTTACTGTCACCGGGAGTGTTATTGTCACCGGGAGTGTTATTGTAATCGGGAGTGTTACTGTCACCGGGAGTGTTACTGTCACCGGGAGTGTTATTGTCACCGGGAGTGTTATTGTCACCGGGATGGTTACTGTCACCGGGAGTGTTATTGTAATCGGGAGTGTTACTGTCACCGGGAGTGTTATTGTAATCGGGAGTGTTACTGTCACATGGAGTGTTATTGTAATCGGGAGTGTTATTGTAATCGAGAGTGTTATTGTCACCGGGAGGGTTACTGTCACCGGGAGTGTTATTGTAATCGGGAGTGTTATTGTAATCGGGAGTGTTATTGTCACCGGTAGTGTTATTGTAATCGGGAGTGTTACTGTCACCGGGAGTGTTATTGTCATCGGGAGGGTTACTGTCACCAAGAGTGTTATTGTCATCGGGAGTGTTATTGTCACCGGGAGGGTTACTGTCACCGAGAGTGTTATTGTCATCGGTAGTGTTATTGTAACGGGAGGGTTATTGTCACCGAGAGTGTTATTGTCACCGGGAGGGTTATTGTCACCGGTAGTGTTATTGTCACCGGGAGGGTTATTGTCACCAAGAGTGTTATTGTCATCGGTAGTGTTATTGTCACCGGGAGGGTTATTGTCACCGGTAGTGTTATTGCCACCGGAAGTGTTATTGGCAACGGAAGTGTTATTGGCAACGGAAATGTTATTGGCAATGTGAATGCTATTGGCAACGGGAGTGTTACCGATATGCGGAGTGTTATTGACATCGGAAATGCTATTGACATGGGAAATGTTTTTTTTCCATTGGTAGTGTTATTTACATTGGCAGTGTTATTGAAAACGAGAGTGTTTATTGACAGTGGCAGTGCTATTTGTATTAACAATGCTATTGCCATAGGGAATGTTACCGACATAGGTTATTGGCTCTGAGAGTTATTTTCTATTTCGGGTGTGTTATTGAGATCAAGATTTTTTTGAGATCGGTAGTGTTACTGCCACTTAAGGGATGTATACCAGAAAAGGGATTTTGTAGGATCGCAACGTGGAAGAGTGTTGAGATCGGTGGCGTTGTGAGGGAGGCTCTACGCCGGCCTCTGGTTCTATTCTATGCTAATCAGTCTCCGACTCACAACACAACACCGCCCGACCTGGACCACCAGACTCTGTGTGTTGAGTGTACAAGTAGCGTGAGATATTCGGTTTGTTACTAAAATGTTTTGAAAATGTTTCACCTTACTTACAAGGACAATCGTCAATCATCCTACAAATGTTGCTTTCCTCTAGCCTCCTGAATCTGTGGGATTGTCCAAATAGGTGTACGTACATAAATAATAAATATACAGTGCTATCATTCGCTTGAGATGTAAAACAGCATCCATTTTTGGCTATAAATAGAAAATTAAGTTGGCTGTTCTCATATTGTTCCGTTGTAGTTTCTAACTACCCTTGCTATAACAAGTCCTTGAACAGTTATATTGTAATTCAATAAATAGAAATACGTCTAATCAAGGAGCTATTTATTTTCTATCAGTCAATAGAGCACCTTATGGTCAAACAGAAACTTATCTAGTACCGTGACAAAGTTTCCTGATTTTCTGAATCGTGATATACAACAACTTGGATCGGATCGGAAATAGTAGTTTACGCAACGATTGCGTTAAGTGAGTCTTTACGACACGAGCAGAAAATTTAAGGCACGAGCCTTGGCGAATGCCTTAAAAACTTCTACGAGTGTCGTAAAGACTATTAACGCGAGTTGCGTACACTACTTTACCTACGACCGTTTTTTAATTACTATCAATCTGGATTTAATTACTAACAATCACTAATAATAACTTTTTAGAGAGGTTATGTTTTCGTGTATTGTCATTGCCACTGAAAGTGATGCAACGACTTGTTGTATAATCAGCTGATTTCCTGTAATTACGTGTTTGTTAAACTTCGTTAAATATTACATTGCTAGCAGCATTCTTACCATAAATAATATTGTATCAGGTACAATTCGGCAAATATTTCATTTATTTTTGGACTTCCACCAACTTAATTAAGAATACGCGAGTATCAACATGAACAAGTCGGATCAACAATTAAATTGGTCAACTGATCAGCTGATCAGCTGATTAGTTGACGTTCGAAGCATTACAATTTTAATTCTTTTCTCTCAATACTTGAACCTCATTGGTCCGTTACCTGTGTGGATATGAGAAAACTATGCGGATATGAAATGAAACTATGCGGATATGAAAGTAAACAGCTGTAAAGTGAAACTTTTCAATTCTAAGAACTGGACTGAAATGGCTACTTTAAAAAACGGTCGTAGGTAAGATTTATTTTCATACCATAAGGACAGCGTATATTTTATTTTTATTATTTTTATGTTCAGCCTTTTTTGACTTGTTACAAACATGTTGCTAAGTCCGTAAGATCGGCGGTGGTTGGCAAAGTTGTCTAATTCACGACCAACAATGTTGTCGGTGTATATTCTACAGACCTTAATCTTCGATCAGTTCTTGCTCTACCTCACCGACACAAACTTAGAATTCGTTGACTTCCTAGATCGTCAAAGGAAAGCTAGTCAGATACAAAATTGTGAAGGAAAAGAATCGACACACTTCAGTAAGTAATTTTAAAGCCATACGTAGATGAGTGCGTTTAAGGTGAATTCTTTGTGTTATAAGCAATAACACGCATGATATTACAATAGCCGTGTTTTTCAAGCGCCATTTAGCGAGCATTGTTCATTCAGTCTTCAATGGCTCACATAATCTCTGCGTTTCGTCTTCTGCGTTTTATGACGCTATTACAGGCTTCGGTATAAACACATCCAAACTTTATGAGTCCCATTCTTATAAAGTTTTACAATACTCTTTTATTATGGTCCCGTTAATTTTGTTATGTAATCTCAGATATTCAGTGGAAAAGTCAACCATTTTAGCCTCTGGATTGCTTATATAAAACTGATATGATGAGATCGTACATTAGAAATCCTAATATTGTCGATCCAATGAAATCGATTTTTAAACCAAAAGGTTCATCATCAGTCGGCATCTTAGTGTTTCAAAAGTTGTGTCCACCCAAAAAGTTCAAAATTTATGGGGGTTTCGTAGAAAATAGAATAACACTGAATACTTTTCAATGAACATGAATTTGGCATATAAATAAGGAACAAAATCATGGTTTTAGAATATGGCTTGATCTCACTTTCACTTGGAAATACGTAAGTTGCTGGCAACTTGACAGGAAAAAATGATAAAAACTTTCATGATTACTTTTCATATAACATTTTGAAATAGGCCAAATACTGCTTTTGTTTTAGTCTCACTACCTGATTACGAACTGAAATAGTTTTTTTACCCATGGATTGAGAGGAACTTAGAAAGTTTTGGAAACCAGTGTTTTTTTTACGGAATCAATGAATATTTATATTTGACAATACTACATGCATTTTCACGCATTCTTTGTATAAACGTGATACAGAGGCTAATAGTTTTACGAATAATTTACTATGCTATTTTACCACAATTACAAACTCTAAACAAATCTATTAATCTACAAACTATACATTTATTTTTTGTATTTATGTTCATGTAAAACCACGATGAAGAGACTCGTGATTAAAGCTTTAAACTAAACCCTTTTCACTAATGTATAACAAAAGCGCAAATTATTTTACTATAGCATTTCAAATACAAATTAATAACTCATTTTCTTAACTGTATCTTGTGAAAAACTAAATCAATATCACAATTTATTCGTTAACAAGCTAATTATCTAAAATAAACTAACTGTTTTAGTTCAAACGTCATTTACCATAAGTGGGTTATTCGATATATTTAGAACACAATGAAGAGAACCTGTGAGCTGAATTCTATTTACCCATGTAACTTGGCGTTTTCCGCCAGCCACACTATAGCATGACATGGACATGTATGTGAAACCAGATCCTCACTTGAAATGTCTTGTCACTTGCAATGGTTGTGGCGTGATGGGCAACAAATTCAAGCTACGTGAATAAATGTGTAAAACACCCGGGCTATTTATGACTGCGGGTGAATATCCATTTTTCACGAATACTTGGGTGTATTATATTCGGCTATACGTTCCATTAGTGTTGGTATTATGTATTTGCATTTGAATTCAGTACTTAATTAGAAAATTAACACCTGGATGCAAATCAGACCTTTTTTACTGAATAATGATATTTTAGTTCGTTAAATGTATAGGTCTACAGTAGGCTAACGTAACCATATACCAGGTATCCGGACATGTTAATGTATAAGGGTTTAAGGAATACCTTTTTTTTACAAAAAAAAAAACTATTTGTACGGTCGGAACATCAAAAGGCCACCACATTGTAACAGTTTTGAGTCTTGAGTGCAAAGTGAGTAATAATTTTGACGGTATTGGTCCAGACATTTTCGAATTGGAAATTTATATTTACAGATATAGAGATGTGAAATATCTTAATGGGTTTAACTGAGATTTAAGATTTACTAAAAAATAATTTTGGTAGCTATGAGTGGTGGTTGGGTTTGATCCCACGAAAAGCTATAAGCTTTTTGATGGTTAAACTGGACCCAGCCGACCTTGATCGTTGGGCTTTTAATAAATGGACTCGTCCAAAGAAACAGCTGGCCTTAGTCAGTAACAAAGCTACACAATGTATCTTACTCCATTCTACACTCTCCACTTCGGCTTAAAATACACTACGTTGGATCGCTGTTTCTATAATACGGTATATGATTTTGTGCCATGATGCAATACATGATGCATTTATGTAATGATTTGGAAATTACAATTAGCGTATTTTTAATTTTGATGAGAGGTTATTCTTCAAAAATTAGGTGAAACTCTTAGTGATACTTTGAAAACAATTATGTGTGAGGAAACAATTTTTTGGGTTGTCGTAAAAAAAACATTAAACTTAAAAAATAATCGTCATTCTCTCTTAGAAGAGGTGTAAGAATCATTAGACGAAATAATTATCCTCTTAACCTAGAAATGCAATATATTTCTAAACTATTACATTTGTTCTCCGCTATAACAATTTAAGAATAAACCAGTGTGATTTGCTATAAAAATAAGGATATAACAGTCCACATCAGCGCACTCAAGCGTCACCAATATGAAACACATTAATACCAGCTTTAGATTTTAAAGGATGAGAAGTCTTAACAAACATCAACTTGTTCATTTACTTACGTGTGTTTCTTTCCAACGTTACGTCTAGACAACGATTCACAAGATTTCCACAAATACTGGGTGAAGTAGATTAGAGAGGGGTCTGATTCTGAAGACGTCTAATGTTGGGGTAAGACGATGGTTGCTAGGAGACGAGGCTAGATTTTGTACATTGCGGTCGTCGTACGTGGAAATTGTCACATTCTGATCAGTTCATTTTACTTAAACAAAGAAAAGTAATGCGTATTTCAAGCTGAATGAGTGAAGAATAGGTGTTTACGCTGGATTTATTGTGTAGACATAACTATATGTTTCTTTAGTCGGAACCATTTAAAAGCCTAATGATCAAGGGTGGCGTGTCCAGTTTTTAACTACATATTTCCCCAGGGTATAATCGGTGATCTGACATATTTAGAAATTGTTTAATCATATTTATAAGTAACAATCCTACAATAATAGTTCAGGGTGTCCACGTTCGGTAAAGGGATAGTCATGGAAAGTCATGTAAATATTCAAAAGGTCATGGAAAGTCATGGAAATGATGGATGGATTTGAGGACCTTTCAATGCTTTAGTCGGCCGTAACCCCGACTATTGTAGAATTTTTCAGGATTTTTCACAAATGTACGACAATATAATTTTTACAGTTGTATAGTTTATGAGTTTTGAGTCAGTATTTTCTGTGTATTAACTTGTCTAGGCAGTATTATTCGTGTGTGTATATTATATATTTTTCGAGTAAAGTTCATGAGTCATGGAAATCAATGGTAAATAGTCATTGAAAGTCATGGAAATTAATGACAAATTTTCTGTGGACACCTTGTAATTAGAAAATAGACGAATGGATGATTTTTCCTGGGTTAACAGGTGTGAACTAATCACTAAGCGAATACTGGATAGCATTTTTTGAAGCTGTCTTTCGGCGTTTACCTAACAATTTGTTATCAACTAAGACAGGCAGAGAAAATTGCATACAAAATGGATGAAAAATTCTAGGCTCATATTATAGCATTCCAACCTAACGTTATAGACAATTATCTAGTGTGTGATGAGCCTTTCTGATGTTCAAAATGGTCCTCAGTATGCTCTCAGACCTGCTACCTGATGTCGCTTTTGATGTATGATCCTCATTAGATCGTAGACTCGTAAGATATTATTCTCATTGTGTTTTATAGCAAAAATGCCAAAAAGCGATTTTACGAAATTATAAAACAGGACGATAAACTCATTCATCCCCATTCAATGATGAGAGAACAAATTAAAATTAAAAGCTACATTGATCAACGATTATTTTTACAAACGTTATATACTATGCACAATACTTATAGAAATCATTGACCCAGGGAAAGGGGTTGAGGGTGGGACAGACCGGCAAGAGACAGTAATAAACCACCCTTACACGGGCTGAACCCTTCCTTATTTACATCGCTATTTCGGGGTTAACGGTTCGACAAGTGAAACACGGAAAGGGAATTAGCGGATGTATTTTTTATTTCTGTAAAAAAGTTTTGTTTGTAAAATAGGTTTAAAGATTCGTTGTAGATGAGTTTTTCCGTTGTTACACGTTTTGGTGCACCGTGTATATAATTATCATTCAATGAAAGAAATGATCAAATTATTGTTGAAACGATTACTCCGTGACAAGATTGAATACAATTTAGCACAAACTCTGTATGTTGTATATTCAAACAAAGGTAGGCCTACTTGCTTATAAACTATAAAATTCTTTTGTGTGTTTCCCCCTGCATTGTATAAGTTGCCAATCCGATCGCCGCGAAAACTTTCAAAATTGTTCTAATTCTGTGGTATCCTTATAATTAATCAAAATAAAATCCATCGCAATGCCAAAGCAAACAATTTCTTCTAAACCTTAGTCCATTGTAAAACACGAATAAGGATGGTAAAATTGATAAACGTCTTAGTTTGGAACGATGCTGTTTGATTTTTTTCAAAACCCGTCGAACATATGGCGAACCCGTTTAATCGTAGAAAAAGGAATCTACTCATTACAAGGAACGGTGAGTCGGAAAGTAGTAAAAAGAGTAGAAACCAGTTCATGGATCTGAGAGGCGCTCTCGCCGTTGCTTCTGTGCAGCTTGCAACTATAAATTAAACGATTAGTGTCTACTCCTTTTATCTATGGTTGCAACGGAGTTATGACGGAAAATAAATAAAATATCCTCAACAGTGGGAACCACTTACTATCACGGATCATAGAAACCTACACTGTTTATGATGGAATGGCCTCTAGATCGTCTGAATAAACTAATACAGTATCGGTTTAAATTACCTGTTTTCTGTCAAAACGATCAATTTAATAGTATGATGACTACAGCTGTTTCATGCTTCCCAAATAGCACATCTTCAGGTCCAGAATGTCTGGAATGTTATGTAGACATTCTGGACCTGAAGATGTGCTATTTGGGAAGCATGAAACAGCTGTAGTCACCATACTACTAAACTGATCGTTTTGACAGAAAACAGGTAATTTAAACCTATATTAGTCTACACTCTTTAACCAGTGTTATCAACAATAACATTAACCAATGTTGTGAACTCCGGTTATGAGGCTACCTTCGACGCAACAGCTTAAAGAACCTTTATCTCATATAAACACACTTAATAACCCATTACACTTTCGGTTCCAAAAACATTGAACACCAAACAGTTCCAGTTGCACGTGTTTCTTCACGATGTGAGTTTTTGTCATTTCCTCCCACTCGGTGGTCTGAAGATCAAACCTGTAGTGATGTTCAATAGCAGCTGGGTAAACGGCGTGTAATGGGGAGACACGGCTAGTTTGATTCTGAGGCCGGGGACGGGAATAACTCTGTAAACAAATGCACCTTCAGTCTTCATGCGTCCTGAACCTGTGACTGTCACTGAACATAGGAGTTCATAGTAAAAATACTGGCTGTATCACTTTTGTTCCGCGGTTGAAGGCTGATTTCTTCACATCACTTTTGTTCCGGGGGTCAGAAGGTATATTTTGGGACCAACCAAAACATCGTTTTTGTTCCGCGGACATCTCTCTTGTTCCGTGAGCGAGGCTGTACTCTACCTCCCTCAATTCCTCGATTTCGTGCTCCTCCTTTCTTTCATGCGGGCTTTAAAACTCGTTAAACTATCATTTTCCCCTTTAACAAAATATTAATAATTTAAATAGTTTAACTTAACCAAACATATGAAAGAAAGAATTTGGAGGAGAGCGAAAGAGAGGATTTGGGGGAGGGAGAGTGCAGCCTCCTCTCTCACGGAGCAAGAGAGATGCGGAACAAAAGTAATATTTTGGCTGGTCCCGAAATCTCTGCTGACCCCCGGAACAAAAGTAATGTGAAGAAATTAGCCTTCAACCGCGGAAAAAAGCGACACACACAAAATACATTCGAACTTCAACTGGACAACAACTGCTCAAGTCATAACGTTTTGGAATAAAAATGAATGAATTGAACCACCGAGAGAGAGCGCGCACTTAAGGGAACGAAGAAGTAGTTTACAGTGATTTTATTGGCTGTTGGGTAACATTGCTTCGACTGTTCGTTGATTTATTTCCTACAACATTATAGCGCGAGTCGCTTGTTTCAAGGTGAAGATGATCGAACGGATAGTGTAGGATGTGTAGGTCATTTTTCTACTTTCTAAGACCAGCCGACTCTCAAACCATCGAATTAGGATCGTTCATCAAGAGCAGCTGATTTCGGTGGACGCTAATTTGACAACTTTTCCCTACGTTCCCTAATTTTTAAGCTTGTGATAGACGTTTTCGAAACTGGACAAAAGGGCTGGCGCTAATTTAGCGTTAGGTTGGGTAAGGAAACTATATTCCGGTATTAGAACCCTATTCTGCTAGCAACCCTCCATAAATATATGGCTTTAATTGTATGAAGCACGTGCGTAAGGAATAGAAGACCATTTTGTAACCATTTCTCGAAATTAATGCTGTCCAATGCTGTACCGATAATTTAAGTTTTTAGCCCTGAAAGAGCATTAACCTTTCTTCTTATCAAACCGGTGACATTTTTTAACAACCCGCCTAAACCACTGCCTACTTCTCCTGATTTTCAAACTATTTTATAACACCAGCGACCAGTTGTTGGCTGCCGGAGTGTAGGTTTAGTTCCCAATGTTCCTAGAAGCACCGCCTCTCTAACCAGCAGGTGTTTCATTGTTTGGTGACGAGTCCATGGGACGCCACTGACCAGTCCATTCCAGCAGTCCTTCCGTCCTTTGTTGGTTCACATTCCACCGTTCCTATTTCCATTTTGTTTTATAAACTCGTCAGCAATCGAATCAGCTGTACAGTTACGTAGATCACAAGTTGAGAAAATACTTTGCGGATGAAAGGAAACTTAGTTTCAATATTTCAAATACAAAACCAATCACCTTCAAAACAAGCTTTTCAATTTTTTTCTGGCGTTTGCCGTTTTTGAGAAAGGGTTAATTTACAAAAGTTACAACAAAAACCTTTTGGGTAGAGTAAAAATTCTGAAACTACACAAATTAATTCATTATATATGTGTCTATATTGTATTAAAGTTTGACAAAGTTCTGACGTTTAGTTTACATTGTGCGAATTTTTAAAGTCATAAGATGGTTTTTGATACTCTAAACACAGGGAGTTTTCACCTTCCGACTGTCATTAAAAATTTCCTAAACGAGCTAAAGAATTTTTGTTTTCGCAGGAATACGTAGAATAAAACAACGAAAATGTATATATACTACGTGTTTTGTTTACTAAGTTAGTTTGGTTACTTTTCTGTAGAGCTCCAAACGCGGTTGTCTAAACTTTTTCCCCCGACCAATAACGTATATGAGAAAAATGTCGCTGCGTGGTTTGGGGCTTCCTTCAGCAGATACACCAATTAGACATCAAAATATCAAAACGAAATATCTCTAGGTGAGGAGAACATTTAAAACAAAATGAGCCCCCTGCTTTCAAAGAAACGTTTGATAATGTTATGTTTTTATTTAGAACCTTTATAGCAATGTTTGGCTAACACCATAAAACGAACCGAGTCTCCTCAGACTATTGTAAGTATACTCGTATTGTTAACGGAAAATTTGACTTTTCACCAACACTTTTACATTGAGATCACCTTCACAATGTAGTTTATCTTCATCACAAATGTTATTTGATGCAATGTAAAGTCTAAGTTAACAGCAGGTGCACTACTGCACTTGTGATTCAGTGGCGTTCACTCAGTCCACATTCCGCTGTTCCGATGTTTATTCAGTCCGTGTTCGTTGTTCCTCTGACCGGTTTCCGAAGCCTGTTGTTATTTCATTAGCCACTCGCTCAATCTGATCCCTCGTCAAAAGTTGCCCAACTTCCGATTGCCGCCCTTTCGCGGTAAATATCAGGTGTAATAAGTTATGCTAGAGTTTCGTAACACTCATAAAACCTTTTACGTTACACTGTGGCTTGATGAATTTTGTAGTATTGTCAAATTTAATTTTTATCACTTGAGTAGACATATGCATATAAAAAAATATATGCTTTATTTATATTTGAATTTAATATGTAGTCGCCGTAGTAGACAGACATCCCATCTACGTATATGGGCCAGCTGTAATCTAAATGTATTGAGCAATATGTAGGCCTACACTAGTGTATTAATAAAAGGACATAACTGACATAAAAGGACGAATTACCGACGGAGAACCGTGATGTAAATTACTGTTTTCTTCCCCTTTTTATTCAAAAACTGCCGAAAACCACCACCTAGGGATAAAATGTCTCTCTACCTAAACGCTGTTCGTATTTCATCTCAAAACCAGGTGACAAGATTCATACACACAATGTACAAAACTATCGATTTTTCAATCAATTAGTGTTAGGGATGGTTCCTATAACGGTAAAATATAATGAACTCCTTCACTCATATTTGGGTTAAAATACGCTTATAGTGGCGTCCCCATCTTAAATAATTGATTGATTGATTAAACAAATAGTTTATTACACTGACTCAGATGTATTTTCAACCTTCAGTTATTATTTCCTGAATTCAGCTATAGGCCTAATCTAAAAAGTTGGAGCTCGTATCGAAACGACTCTTTAGTCCCTACTATTATACTCCGTTTAAACAGCCGTGGCACCTGACGGATTAGGACACCCCATGGAAACCCTTGGGGCCTCCTAATCCCTCAGGTGCCACGGCTGTTTGAACGCACTATAGCAATATGAACCAGAATTTCGTGCTGCACAGGCGGATACTTGAAATATATATGATAATATTTAACCGGTAAATACAGACCGATGCACAAACGTTTAACAGATTAACTCTTTTATTTATTATTTTAGCCAAATTAGTTGACAACAACTGAACTATTTTAGATCTGCAAGGGAAATAAATGTACAGACGATTTTATAAATTACTATGTTGCATAAAAAAGTACAGTCTTCAGAAAAATATAGTTGAAGTTCGATCACACGATTATAAGCCTACCACTAACCACTCACTTAGTAAAATTCTATTTACAGCGTTAATCTGTCTTCCGGCGTAATTATTTTTTAATGTCGCGACTTAATGCGAAAAGCAATTTGACATAGAATCTCGTTAATCAAGGGGAAGCTACTGTTGGAGGGGGTGGAGGGGGGTATGTAAATTACGTCACATTGTTGAGGGGGAGGGGGGAGATCAGTAATATTGGCAAGCCACTTTCAAGCTTCATTTATTGTGATAATTCACCATGAATGCCAATATAGCTGCTTGTATTTCATTAGCTCTGGTATCGACGACCCTTTGTAATTCATTACATCGTAGTGTGTAGTTATTACAATAAGTAACGAATGTTTTTTAGATGTTTCGTTACGTGTACACTGGTTTGATACACGCTTATCCTTGAACGTTTTCTCACCGATTATTGTACAAATGATTATAATATATCAACAAATTTTGTATCAGTCAACACTACTGATGAATTCTAGGTACAATTAATTCAGATTTATACCTGTCTAAAATATTGTTATTTTATTAATGTACCCATGATAAATATAATAACAATGCTCTCACAAGCAAGATAACCCAATCCCAGTCCTAAGTTAATATTTGCAAATTAATGATACGTATACTTTCCTAGTTATTTACTGTAGAACAATTGCTCCAATTTAAGCTGCGATCGGACTGTTTATGTTGGTTACTTAGGATGTGTTATGCTATAGAACGTAATGATACTTCAATACGAAAAAAATGGTGTAGGCACTAAACTATTTAGTTTTGTTACACATTATTTATTTCACGATGCTCGTGTAATGTATTGTTTTAAATTGTATTTGTAACTGTACCAAATGAATATATATGAAGGATGAAGTAATGGCTATTTATTGAATACGGGTTAAAACATAGAAGTGCGAGTTGAACTGCAGTCAGGGATAGCCAACTTTTCTATAGGCTAACTGTAATTTAAGGTCAAAGTTCATGATGAATTTATGATACTTTATTTCTAACTCTTGTTTGTTTTCCAGGTAAGAGCTTCGTTAAAACTTATCTTTGAGTACAAGGATCAAGCAAGTATGTTATTTTTTGTTTGACCTTCTTTTCATTCCACTGCGGTACTTAATTAAGTTTTCCAGGTTTTTAACAAATTGGGTTAGTTAAATGTCAAATTAGTTTACGATCTGTTAATTTTATATGTTCAATCACATTTGTTCAATATAATAATTATAAGCAAGGGGTCGGGGGCTAAATACAGAATAATTGTGTTAATTTTGTACTCATAATGTTTATATAATTTAAAAGGATTGTAATAATTTGTATACATACGGTTTTATTTAGAGTGCGATTCTGAATGATTGTGCATGTTTTTTAATTCTAATTATATAAGGGTTTGTTTTAGGGTTGCACGTAAAAAGCAAGATCTTACTTTTATTTCGAGTTGGTACTAACGTTGTTTCATATTTTTCAACCATGTAACACAAGTTCTAATATCTACTATTTCCTTTCTGTAGTTATTGAATTTTTAGTTGTTAAGCTATTTGTTATATGTATTGATAATAATGTTCATATAAAAATGCTTTTATGTTCAAACAAAAACTAGCAACGGTATCTCATTTCCACGCTTTTTAATGCACTCAGTAGTACAGTGTGTTTGTATTTGCAACAACAAAATGAATTTAAGCCACTATTGTAGCATTGTAGAAATACAGCATCACACACAGCACACCATACACCATCTGCTGCTTAACACACACACTCACGCATGCCTACGTGACCAAACTCAAAGTCCTCGGTCACCACCTGACGCCTCCGTGGGATTTTATCCCGGAATGGGGATATTTTAGGTGGTGCAGGGATATACTGTAAATGATTTTCGAGATCCTAATAACCCCAGCCTTTGCATTTTTGCGGATATCGTCACAAACGCGCTTTTAGTGTATATATTATTTTAGTGTCTTAATTGACATCTTGATAATTGATTAAAGGGGGCACGAAACCGGATTTGAAATGGTAAAAGTGGGATGAAGTGGGATTATACAACAAAGTGGGATACAATGAGTGTAGTGGAAAACCTCTTAAATGTAGAGCCTTACCAATGACGGCATCGGTGTCATATTTAAAATAAAAATATTGGATATCTTTGGGGACTAAGGGATTAACTAGGAATGTTTTGTTGATTTCTCTTTTATCTGAGATGGTCAATTAATTGTGCTGGGAGCGTGTGGTATTTTGATAGGCAAAACTGAATCGTACAGCCCTTGCTTTATTTTTGTACATATTTTTACAGCTCCCTTGCCTGATTAACCATTTGAATTCGAAATACCTCCATTCATTAATGTTTAAAATAATTCTACTATCTAAAATAGCATTTAAACACTTTTTTGAGCTTTAGGTGGTAGGTTCTATTCAAAACACTAAGCTAACGATGAATGAACATAAATAACTAAAGGCTGTGTAACATCACAGCGATCGTGGGAAAACGAAATGTTGTGGCGGCAACGGCAAAGGTTTCGTAACTCCGTTCTCGAGTCATCAAAGTTAATGTATTCTCCATCTTGACTGTTCCGTCCCTCCCAGCAGTAGTGGGCTTGCAACCAACGACCAAAACAACACAAACTTAGAAAAAACACAAACTTAACGACATCCCAACAGTCGTCAAAAACTACACAAAGAGAAAAAAAAAATACTAATCGTAAAACAAAAATACTCAACAACCATTCAACCATCCAAACTACTCAACAAACTCATCATGCTATTAATCACTTACAAAAAAAAATAACAACATCAACAACACACAAAATAACAATACTACAATAATTCAACGAAAACAAATCAATAAGCCGACATCAACCACAACAAACAAAACACGCTAAGACAAAGTGTTTTGTTTAGATAAAGCAAAGTATATAATCCACGATAACCTTTCTGTTCTACTGACAACTGAAACGACAAAAGATACTGAATACGGAAATGCAGTGAAAAAACTAGCACGTTTCCTCCATAGAACAAAAAGTTTACATTTTACCTAAGGTTAAATATCAAAAGGAGTAGTAGTTTTGTGGTGTTTTCTGCAATAGTCTCAGTTATTCGTTAAGGTTGATAAGATAACAAACTCCGTTCACAAGCATACCACGATATCGTTTGTTTCATGCAAGGTGTATTGTGTCTAACATGTGAAAGATAGTGAGCGACCCACGATAACGCGCGCGGACGCGTGTCTGTGCGTGCGTGGGTCACAACACGTGTTGGGTCTCCTACGCTAGTCACAGATTAATGCTTAACCTCGACCTAATGATGTATTGTTATTTTCTAGTTTTATGATCGTTGATTCCGTTTTCATGCACCGAATCAAGTGGAACCTCTAAATGTGCTTGATAGCTCTTGAGTCTTTTGATAATTTTAAAATCTCATAATATACTGTGATATGGGATGTTAAGTAGAAACTTCAGCATTAATTACATGAACATTCTTATTAAATCAAAATGAGAGTTTTTAATTTCAAATTCTCCTACAGTTTATTCTATTACTTGTTCAGTTCTTGTGCTTTGACAAGGTTTGCAAACTAAACACGGAGTAATTTCGAGCAGAGCCAATCAGCCAATAATCAACCAAATGGCCAAGATCCAAGAACACACACATTTCTGTTTCTTGAAATACCTGTCCAATAATATTGTTTCAACTGTGTATTCAAAAGATTTCTTTTGTTTTTCGTATGCACAATGTAAAAACCAATTTGTAGGTTTATGTACGCTCGCCATGAAGTAACGTGTAATTAGGGTTGATCGTAATTGAGTAGTTTATTTCATTCATTCGTCGTATTTTTGGTTAATTCATTTATCGTATTTGTGGTAATTTAAGTTAATTTAGCGATGTGAATCCTTTTAAAATTTTAAACCCAGTGAAGATGGATGTTTTGGAATAATCATCTCTATCAAAGAATATTCAGATGTGCACTCAAAGAGCAGAGGAGCCATAAAATTGGCTGAACATGTTTGGATTTTGCTTTACTTTGTGCCGTTTATATACCTTCATGCCAACGTCAGAGATGAGAAAATTATAATTATCTTTAAAATATGTGACCTCATTAATTTTGTGAGCCTATTTATATATACAGGCGGTAAATGTACCAGGTTTTTTCTATAAAATTTAGCTCTTTATAATTTTTTTGAAATTAATTATTTTTACCCTGCCAATCATCAATACAGTGTTGGATAAGCGAGAGTGTAATCATGGACCCACTGGTTGGCGTCCAACCTTACTATGGTGGTAGTTATATTCACCTTACTACAAAAAAATGGCCAGGGCTTTCAGTCGAAGATAATTTTGTCCGTAAAGAACGCTTAACACTTAGGGTTATACTATAACGATTTCGAAGTTTTTAATTGATTCCAGTTCCTATACTTACTCTTAAACTACTTAAATTCACGATATTTTGCAACATCTCCTAAAATGGAGACAAAACTTGCATTCATTAATGAAAACAATATTGTTTTTGGAAACAACAGCTTTTACCTAATCTAGGAAGATTCTCACAAAGCAGACTATGTCGCGTCATAATTTGGTTCTCGCAATAAACTGCGCTCTACTCCACAGTATTAACTGCAGTATATCAAACTGCATTGCACCATTGAGCTACTTAAATGTCTGTTGTGCGGAATGAATGCGTTGTTAATCTGCTATACTGATTCTGCACTTTCAAACATAAACTTTGTAAATTGACTACAGTCTACAGTTGTCTGTTGGAGTTCCGATCCACGAAAAGTAATAAACAGTACAATATTAAATTCTTTTGTTTATCTCTTTAAGTATACAATCATTTATTACATACTCTGTTTTAGCGTTTGACACAAGGAATGTAATAGTAATTGAGTATGTAATTTGCTGAAGAATCAAAATGGTAGGGGTTGTAACCTTGAAGCTCTAAAAAAGCAAACTTAAGTCAAAGACCTTGTCCTTCTCAGTCTAATTTTTTTATATTAGATCACAACTGGGCGAATTTTTAACCCAAGTATTACTAAACGTAGGATCGAGCGGTTATATGCCTTATTTATGTTTGTAATTGACTAAGATCAGCCGGCTAAGAGGCTAAAGGATCATTTATTTGTCAAAATCCTCAATCATTGAAGGCCTCAATATCTGGGTTCAGTTTCGAAGCATCAGTCTTTGACTTTTCTCAGAATTTAACTGCCAACCTTCCATTACATTAGGACACCAATACAATACTAAATACACCGTACAAGTATATTCCCCACCGGTGTTTTACATTCCCCACACCGCGCTGACAATGTCTACACGTTTAGTATGCAAGGTGTATACATCGCCGCACCAATATCACGTGTTCCTCCCCCACCCCTCCTTGGTGACGTCATTTACATAATCCGTCCACTTAGCTACCCCCTTCCCTCCCCCCCCCATCCCCTCCACTAGGCGACTAACGAGTCCTGGCCAATCAAATGCAATTACTTTATTAGATATGAGAGAATGCAGTAGCCGCAACTCTAATTTGATCACTCGCTCATAATAATAGCACAAATTATACAAGCTCTAAAATGTTATATGCAAAACGTATACTACATCACCTCACGTATAGCTACTTTATTTATATAAAACTTAATGTATGTATTTTCATCTGTATGTCGGTCCTTGAATTGCAAAAATCGTGCTCTCGATCACAGTAAAACTCGTCGGAATTCATTGTAGAAAATACTGGTAATGTTTTATTCCCTAGCCTTAGGGCCCAGAGTATCTTTGGGGTTTCCAAGTACCAAATTGTCCCAATAACAATTAACAAATTGCTAAACAACTCTGCCCCGAGACTTATATGCCTTCCAATCCTTCTTCTAATAAGCCACCGTACCCAAGGGGGCGGAGTCCCTTGCGAGCCAAAGGCGTTACTATAAATTGGTTTCAATGGTAATAGTAAGAACAGCTCAATGATGGCTTGCTTCGTTTAATTTTGCTATTGGGCTTTTTATTTTACATTGTACCGTAACAAAAATAAAACCAAACTAACTTATAATAGTTTTTATAAAAGACGAATTCTATGTAGTGGACTTAGATTGTTAATTAAAGTAGTGTTGCTATTACAGTATAATAATTTTTACTCGTGTGAGAGTAGAAGTGCAGAGTGTCTATTAACAATTTTTAATACAAAATAACAAGAAATAGTCATTAAATAAATAATTGAATTTGTAAATAAATAGGCCATAAGTTAACCATTTAACACTGTAAAGTAACTTAAATATACATTGAATTTAATTGTTTTCGCCCATGACAAGCGTACTTATCAGAGTATACGTCTAATTCTTGAATAAACTAAATGAAATGAGCCACATTTAAACGAAAATGTTTGAAATTGTAACACAATAGAAGCATGAATATCGACTGTTTTGTGGCAAATACACAGGAAGAGTAGAGCCAGCAATATCCACCAAACCACCAATATAACCAGATCCATATTGGCGGGAGTCGTATGAGCTTTCCCTCCAAAATAACCCCTTATTGCTCGCCTAGTCAGAGGGAAAGATGTGGACCAAGTAAATGTTCGTGTAGTTTAATATATATTTAAAATACTTTCGGTTGCTATAACCAAAGCTTCAAAGGTAATACAGTAACTTAATAAATAATTATTTGATTGACAATTTCCTCCCTTTACTTGTCAACAGTACAGAACGTATTTATTTTAGTTTAAGTGGTTTTGAGTTTCTTCAGCCTCAATGGATTGAAGCAATGTTTCCTTCTGATGCTGACGTCTTCATAATTATATTTCTTGGATAATCTCGTTTAAAGCACTGAAAACCCCAATTTCGAACGTGTTCCCAATCAGAAGGATCCACGCTTCTATCTTGTGTGCTGACTGAATATTTCCCCAAAGTTCTCAATGCGATTCGTGTTACTTCTTTGATTTTGTCTAAGTATCAGACTCGTCATTGGGAGTGGGTGGAAGTTAATTTTCATACAAGTAATTAACAATATTTAATCGCTTTCGCTCTCACTTGGGTAAATGCAACTACAGTATTAAGGTTATTATAAGGAAACCGTTAATGAACCGTCATGAAACCGTCATGAGTGGTTCGTCATGAAACCGTAGCGAGGAATTGCAGTCATCGATCAAATTGAATTATCTTTTCATGGCTTTTGCTGATCAATTATTTTTTACCATAAGTTGGTTGGCGTCTTTGATTAAGCTCTTTAATGGCAAATGGTTTTGCCAAGAAGACATGGTGATCTTTTACATAAGTTTTACCACGAAAGCCTTGTGAGCTTGGACGTGAGTTTACCAAGAAGAATGAAGTAGTGATCTTGTACTTAAGTTTTACCACTAAAATACAAAAATCAAGTACATAGTATTAGTTTTTTGTCTCCTCATAAGCCACGCACACTGTAAACAGCTTACACGGGCCGGGCTGATGGTTGTATTGTACTAAGGGAGTTTCTTGGTTGCTAGGCGACCAGCACGCGAGGGTGGCATATCCTATTGCTTCAGAGGCCGACGAAACTTGGACCGAACTTTCTGCCAAGCTTCGAGTTTAAGTTTTCTAATTTTGTTTGAGTTATAATGTTTGCGAACGGGTAATTGATGAGTTTCGTGAGATTTGCTTCCGTAGTCATTTGCATTTTCACCACTTGATTATTTTTTTAAAGTATGCTACCAAACTTATTTTTATTACTAGGATACTTCTAGCACCTAAGTAGTTTTAGTGATCTCTCAATGAGAAGACCACTGATTCGTGAGTAGAACTTTGATGGTTTGAAACTTGAATCAGCTGTCCTTGAATTAAAATCACAACATTTTGGGCTAATATTCCATACATATCTGGTTTAAGAACGACCGCCTGCACTCACTAGCATATCACTACAATTGTCATCGACATCTCTAAAAGAAACATACGGAACTGGGCCGCTTCTAGAAGAGGGCCTCCACTGTTAAAATTTTCCCTAAAAGCATGTATATACTTGTAGTAAAGAGAAATTAATCGTTTTACTTTGTTTTCGTAAGGGAGCACAAAGCTTATTGTCCTTCCCTTCCAATCATACACAGTAAGCTGATTGACGTGTCTGAACTTAGAGCCCTCCCTTACTAACCTCAGAATAACACAACATAACATAACATTACCTAACCTAAACTAACCTCATTTACACTACCTTTTTTGCATACAATACATAAAAGTGGTCCTCTTCTTGAAAAGTCTCAGAAACAATACTTTAATTACTTGGAGATTATCGCACACACTAGTGGGTATGATTAAAACATTACATACAGATGGAAAAAGGTGTTTATAATTAGCACATCTATAGAACATAATTATCCTCTTTAGCGTCTCTTCCCGTTGCGAAGCACCGGTATGGCGGCTAGTAAGTATAATAAAATATCACCTGCAATAAGTGTCGAGTGTCATTTTTAGGCGTAATCGCACAACGTCGTGCACTCAATCAATTAATGTGACTCGGAACACTCGAATCTCGCGTCATCCAGACATCATCCGTCATCTGCTGGAGTCCCTTTGAGCAGCGGACGAAACTGTGACAAGCAGTAATAAATGAAGTCCAGTCACCGGGACGGGTTAAGTGTTTTGTCCGTAGAGCAACCCCTGAGTGATTCAACAGTTTCTTTGTTAAAAAATAAATCCGACATTCTGACTTGAAAAATGCGAGATTCATCTTTAACAATCGTAAAACTAAGATCCACCCTTGTGTGAAAGTTTTCGTCAATTTAAAACCAAAATGTACTCGGTGCAATTAGTTAAGTCACTGACAGAGTGCGCTGATTTAATCTAAGAATTTGGTCGAATACACAAATATTTTAACCATGCCAGTTTCATAGAACTACTTTTTATCGTCATTTGAGATTGGGACGCCTCCTAGGTGCGTGTTAACCGAAATATGAGTGAAGGATGAATGTAGAATGGTGTGACATGATCTGTGTAGCTTTGATACTAATTAATACAAACTGACCAATTTGCTATCACACCCTTTAATAAGTCTTTTCTAAACAGTTAGTTACCTTCTGAAAAATCCCCACACAAACATTACTATAATTTTACAAAACACCGTACCAATTCAACATTTTTAAATCACACAAAATATTAGACCTAATAGTTTGATCGATTAAAACTAGTTTGAGTAATAAAATTACCTGTTGTGTTAAGAGAGTTAAAAAAAGGGGTTTCCAACTTAAAAGCGAAATAGCTGAACGATAACTTGAGCTAACGATTAAATAAACCTAGGAGAGGCGAGCAAATGTGTTTACTAAACCAATTAATGTCAGTGAAACAGCTGCAGTAAGTGTTTGGGAGATGTAGTGTGCAATTTGTATGGTTTGGTAAAAGCTTCGCGTTTTTGGCAAATTATATTAGCATACCTACGAAGAAGGTTAACTTTTAGCGAAGAATGTTTCAAATTTCTCAATTATGTTTGAGTGCAAACATGGGAACTCTAAACTTTATTGTATGGGGATTTTTTAAATTACAGTATACCCTAGGAGAAAAAGCCTCTATAAATGCATATAATTTGAGTGCAATTTAACTAAAATTTTATTATTTACAGTCTATTTTCAACATTGTATACGAGCAAAAAAAACATAATAATGAATGGTTAAATAATGGAAAATAAAACTTATATGCATTCAAATATAGCATATTTTATATATTTAGATACAGTCAATGCGTATAACAAAGTGAGTAAAAGATATGGAATGAAAAATCTATTTAATTAATTCATACGAGTCAGTTATGATTATTGTCTTAAAATATATCCATTTGATTCAGAGCTATTATTATTGGATCAAGAACAGGGTTAGCTATGGGATTTAATATGATATTTTTTAACACGTATTGCTTCATTAACTATTTCAAAAATAATACATCTATCAATGCGATTATTTTCAGTTTGTAAAAATGAATTTAGATAGGGCCTACAATTATTTCCGTTTGAAAAAATCGATTTATTAAATTTATTGATTGAAAACCAAGTTGTTTAATTAGTTAAATATCTTGAAGAGAAATTTACTAAAACATTTCACTTAAATTAAGTGAGAGTTTTCACCAAATTTATGAAAATTTGTAACATTACAATGTAAAACATTTTTGAAGCATATTTTCGTGTATTGTTTGAAACTGTGGGTCTATTCTTGTACTGATTGCGTGATCACTTTTGTAAACATTTGTTAATTAGATGTATATCAGGCAAAACATCAAACCAGGTTTATATTATCTCTAATACGAAACGTAGAAATACATTAACAAATAGTATGCTAATCGTTGGACAGTTGCACACAAATTCTCGCTTGTTTAGAATATGAATTAAGAAATGATTCCCCAATCGTGAACAATGATTTTTTTGATAGATTTACCTATTTTTACAAAATTGATGGATTTAATATGATTTTCTCGTTTTTCTTCTTACTGCTACTTATCAAAATACATGGCAGACATGCCACTGAAAGTAAGTTGGAATACGATTACAAAGGTGTTTTCGTGCGAAGCAGAAATGTCATTCAGTCAACCGCGGGATACTTGGTCAGTTTGGCAACGTTCAGGGGAAAACGGGAATAAGAAAATCCCTTTCCCTATCCATCTGATCACAATGATTTTGAAACATAATCATTGCTCATTACTTTGTTAAACTAATTCTAACTCACTACTTTATACTGAATTTTAATTTGTATCAAGTACCAACAGTTATCGTAATTAACACACCTTGGAGCCTAGACGTTCTAACTCATAAAGCAATTTAAAAACTACAAACACAATTCCTAATCCCATTCAGTGCACTAGATTTTTAAATTGCAATCAATTTTTGTTATTCGAAAAAATATTTTGAAGTGGTAAATAACTGTTCAGCGGCTGTTTGAAATTTCGAAATTGCTGTTTCGATTAGGACTAAAAATTGAATGAATCCACTTAAAGTTTATCAACGAAAGCAGAAATGATTTCGTTCTGAAGGATTGAGTTTGTATTTAAAATATTTCTTACGAAACACTAGTATAAACTTATAATACAGGGTTATTCTAAATGAGAGACCCATTTTTAATGCTTTATAATTTTTATACTATTAAACTTACCGCTATAAAATACACATCAAACGAAAAAGCAACTCAAAGAGTTTATGCCTTCCAAAGACACATCATTTAACAATATCGATCCAACAGAACTGTAGATTTAATTGTACAAAGTTAAAAAGTAATCTCCAACTTTTTTACCACTAGAAATTTGGTGGTTACTTAACGTTTTTGCAAATAACTTTAAAATGGTGAGGAAATCGACCAAAGTGGAAGATAATATTCCGAAAGAGAATAAAATTTCCTACAATCTACTATTACGCTTATCTTGAAAATACTCAATAAATGTAGCCTAAATTTGGCTTAAAATAAAAAAAGTGTGAAATTTAATGTTTGCTATGTTTATTGTCTGCAATTGAAGACGGGGATTTTAATTTTTTTTTCATTTTGAGGCAATTTTTGGTACCTTTCTTGAGTATTTTCAAAAAATGCATAGTAGTAAATTGTAGGAAATTTTATTCTCTTTCGGAATAATACCTTCCACTTTGGTCGATTTCCTCACCATTTAAAAGGTACAGTATTTGCAAAAACGTCAAGTAACCTCCAAATTTCTAGTGGTAAAAAAAGTTGGAGATTACTTTTTAACTTTGTACAATTAAATCTACAGTTCTGTTGAATCGATATTGTTAAATGATGTGTCTTTGGAAGGCATAAACTCTTCGAGTTGTTTTTTCGTTTGATGTGTATTTTATAGCGGTAAGTTTAATAGTATAAAAATTATAAAGCATTAAAAATGGGTCCATCATTTAGAATAACCCTGTATATTTTGATCCCTTTTCACAATTAATAAGCCTTTACATTAAATGAATTCGCCTATATTTATCAAATCAATTTAGTAGTTCCCTTCGCAGTACGAGTTGTTACAGGCGGACGATGTCAAGTACCAAGTACTTTACATTCTCTTGCAATCTCGAATATCAATTAGTCAAATTGTAATTGGATGATTGATATCGCTAATCAAGTTGTTTTACGGCGATTTGACCGATTATGTAGATTTTAATTGGTTCATAACCCACTGGACTGAAGGTATTGAATAAATTATCCATGATTCCACACCGGAAAGGGAAAATTAAAGGACATATTTGCGTTGATCATGTGGAGTCGTTACGTGATCCAGGTGAAATTTGAATTTGCAAATCACTGTGGTAAAAATAATTTACGAGAGACAAGATTAGAGTGGAGTTGTTTGGATTTATTACATAGAAAGTGCATTCAAATATACCATAGTTGTCAAAGTCTTTATAAAAAAAGTTTACTTGATGTTTTTATTTTATTTTAGAGTCCATTGGTAAAATAGTTTTTACTTAGGGTTATTTGTTTTTTGTTTCGATCCTTGACATTTTGACAATAACATTTTTAGATATGAAATGCATTTAACTTTAAACCCCATCATTATTTTGTATTAACCAAGTCGGTCCAATTGTTGAATATTTTTTGTTAGTTTTCAGCCAAGTGGTTTCTGTACCAGTAAATATTTATCAGGCAAAACGCAAACGGCAAAACAAGAAACACAGAACATCAAGGCTAGAAACTCGAACCACGAAATAATAAACAAAATTATGTGCTTATCCGACAAAAACGATCCAGCAGAGATTCGAAAAACATCCCGTAGCAGCAAACCTACTTGTTCCAATTCTACTCTTTTCATCATATTTGATAAGTCCGTCGCTTATATTCACTAACTTTAAAAATTATTCTACACTAAAACTTGCGTAAGATTACCTGAAATTCGACATAATTAAATTTAAATCCCAATATGGTGGACCTAAAATTGTAGGAAGTACTATGTAAGGTGGATTGCAAGTTGGAGTGTTAATATACTTTTCCCCTTCCCCCAGACGGCCAATAACTTTGAGCAGCCCTCAAAACTTCAGACGTTTGCGTGACATTTTTAAATTAAGTAAAAGTTAAGATTTACGTTTTTGGCAAATATTTACAAACAGGTAAATCCTTTTTAATAAAGTATCCAAGAGAGATTTAATTACAATAGTTTCGTTTTAACATTAACGAAACATGTATTTAGCAGTTTTACAATGAAATGTGTTTTTTGGAATTTGTTTACGTCTTCTATGAATTTTAAACTTGTTATATGAATTGTTACATTTTGAATAACAAACCTACTACAAACCAACTCAGATAAAATATTCAAAAACAAATATTGTAAGCAATCATTGGCTTGACAAGACCAGTATTTATTGAATAAAGGTAATTTTGTTTTGATTTTGAGTCTTCTAATCTACATATACAGTAAAAACGTGGATATTAATGTCCCCCATGTTAGGACAAAGCCTAAACGTTTTAATATTTGAAAGGTAAATTCATACGTTCTACAAACACGATATTTTTTGATACACCAATCGTGGCATACTAAAATGTTCCTCTTGGAATAATTAAATTGATTCATCTATCTTCATTACGTATTCATTTTCTTCGTCGGCGCCTAGTTGTAGCTGGGTACGTTATGTCGGCACTGCGCGGCTACATAGCATATGTGATCGGGCCTGCCCCCGCTCGCCTACACGTTTCTATTGTACCTGTTGAAGCATTCGTCATCTGGCCTTCGGTAATGGATTGGAAACAAGAATATAATACACCGTCCCACACCGAATGAGATTATGTTTTCATTCGAATAGATTCCAAGACTTTCACACAGTACGGGCTACATAACTATGGCGCAACATCAATTATTTCACTACAACGTTATAGTGTAAATCCACTGAATAAACATAGCCTTATAAATTAACATGAGATTACTGACCATCTCAGAACAATCAAAAGGTTTACGATGTGTTGTGTTTATTATTTTTACGTTCTTATCCCACAAAATTTATGAATATCAAACCAAATGAAACGATCTATCCATGTATACTCCTGCTTGTTTTCAGATAATATAACCAAAGAATGAATAGAAGTACTGTGAAGAAATTGGTTTCCGTTTGCCGTGTCATATTCCTGAAACGATTGCTGCATAAACAGAGGCAAAAGTAAAATTATCCCACACAATATACTACGCAAAACATCTCAGTTATTTTCGATAAAAACTCTCTTTAGTTGAGATCTGTCGAATTTTAATACCAGGAAAATTTCGTAAAACAATAGAATTTTTAAATTAATTTGATTGTATTAATACAAACCTTAAAATTAAGTGACAAAGTGTACTGTGACATTAGTGTTAAGTTGCTTGCAACAGTTGCACCGTCTTGATTCTGATAACAAAATGCAACTCATCTTTACACCAGATGGTCTAATACTTATCTCATTTCTCAGAACCTACCTGTGTCATATTACTTGCAGACGATGTGCTTAGGCAGCGTAAAAACTACGAGGTGCGTTTCTTGGTATAGTGGGTGGATAACACGCTGTTCGTGATACACACGTATATCTTTGTTGAAACTGCAGCGACTGGTGCTTTATACTAGTATCAATAGGGCGGATGATTTTATATGTTAATTTTCGCCTTCGAGCTTTATATAAGCTATTGTTATTTATGAGTGACCCTTTTCTTATTTTCCATTACAGTTCAAGATATTGTGTCAAATATACAGGGTTAATAAAAAGTCAAGACCTCCCTCATATATTTTTTATTAGATATACAGAGATCCTTTTATTAGTCTTGCAATCTTAGCTAGAAGTTTCACTGTACGATTTTGAAATTTTTTAATGTCCCCCAAAAAGGGGGGATTTTGGGGGCAATTAAAAAAATTTACAGTAAATGTTAACCCCTGCAAGTGACACAAACCTTATTTTGAAGTGTTTACAAAAACTTAAAGAATGGTGAAAACCAGAGTTCACTATCTCATCTCTATCCAAAATGGTAGCCTGTCAAATGTTATAGAAAATCAAAGGTAATATTGGTTCGTAATAGTAATATTGTCAACAATTTTGGACAGAGTAGAGATAGCAGTAGTAGTCTTTGGGGGACTTAAAGAGGGGAGTAAGGGGAGCAACACCACCGCCTCCACCTCCACCACCCGCCTCCACCTCCACCACCCGCCTCCTGCGGCCGCACCTCCCCCCCCCACCCTTGCACCTCCCCCCCTCCCCCCACCCCCTGCCCTTGCACCTCCCCCCCCCCGCACCTCCCCCCCCCTGCACCTCCCCCCCCCTTGCACCTCCCCCTCCCTTTGCACCACCCCCCCCTTGCACCTCCCCCCACCCTTGCACCTCCCCCCCCCCTGCACCTCCCCCTCCCCCTTGCACCTCCCCCTCCCCCCTGCACCTCCACCCCCCCCCCTCGCCCCTGGTCATCCTGCACCTCCGGATGTGTGAGACCTCCCACGGAGAGAGGTGTAGTCAGCTGTCCCTTTGATGTTTCAATACAATGGAAAGCAATTATCAGCGGCGCTCCCTTTGATCCTAGAATACAAAGAAATCCACTTAACGGATGATTGACGGATCCATTATTTGAGTTTCTAAAAGCTTTTACGAGACACGGTCTCTTTCTTTAAGGTTTATTAGGCTAG
Source organism: Macrosteles quadrilineatus (assembly GCF_028750875.1). Lineage (NCBI taxonomy): Eukaryota > Metazoa > Arthropoda > Insecta > Hemiptera > Cicadellidae > Macrosteles > Macrosteles quadrilineatus. The sequence goes on from NW_026542594.1 coordinate 186,663,485, forward strand.
GCGTCGGGGCGGCGGTGGCAAAGTCTGGCTCGGATTCTCAGAACTGTCAATTACGGATGATAAATAGTTCCATTAGTTGTTTACTAACAGCTTTTACAAGGCGCAATCTCTTTGTTAGAGCTTTATTAGACTTTATTAGGGGCTTTATTTATGCTCCTTTGTTAGAGCATTATGTGGTGGTGGCAACGTGTTTGTTGACAAAACAACAGCTTTATTATCAGCTTCCTAGAACCATCCAGGTCTCTATGGTGGATGCCTGACAGCACTTATAAGTCTGTTACTAGCCTGCAAACCGTCTACATCAGTATCTACTTCGCGATGGAGATCAGTGCTAGAGATATGATTAATCTATCACTGAATAAAGCTTGTGTTGGCCGTAAACGTAAAGACATGCGACGTTTGCTATTGATTAACAGTGTGTTACAGAAAGCGAGAAAAGTGTTTTTAAATGAGACATTCTTCGGTGGTCATAGTTCTAATAGCGAAGAAACATCATCCACGTAGCTAGGTGGTAATGTCAGCTTGTAATTACATCATCTTGTGATTACTAACATCAGAGTAGTTGTTGATTTATCCGCAGCAACACGCTACTGGTGGGGTCAATATCACAATACATCCGAAAATTCAGTTAGTTCTGCGAGTGCAGTGAGTACAGTCGTTACGTGAGCGGTTTGTGTTTATTAATATTATGTCTACGAGTATTGCCGATGCAGAAGAAACTATTCGTTTGATTATGGAAGAGATACATGCGATGGAAAATAACACAATTAGTACTTTTCCTATGAATCATGCAGAGGAGGAGCAGCAGCTGCAACAAAATGAGAAAAAGAAAATTATCAAGAAACCTGTGAAGACGACTAGTGATGTGAAATATGTACAAACCGATAGTGGCAGCGAAATTAAAAAAAGAGAACCTGAACAAGACGCACAACATGCAGGATGGATAGTTAAATCGACAAATGATTCGCCGGTTATAATGTGGATAGACGAAGATTTTCAATACACCGTACAGAATCCCGCTAATCGAGGTCGAGTTTTATTGAAATTGCAATTATTTGACGAAGGAGTGCAAACACACAGTTCCGGCATATATTTGAATGAAAAGAAAGGAGATAAAATATACAACAGTGTGAATAATTTACTGACACAATTAGAAAATTTATGGGTTGATCGTTTGACGGGAGTTCCAAAAATACACAGTGTGATACAGTCGATGATGCCACTACCCGCATGGCGTAGACCAATCGATTGCGCAATCGAAAACGGTGGAAGAATTAAACAAAGGAAGAAACGTTCTGTGGCGCCAGTGTCTATGATGCAATCGGATGAGACAAAAAATAATGTTAACAATAGCGATGATTCCAAGAAGCCACGTGTTGACGCGCAGCTGCAGCCGAGGGGACGAAACAAAAAGAAACAACTACAAAAAACCGGTCTGTGCTAGAAACTTCTACAGGGGTGGATTCTGAGAAATATTGCGAAACACCTGCATTCTTCTCCCCACCACTGCGCTGTCGCTGCTGCAACAATTCATTCCTCGTCCAACCACTGTGTGGATCGAACGTGTGTACAGTTTCGCTTGACTTTAAATTTTTTAATAACTCATTTATTATGTCGAAATGCGATTCAGTCAGTGTCAATGGTAGTGGAGGTAGCAGCAGTGGTGTGATGAACTTGAAAAATGAACTCAACACCGTGCAAGTAAACACGCCGTACACGAAGATCGTCGATCTCCGTGAAGAGTGTTCTTATCGTATTGTAAAATTCGAACGAGTGACCACGCCGTACGGAGAGACTGTCATGGCCGTGCTGGAGGGACTAGTCGGCGATGAACACTACATGCGTGTCTACCTACCACGACGCTACAACGAGGCGATCACAGATCAACGCATTGACCAGTACAACAGGGGATTCGATGATAGACTTAACCTCGTCAGAAGAAGCGCTCCACCTGGCAGTAAATATACTCCATTGGAGTTTGTTTGAAACAAATTTAAATTTAATTTTTACAAAAACTACATTCGTGTACATAAAATATTTTATTTTATTAACCTCAAAACTAATGAAAATTGTAATTTTTCTTAAAATGATATTGTAACTTTGATAGGTTTTGTAAGTCAATACGTATAGTCACGTTGAGAGCATAATCAATTCGTCTTTTATTTACACTCCTTATTCCCTATTGTTATAAATTAGTTTGTAGTGTTGTCATTGTAGTCAGTCAATCAGTAGGTGAGATGGACTTGAGGTGGAAGCATCCATTTTCGGCCTTAGTAGCCGGCCCTTCAGGGTCTGGAAAATCACAATTTGTCATGCGTTTTATAGACCATGCTAATGAAATATGTGATACATATTTTGCTAACATATATTGGCATCATCCTCACTCAAATGATAATGTGCAGCAGAACAGCAGTAACAGTGGCAGAGGTAGTATTGTCCAGTATAAAAACTCTCTGCCAGACATGAACGATTTCGATGGTAGTGTACCTAATTTGATCATAGTGGACGACATGATGCGTGAAACAAACGACAGTGTAGTGGATTTATTTACAAAAGGCTCACACCATAGGAACTTGAGTGTTTTCTTTATAACGCAGAATCTATTTCATCAGGGCCGAGGTCAGAGAGACATCTCATTGAATGCTCATTACATAGTGTGTTTTAAAAACCCCAGAGATCGGGCTCAGATAAAACATTTAGCCCGTCAAATTTATCCGGATAATACAAAATTTATAGAGGAAGCATATGCGGAAGCTACACGTGATCCGCATGCGTATCTATTAATAGACTTGAAACAGTCCACACCGGATGAGATGCGCATTCGTTCGACTATCTTTCCGGACGATCCGATTAATTATGTGTACCTGCCGAAAACAAGCAATGTCAGCGGTCACAATAAATAGAAAACGTCTATAGCGGATCGGTATCAGTCGTCATGTCGCAGTGTGTGAGGAAAGACGCAGCTCTACTGACGGCACTGGTGCACGCTACACCGAAGGAACGTAAAGCGCTGTTAAAAGTGTGTGACCTCAGTCGTATACGATCAGTGTGCGAGTGTGCATACAACCTGTTGCGTGGTAACGTAGCGGTGTCCGATAAACGCAAAAGACAATTGAAAAAGTATAAATCAACTCTCAGGCGATTGGTGAAACGAGGTGAGAGTTGGGCCAAGAAACGCAGGTATCTAGTACAAAAAGGAGGTGGATTCCTACTACCAATACTGTTGAGCACCGTACTACAAGCCGTACTTCATAAATCCATTACGTAATAATACAGTAATAACACAATGATGGAGTACGCTAAGAAAATGGTTGTTGTACCGCAAGAGTTAATCGAACGGTTAAAAAACAGCGATATCAATACCACAAACAACAAAAGCAACGTGGATAATAGGAAAGCGTCATCATCGTCACGTCGATTCGGTGGTGACAGCGGTGATAGTATCGATAACGAAATGCATCGTATATTGATGGATAAAACTTTGAGTGATTATGAAAAATGGAAACAGTATCAACAGGTGTTGCAAAGATTTTTACATTTTGCCTCCGTCAATAGACAACCGATCAATATACCAATCATGGAGACGGCATTGTCATCATCATCATCATCGTCATTACTGCAAGCAGCAGCGTCGCCACCACCCGGTACAATGGAGGAGATCGTAGACACGTTTTCCAAATCGTACGTGCCGGACGTGCGTAATCTGTTACGATTTATCGTCCGCGAAGGTAGTGTGATAAATTGGGATAAGGACTTTGCGGTGTATGTGCGAAATGAAAAAATTCCCGATTCGAATATCGTGGACATATTACACTGCATAGTGAGAGTACGTATGGTGGATTACATGCCCGCCGGGTGGTACGAAGTCATGAACGCGTTACGCGACATGAATGTGCCCAAGGAGTATATCAACAATTCTACAGCATTACAGTATCTGGGCGCGGGATACAGATCATTACGTGGTGACGCGACGTCAGCTGTAGCGAGTAGTTCGATCACATCATCGACACCGAGAACACCTATGCGCGATCGTTTACGTTCGGCTTACAATCAGCAGCGTACGTTATCCCCTACGTCACCATTACCCTCGTTGGCAGCTCATCGAAGACAACGACAGCTTGATAGAGATCAATTACAATCGCCGTTGGACAGGTGGGAACCGTTTTCGCCGTAGTGCGGATAAATCATGAAACGAGTGTACTACAATCCCGAAGATCCTGCATCATACGGTGGTGTCACACGTCTATTACAAGCGATACGCGAGAAGGAGGGGAAAGTTAAGAAGAAGAAGAGGACAAAACGGCAAACGGTGCTGGACTGGTTACGGACGCAAGACACTTACACGTTGCACAGACCAGTGCGTAAACGATTCGCCCGCAACCGTTACGTGGTATTCGGTCCTGACGAACTGTGGCAAGCGGATTTGAATGATATGCGCGGTCTGAGCTCGTTCAACAATGGAGTCAACTATCTGCTGACAGTGATAGATGTGTTCAGTAAACGACTTTACGTGATAGCGTTGAAAACAAAAAGCGGCAAAGAAGTGGCCGACGCATTCGAGAAAATATTTAAAAAACCCTCTGTCACGGTACCGCGCTGTCTACAGACGGACAAGGGAACTGAGTTCACCGGCGTCAAGGTAAAACAGTTGTTCAGAAAATACGACGTTAGATATGTTACAACACAGAACCCTGACGTGAAAGCGGCGGTCGTGGAACGTGTGAACCGCACTTTGAAATCACGCATGTGGCGTTATCTTACGTATAAAAACACGTACCGTTACATCGATGTGCTACAACAACTGGTGAACGCCTACAATCACAGTGCGCACAGCAGTCTGGGTACTACTGCTGACGGCAGAGCCGTACGTCCGATTGATGTGAAAAAAGAAGATAAGAAACTCGTATATCGAGTGTGGCGACACATGTACAGTAGTGGCAGCGGCATCAAGACTAAATTACCCAAGCGCAAAATAAAGGCAAAATTTGTGGCAGGCGATACGGTACGTATTGCAAAGGAAAAAAATATTTTTGCCAAAGGATACGAGACGAATTGGAGTAAAGAAGTGTTCGTGGTGGACCGCGAGTACGGTCATCATCCGTTACCGTTGTACGTGTTGCACGATTTGAACGGGTCACCGTTGATTGGTCGTTTCTACGAAGAAGAATTGCAAAAAGTCACCGTGCCGCCAGACCGACTGTACGATATCGATAAAATATTGGACACTAAAGGCAGTGGCCGCAGTAAGCTTTATCTCGTCAAGTGGAAAGGTTACGGCGACGAGTTCAACTCTTGGATACCGGCGTCAGAAGTGAAACAATTATAAAGGACAACAACCGCGTATCAGTGACAATGAGTAAACATAATCAGTTCTATTTGACCTTGCCCAGTAACAGTTCAATGAATTACTATCCGAACAACACAGTGGCTGATTATATAACTCAACTACCTACGTCTATCCATCTGACGGATGGTGAATGGGAAGTGGCTCTAGTTGAAGCGCATTACCCCTGTTCATTTCTGACGGTGAGCGATGATGCGAAGATATTTATCTACCATGAAGATCGCAGCGCTATAGCCACTGGCGGTGCTGACAAAACCAATAAAGTCAAAGTGGACATTCTCAAAGTGGAGCCTGGCAACTATAGTGATATCACCGAGTTGATACAAGTGTTGAACGCCATGGAACGCTTGAGGTTTTACGCCACTTTCATGTACGATGAAAATACCAAAGTGGTGGAAATAGCGATTCGCAGTCACGTAGTACAAATGGAATTGAGCACCGGTCTCGCGCTGCAGTTGGGGTTCGATCCTGTCGAGACGGACATGAAGACCAACAAGAAAGCCAAACTGCCGGCCAACATACAAGCCGGACTGCCGGGTGACATGTATGTGTATTGTGATTTGGTGGAGCCTCAGTTGGTGGGTGACACGGTGGCACCGTTATTAAAGATCGTCAACATCGATACGACAAACTACATGTACGGCGCGCACAAGACCGTGCATTTCACCGATCCGCATTACGTGCCCGTCATCAAGAGCACATTTGAGAACGTGGAAATTGACTTAAGGGGCAGCACAGGCGATCATCTGCCATTCCACTTTGGGACTACGTGCATGAAACTACACCTGCGCAGATCGCTCACGCTGGCATAAATATACGAGCAGCAGCAACGTGAACGGCGTCGACGGCGAAAACGACGAAGACAACTAAAACGACGACGACAGCGAATACGACGGCGAATACGACGGCGAATACGACGGCGAATACGACGGCGAATTCGACGGCGAATACGACGGCGATTACGACGGCGAATACGACGGCGAATGCAACGGCGAATACGACGGCGAATACGACGGCGACAACATCAACGAAGACGACAGCAACAGCATAAACATCAGTGGCAGCAACAGTAGTAGCAACAGCAGCAGCAGCAGCAGCAACAACCACGATGAATACGAACGATCCGTATTTGGCCTACTATCGGCGACAGTTACAACAGTCGGGTAACGGTGTATCGTCCGTGTACAGAGGTGCACCGTACCAGCGCGGTCATGGCATCGGCAGTTTCCTCAGTGGACTCATGCGGTCTGTAGTGCCGTTACTAAAGTCTGGTGCAACCGCCATGGGCAAAGAGGCTTTGCGTTCAGGTGTTGGTTTCCTCGGCGACATAGTGTCCGCTGGTGGTACACAACATCCGAGGTACGCGGCCGCCACACGCCTCAAAGAATTCACCGGCTCGTTGAAACGCAGAGCCGATGACAAATTGGAACGCGTATTGAGTGGAGGTGGTCGTGCCGTCACATATAAGAAAAGACGTGTCCATCGCGTCACACCGCAGTCGTTAGCGACACTTCTCAGAGTAAGGACGTCCACCGCTGCCACTACAAAACAGAGAAGGAGTAGGAAGAGTATGAAAAGACCTGTTATCAATAAGGGACAGAAAAAGCGTAAAACTACAACAAAAAGACTACCTCGACGTTCCGGCGCCAGCAGCAGCAAAGTTAAAAGCGTCAATAAGAAGAGTAGAAACAGGAGGAATAGATCTACTAAAAGAAGAGTAGCAGGTGGAATACCGCCGATAGACGATATATTTAATTAGGCGATATTTTCCTACAACAAGAAGAAGAAAAGAAAAGAAAATGTCATTCATTCATCAGAAATCGTGTGAATGCGTTAAAACCGAATTGGATTTATTCTCTTTACCACCTACTCAGACTAGTATAGAGAACGGCAAGTGGATTCAGTACAAGCCGATCTCGTCTTTGACAGACGATTCGCCGATAGAGTTTGTCATACCGGCTAACGGAGAAGAATACACGGACTTGACGCAATCTCTGTTGCACATTGAAGCGACAATAGTGAAAGATGACGGCACAAAAGTGGAAGAGGCGTTAGTCGAAGAGATGGGTCCTGTTAACAATTGGCTCCACTCGCTGTTCAGTCAAGTGGATCTGTACATCAATCACAAACTGGTGTCACCACAAAACAACACTTACGCTTATCGCGCCTATTTGGAAAATCTACTGAACTATGGCGGTAGCGCAAAAAAGTCACATCTCACCAGCACAATGTTCTACGAAGACATAGCCGACAAAATGGACGATTGCGAGGCAAACAACGCAGGACTAGTGAAACGACGCGACTTCGTGAAGAAGAGCACGTACATCGATATGGTGGGAAATTTACATCTAGATTTGTGCAATCAAGCCAAGTTTATGTTGAATGGTGTGGAAATGCGATTGCGTCTCGTCAGATCGAGAAACTCATTTGCCATAATGTCGAAAACAGCAACGAACTACAAGGTGCACATTCGAGAGGCCAATCTGTTTGTGCGTCGTTGTAAGATCAATCCCGGCGTGTTGGTGGCGCACAGCAAGACGCTGGAAAGTGGTACGGCCAAGTATCCAATCACACGTGTGGACGTGAAATCCATCACGCTACCGAGTGGTATTCTGGGCAAGACATTGGACAGTGTGTTTCTCGGTCAGTTGCCGAAACGCATAATCGTGGGACTGGTGGATAATGTGGCGTTCAACGGTGATTTCAAGAAAAACCCGTTTAATTTTCAACACTTCAATTTGAACTATTTCGCTCTGTACATCGACGGTGAACAAGTGCCATGCAAGGCGTTGACACCGGCCTTCACGGGAGACTCGAAACTCTACGCACTCGCCTATCACACGCTGTTCACCGGTACCGGTATACAGTTCGCCGACAAGGGCAACGAGATCGGCAGATTGGCTTATCCGAACGGCTACTGTCTGATGGCGTTCGACCTGACGCCGGACATGTCGGCCGGCGAATCGAGTCACTGGAATCTGGTACGAAACGGCAATTTGCGCATCGAACTGCAATTCAAAGAAGCGTTGGCCTCGTCCATCAACTGTATAGTGTACGCCGAAATGGACAATGTAATCGAAGTGGACCGACATCGCAACGTGTCCGTGGATTTCAGCGGCTAAATACAAGAACCAACCCCCACCGCATAGCTCAGTATCGCACTGACCTTTGATCGTGATGGATCGTTGTTACCTTCAAGCTCCGTCGCACCGACAGAAGCAGCAGCAGCAGCAGCAATGTAGGCACAGTGATTGCACAGCTGTGGTTTTGGACCTACAGTGTTTCAAGGACAACAACAACGATTTCATAGTGAAAGAAGCCAGTGTAGTTGACGTGTCGACTGGCACATTGTTATTACATCACATCGCACGTGCGCCGTTCGATCGTGACGCGTTGACTGCGGATAAACTCAGAGAGTCCTATTGGTTGACCAAACATTGTCACGGACTCGACTGGAATCGCGGTGACGTGTCATACTCCGTGTTGATCGATAAATTGCGCACTTGCCTCTCGCGTCGCAGCATCGTATATGTTAAGGGAGTGGAAAAGAAAGAATACATTATCAAGAATCTAATCACAGACGTGAACAACAAGTACAATAGATGGAGTGACAATATTACAACTGTGGTGGATTTGTGCGATATTGGCTGTGGTTCACTTGCTTCGATTGGCAATCTACTGTCCGCCAACGTGTTGCGATGTGGTCGACACAAAACCGTACAACACCGTTGCTCGCTCTCAAACTGTATTCTGTTACGTGGCTGGCTACTACTCACCGCTGAAGAGGCGAAAACGACACACTGCTGCCCATTGTACGATGATATATCGTCAACGACAGGAGGGCCGTCGCCGTCACCATCACCACCACTGTCACTTATAACACAAGCATCGATGACAGTGACGACTACATCGATCAGTAGCAACGCCAGTCTCAATACTATTCCCGAAGAAGACGAAGAAGAAGAAGAAGACGTGACACAATGAACAGTACTGACATCAAAAGATATTTGTACCAATTACCAAGAGACAGAATCACGCACATCGGAGTGTACGCATCAGACCGTCTACCGACACGTATCGAGCCTTCGACGGCCATAGTGGTGAACACCATGCCACACACGGAGAGTGGTGAACATTGGGTAACCTTCTACATGGACAGTGACGCTACGCATATAGAATATTTCGACAGTTTCGGCCGTCAACCGTATCTGGCTGAATACCAACAGTTTTTAAGACGCAATTCACGTCGTTACATATCCAATAAATACCAACTCCAACGCTACGACACTTCCGTGTGCGGTCACTACTGTCTGACTTACCTGTACTGTCGCATAATGTACGACATGGCGATGAATGATTTCATACAGCTGTTTGACGGTGATGCCACTTCCTTCGTCACACCCAGCAACGCTGTTAACAACGATGTTCTGGTTCGAAGACTCTTCGACATGTTTTACCACTGATTTTACTTACCTGTCTTTTATTTCTATTTGGATTGTATAAAAAGCTAATTTAAATTTGAATAAAAATAATAATATAGTTATCTAATGTACATTAGAATAAGTAAAGATTGGGAAAAAATAAAAACACAAGTGTATTTTGAAAACAATGTTGGTCTTTTTATTTTCCATCATGACTCTATATAAATCAAAACAAGAACAAGTGAGTGAATATATTTTCAAAATAGTTTCTGTACAATTCACAATTATAACCATAATATAAATAAGTATATATTGATTAATTTGTTTTTTTTCATTTTTACAATTACAGTAATGTTACAGTTGAAATAATTTGATTCTAAATTAAATATCACAGTTTAAAAAAGTTATCAAATATCACAGTTGAAAAACATTGACTTATTAAAAATTGATTCCCTAAATAAATTACTATTTATTATTAATAAATATTTGGTATTTTGTTATACATTTTACTAGTATTTGTCCGTCAATTGTCTTTGCCATCACCACCACGACGACGATCCGAGGCTTATGCACCGCAAACACGCGCACTATGTTGATGTTATTGTTGAACTGCTTCAATCTACTTCTTCGATGTCAACGTCGTTATCGCCCGCATCCATTGTCGCTGACGGTGACGATACAATGTTGCGCCGACGGTGGCATCTACTGGCGTTCCCGTTGCAGTCTTCTGGAGCCGATAGCATTGCCCGGTGCGCTGGAATTCTATAGTGGCCCCACGGTAACGTATTGACGCCGTCCTCTTCGATATAACGTTTGTCATCGTACGGCGCCATCGATCGTTTTGACACCACAACGGAGTATATTATGTGGTGCCGTGTCTGAAATCGATCGTTATCCGTGTATAAGACCCACTGTTCTTGTAGACATCGTCTGTAATCGTCTACAGTCAGGCCTTTGGCCACTACGGCGCGATTCACCCCCTTGGCTCGTTTCACAGGTGGTGTATCGTCGCCGACACCGTCTTCGCTGCTACCGGTCCGCAGGAACATGAAGCAGTACAGTTTCGCCATCAGGCCGATGAATTCACTAATGATCACCCCGTTGGCTTCGTCCTTGAATTTCCCCAGGACCCGGGCGTTGGTCGGATCGTAGCAGATATGGTCCCGGGGATAGTTGCTGGTGTCGAAGTCGTCCAGGTGATTCACCATGTCCTCGTACACGTCTACGGTACGGATTAAATAGATCAGCCCGTCAGTGTCAATGTAGAGAAGTCTGAGCCGATCTATTCCATACCGCTCTTGCAGACGGTAGTGGAATCCGTACATCCACGTCTTACTGTGGTCCAGAATGCACATACCCGCGTACACCGGCTTGTCCAAGATGACGCGGACTTTATTCATGTGTAGTAGGGCCAAGTCTTTGTTGTACCACGTCCGGTCACTGAAATTAGACTTGGCCACGTACTTGGTGTACGTCTTCGGGTTTGTAGCCAATTTGATGTTGATATGTTTTCTTACATTCTGGAGGCTCATACCATAGACAGCGTTGACCATAAGCTTAAATAATTCTACCTCAAACTTGTTCTTGGCCTGCTGCCTTAGACTGGTATTCATCGCCACGTACGGTTGTAGCCACTTTCGCTGCTTGAAGCGCAGAACACGATGTATCCGACGCACACGCAATCCGTTGTCCATCGCCTGCTGAAGTGCTCGATAATGGATTACGTATGCGTCTTTATCAAACAGGGTGACCATTAGTTTTGCAGATTTGCCTACGCTGTATGTTCGGAGGACGTCATCCGTATATGGCAATTGGTCTCGAGGTGCTTTACGCAGTTCCGGACAGAACGGTAGGTCTCGGTGTTTGTCATGGAGTCGAGGGTATCGTGGATACTCCAAATCCACCTCCAAGACGTAGCCTACATCTCCGTCTGTCGGTATGTCCTCGATGACCAAATCGTCTATTTCCTGACGCGACAGCCACTCGAAATCTTTGTACGGGAGCGACTGGGACATGGCCCATCCGTATAGGTTGTTAGCGTCGTAGTACATAATATAATCTCCATATTCGCTGTTATTACTATTGTTGTTGTTGATGTTATCTACGGCACTAACACACCGACCGGCAGGTGCGAACCGACCGTCTCGGCTGACGCCATCTTCCAATCGCCTCTTGTTGTTGCTGCTCCTGCTACCACCTGCTGATGTTGAAGGATTGTTGACGGTGGTAGCTTTGGTATATTTATTATTGGCGACAGCGTGTCGGGTTGCGCACTGGGTCAAGCCGCCCCGGATCCCTTTCTCGAAGAACAGGTACATATCTACGTCCTGTAGGGTATCCAGGGTCACGTCAGTTTTAAAGAGCATCACGTCCCAAGCGTACGACGGTAAGGTCAACCAGTGGGCTGGATCGAGGTCGTAATGTTCCAGACACTGGTCCCGAAAACCCTCGAAGACGTCCGCCAACAGCAACACGTCTGTTTTCAAATACAAGTCGGCGTAGTCTCCGAGGGTGTTGCAATTAAAATGTGACCATACGCGTCGGGCGTGAGCGTAATCCTCTTCTTTTACGTCCTCCTTGCGTAGGCTGTCTCTGAAGGATTCCGGTGGAGGTAACACGTTTTCGTCCAATACCGAGAGTGACGTTACGTACTCGTATGGGAAAACTCCTTTGCGATGTACAAGTGCAAAGTCAGCATCGTTAGGGAAAAATGATTTGGTGATTCGAAGATTTTCTATTGGCATTAGGGAAACTAAATTTGACAAGGCTCGGGACAAAAATCTATAAGAGTCTACAAATCGGAGTGTGAGTCGGTTGTGACGATTCGCACCGTCATGTACGAATCGTTTGCTAAAAGATATGTATTTTACTTCTGTATTGGCGAGTACGTTTACGTCACCTCCGTCTATGGCCAGCTCCCTTACCACAAAATGAGCGTCGTAGTTACTCAAATTGTGGAAGTAGCAATGTATCGTGTCTTGCTCCTTGAATTTTAAATTGCAAGACCGATGAGCTGCACCTCGAAACGTGTAGGGGGGTGAGTGTTGGTGATCACGAACTTTCGGATCGTTTCGGCCGTCACCGTCATCGACGAATGGTTTCTTACAGATGTGACATCTGGTGGCGGCACGAAACTCCGCTTCTTGCTGCGCATCTAATCGTGGTTCGGTCCGGCGTGTTTTGTACAAAACATCTCCTATACGCCGGACGTCTTTCTTGATGGATTGCATGAAATGATGCGCAGCATTCTCACCCCTATACAGACGAAGTTCCGAAAACGTGTTACCGTGGTCCTCTTGATCGGCTCCTAACCTGTGGCTATCACGAACGTAGTAAGCGTACGCGTACGGTCTGTGAACCTTCCTTGTCCTGACATGTTCAGAATCCGGTCTATTGTTCTTGTGATGATGGTGATGTGGCTTTCCCCCTCGCTGTGTTGCTGGATCTTCATCCGGAGGGGGAACGGTTGGTGGATCTGTGAGAGGTCGGTTGTCTTCTCGATCGTATGGTACGAGCGCACACTCGAAGTCAGCATAGATAGTGAATCTTTGTCGCTGTGTACGCTCGTACCTATCAAATTTGATATGTTTCTTCGGAGCCAGATCGGTGCGCAATGGCGCGTGGTCTAAACAATACTTCTTGTGTTCTGCAAGTCGCTGCTCACCCCGTTTACCGTCGACTGTCGGTCTGTTGTCAAAATGAGCGAAACAGCGCTTGCAGACAAAGAGTCGTTCACGATGTCTGGTAATCTGACTCCGGACCAACCTCTCGAAGTCAGCAATGAATGCGTAATGAGTAGAATTGTCATCTGTCAGGTACAAGAGGTCGAAATGGTTATCGAGCTCTCGGTCTACTACACGGAGTGGATATACGATGTATTCATACTTTGTTGTAAATTGACCATCTCTCCGTGTAGTCCGGACCCGATCCAATCCGTACACGTTCACGCTTACACCAGCATTCCTCTTCTCGAATGTCGGGATCTGTTCAAGTTGTACAGGGAAAGTGATTTTTGTGAAATCTAAATTTATTCGCGCACGGAACTCAGGTGGAAAGTCCGTGGCGTCTAACTGACGATTAAACGAATTTTGAATGAATTTAGATAGAATAGCGTACATAAAACATTTTTGATCCCGATCATTCCGGACGTTGATCACGGCTCTTTTTGCGGCGACGCACTGGGGCAATGGAACGTATGAACTGCCTCCGAGAGGACGATAAACATTTATTCGGATTTCCATATCGATTATCCTCCCGAAGGTCCAGCCCGAGCCCTTCATTTCACACGTCTCCTTTTCATCCACTAACTTCTGAAACAACTGACCGCACAGGTCTTCAATGTCAGTGGACCGGAAGACGGTGACGTTCTTGGTTTTGAAAGCGCGTCGACACGTTTGGTCGTGAACGTTGGTAAATTCACAGTCCAGCCACAGGTTAGTCTTGATGGCAGTCACGTGTTCTAATATGCGGTGCATAAGCGTAACTACCTGATCAAACAAAGTCGTCAGAAATTCCGGGATAGTAAGCCAAGAGGGCGCTTCGTTACGTAGGCGATACGTCTTCAGACGCCCAAGAAACGCCGTCTCGACTTCCTCAAAGTCATCTGGTGAAATGTTTGTCGGAATTTCTGACGGTTCATCATCATCATCATTGTCCCTAATACTACTACTACTACTACTACTACTAGTGTTTAAGTTGTTACCATCACCACCTCCATATTGAATACTATTATCGTTTGAGTTATTGTTGCTGACCGAAGGACCAGCAGATGGAGGTGGTGATGGTGAAGAATCCGCAGTGCCCCATATCCGCACTTTCTCAGCAACGCAGTGGAAGCGGGAATGTCTGTTCAAATGGTAATGCGTTTTGAATACTCTATCACACTTAGGACACTGGAATCTCCGTAGTGGTGATAATAATGATGATGATGATGTGGTCGCAATCACTACCGGACAATTGGTCTCCCTATGTCGATTCAGGTTAAATCTTCTTGTGAAGGAAAGACCACAGTCCGTACAATTGAAACTCACTGTTGGGTTACGTGGTGATGGCTGTGGGGGTGGGGATGTTGGCTGACGATGTTGATCCAAATGCTGCTGCTGCTGCTGCTGTTGCCACGGACGCCAGAGATGCTGCTGCTGCTGCTGTGGTGGCTGCTCCTGCTGCTGCGGTGGCTGCTCCTGCTGCTGCGGTGGCTGCTGCTGCTGCTGCGGTGGCTGCTGCTGCTGCTGCGGTGGCTGCTGCTGCTGCGGCTGCTGTTGCTCTGCTGGTTCTGGCTGCGGCAATGTCGAAGCCAAAGTTGTCAGATCTATGATAAACAAATAAAAGAAAACAACTTGATTAGAATAAAATAAAAAGTTATACTTCTTGTACTTGATAATAAAAAAATATGACTTTAAAATTGTCATAATATTGAAATCTGACTTAAAAATTGTCTTAATATTGGAATATGTTTGATAAGTGAATGTAATAATTATTTATATTTATTTCCATTTGGTTCCATATTGATCTGGTCTCATCTTAATATGATGGTTCTGTCTTATATTTTTTTTTATTCACAATAATAAAAATTGCATTAAATTTGAACTTCTTTATTCTCCAATCAAGTTTTAATCTTGACGTATAAATTGTAAAAATAATATTTATATTACATACCAATATTATCCGGAATGGGTGGCGAGTTGTGGCCAACATCATCACCGTCGAAATTGACAGGCAACTCGTAGTCAAAATCCAATGATGGGCCAGCCGTCACGTTCTGCTCATGCAAGGTAATGGTATCAGACCGTCTCTCTGCAAGCAAATGATAACTTTTGTCAAGGTGTCATAATTTATAAAATTTAATAAAATTGAATATGGATAGTAGCAATCTCTGAAAAAAAATGTACAATCTGTTTTTCTTCTTCTTTTTCTTCAATGTGATCCGTTGTCAATTTTTACATTATTATTTATTCTCAACAAGTGATCTCTATTCCATTAAATTAAATTCCATTTAAATAAAAATGTTCTACTTCTTCATTATAATATAAGTATTTAAATTTTATTTTATACAGTAAATCAATTTTTTTTTCATCTACCTTGACTTGGAAATAACAAATAGTAAAGATTTTTTTTTTATTCAATTTATAATTGTATAATAACAAACCTTCCGCTAATTCAACGATTGGTTCCGTCGTCAGGCGATTATCATCGTTGTCATTGACGTCGAAGACCTCTTCGATCCTCAAGACGTCGTTGACTTTGTCGTTGTCATTGTCGTCATCGTCGTTGCTGATATTCTCCGGCGTCTCAAACCGTCGAGAGTGAGTCTGCGGCGGAGAATGTGGCTGCGGCGACGACTGTGGTGGTGGCGGATGTGGAGCTCGGCCAGATCCGTGTATCACCGCATAGTGTCGTTGGAGATTGCTCCTACAGGAAAACGAAACGCCGCACCAGTCGCAAGCGTATCTCACCATTCGCAGGTGGACCGTGCGCAAGTGGCGCGTGACGCTATCCCGCCGTGAGAAATCCCGATGACACACGGGACACACGGTCGGACCCAGTTCCGCCGCCGCTGGTGGTGAACCTCCAAAGAAATACCCATCCATCTGCGACAATATCATGCTTACGTTAACCGATTGAATAAATTAAATAAACAGTTGGTTAACCGTAAAAACTGAACTAAAATCACCACGCGTGTGTAGTATGAAATATGACCTGAGATTATCCTGATCTGTCATCACATATTTAAATAAAAAATTCCAATTAAAAAAAAACAATTAAAATGAAGTAAATACTTATCAATTAAAACTTTGAATAAGGCGAATCATTTTTTTTTTTTTATTTGTTCAATGTAGTGTACAGTTAAACTAAATTTTACTATTGTGCCAGATAGACTACACTAACGTTACACACACTATGCTAATCTCACTCACATATAGGCTAGTATTTAATTAATCATAAAAAAACTCTCTATCTATACTAACATTGGCTACAACTCTTCGTTTGAACGATATATGTTAGAGACTCCTAAATGTAAAAGAATGATAAAAAAATGAATTCATATATTTATGGTAAAATTTGAAAAACATTATTAGAAGAAACGTTTAAAAAATAAATATATATATATATATATATATATATGAAACTAATATGTTTAACTTAAAAATGTTAAAAGTGTTGTACTCAATGTTTAAGTAGATATGTTAAAGACTCGTAAGAATAGTAAAAAAAAATCTATAAACGAAATAAATATAGATTTTAGGTTAAATGGATTAATAATGTTACATAATATATAATCTCTGTAAACCTCGTATATTACATCTGTTAAAAGTTCAAAAAATTTTAATAATACTATCACACACTTACTATATAAATATTATTTCGAGTACTTACGGCTTTTAATCACAATAATCCAATGTGCACAAACAGTGATGCAATAGTTGTAGCTGCTGCTCGAACACACAACCTATCACACTGAACACCAAACCATAACTGAGGGTCTGCTGTAGGGACGTGACGCACAAAGACGAATCTTCTACGTCGCAGTGTCAGGCACTGGCAGGTACGGTGTATTGGAATGGAAACTTCCAGGATTTTTAAACTAACAATAGAGAAATATCCAGTGGTAAACAACACGTGTTCCTTTGTAGGCATCAATCGACGGAACGTTCCAGGAGGTTATCCTTTGTAAGTGGACTAAACAAAGCTCTTTAGATGCTTGTCACGATTTGCTCACCTTCGTCAAATGTAATGGTCTTACTAAAAGCTTTTAGAAACTCAACTAATGGATCTGTCAATCACCCGTTAAGTGGATTTCTTTGTATCCTAGGATCAAAGGGAGCGCCGCCGTTTATTGCTTTCCATTGTATCGAAAGATCAAAGAGACTGCCGACTACACCTCTCTCCGTGGGAGGTCTAGCACATCCCAGGATGTGCCGGTGTATCGAAAGATCAAAGGGAGCGCGGCCGCCGTTAATTGTTTTCCATTGTATTGAAAGATCAAAGGGATAGCCGCCAGCACTTCGCTACGTGGGTGGTCTGGCACATCTCGGAGGTGCCAGATGGCAGGGAAGAGGAAAGGGGAGGTGCTGGATAGTGAAGGGGGGAGGATATGTGCAGGATTGAAGCAAATGAAACTATCGAATGAAACAACCGAATGAAAACAACCGAATGAAAACAACCGAATGAAAACAACCGAATGAAAACAACCGAATGAAAACAACCGAATGAAAACAACCGAATGAAAACAACCGAATGAAAACAACCGAATGAAAACAACCGAATGAAATATCGAATGAAACTATCGAATTTGTCGGGGGGGGGAGGTTCTAGGGGGGGGGGGATGTGCAAGGGGAGGGGGATGTGCAAGGGGGGGGGGGATGAGGTGCAAGGGGGGGGGGATGTGCAAGGGGGGGGGGGATGTGCAAGGGGGGGGGAGGTGCAAGGGGAGGGGGAGGTGCAAGGGGGGGGAGGTGCAGGGGGGGGAGGTGCGGGGGGGGGGGTGCGGGGGGGGAGGTGCAAGGGCAGGGGGAGGGGGGAGGGGGGGAGGTGCAAGGGTGGGGGGGGGGGAGGTGCGGCCGCAGGAGGCGGGTGGTGGAGGTGGAGGCGGTGGTGTTGCTCCCCTTACTCCCCTCTTTAAGTCCCCCAAAGACTACTACTGATAGCAAACTCTGGTTTTCACCATTCCTTAAGTTTTGGTAAACACTTCAAAATTAGGTGTCACTTGAAGAGGATTTACACTTAAAACTTTTAAGCTGTCCCCAAAATCCCCTTTTTTTGGGGAATACTCAATAATTTCAAAATCATAAAATGAAACTTCCTGCTAAGATTGTAAGACCATCAAAAGTATATCTCTGTATTTTAAATTATAAAAATATTAGAGGGGGGTCTTGACTTTTTATTCACCCTGTAGAAAACGTCTACTGTTTGTACAGTTCTTATTCCATAATGATGTTCACAACCATATCCATGGATGTTTGAACATTGTATGTGTATGTATGTACTAGAGATTGTATGGATTTTGACTAGAATGAAAATAGGTTACACTGAATGTTATTTGTACGAATTTATACAATTTTGTGTGTATGTATTTTTTGGGGATTTTATTTGTCGGTTGTGATAGCTACATTTTTTGAAATAATAGTTCAGCTAGTCTTGATTTCTTTAAACTAATGGTGATTGAAAAATAGTCATGTACTGGCTTTCGATTTAATTTAAGCTTATACAATTTGTGTTTTTAAGTTAAATACATCCTACACATCACAAGCGCATTAATTAATATAATAATTTCTTCATAAACAACAACAAAATATAGGTGTTTACGTCTTGTCAAACGTGTACATTGTAAAAACGTCGCGTTGCAGCCCAGAGTGCACTACTGTGAGTTACATATTCGGATGCACCGGGGGAAATGTGTATTTGGCAATGAATAGGCAATTACAACTCGCTGGCAAACTAAATCAACCGCGACACGTAGTGCTGCTGTATTTACTTAACACTGATTCTACACATTACACTCGTGTGTGATAGTTAGAGAAACATAATTTATTAAGCTTATAATTTTTTTTAATTACTAAAAATGTTATCAAAATTTAACTGTGGGGGTGGGTACTCTCTGTCTATTGGTAAACTCATTGCTGTACCCCTTTTTTAGTTTGATTGAAATATTTTCATTTCCTTTGATGGACCATTTTACATTTAGTACAATGTATAATTTTAGTACCTATGTCTTTTATTGGGTTTTTAATAGTTTAATAGTGAAGAGGATTTAGTCAATTCCCTTATGGATATTCTTATAATACGACCATGGAATTCAAAATGGATTTTTGTTTGTTAATCCAAAACAATAAGTATAAACCACATTTAGTAAAATGTCGTAATTAAATTTATGACCACCCATTTACTTAGGGTGAAATAAAAATTATTTTACATGCAGTTCCTCTTTTTTTTACTTGACTGTTTTCAAGAGTTTACCGGTATCCAAACTGGTAATCTGCCCGTCCAAATGGGTCTGAAAATTCTATATCTACAATCAAAATTGATAGCGTGTAGTTAGTTTATTTATTAAACATAATGATTAATTTCTACTACTTGTTAAGATACCACATTTTAATACAAAACAATTGAGTTGTTTCCTCTACATTGTTCAATAAGGAACTTTACGCACAGTTAATAAAACGACAAACATTAATGTTTAGCGGATTTTTCCGAACACTAGAAGTCAGTTATAAGTTTGACAAATAAAGCAGAAACGTGCTCTAAGGGGAAGAGTGAACAAACAGCCTCGATCTAACAAAGGTTTCTTGACTGAGGTCTACGTTATGTTCTTTTATGATTAAAACACCGTTCTGCTCCTTCTGCAGTTTATTTCATAGCCATTTATCCGTATGGACTCCTTTAGAAAAATGCTGTTTCACTATAATCTTCATTGTAATAAGTTTGGTACAACCAGTTGCTGTAATCGGATTGTGGTACTTTTTGATTATTCTATTTTGTTATTGTTGTAAAACATTCAAAGCAATCAGGACCATTGTTGTTTCTTTTTCCTCAGTGAATTGTTGTACGGTAAAATATTCTACATTATGACATGTTTTGTTGATACAGTTATTGGGGTTTAAATCAGAAAACTTTGTAGTTTAGCCTTTCAATGTAATAAATACAAGATGTTGCTTAGAATAAAGGACAAGACGTAGGATTATTATATTGTTTATGTCGGTGTTTATACATAAAATAATCGTATAGCCTACATAATTTTTGTTAAGTATAATGACTTGACAGTTAGTTAGGCCTAAATGCTTTACAGTAAAATAAAAAGTAAATTTAAGCTATAACCCGATTTTTGACACTGATCCCTTAATCAAAGTTCACTATTTATGGTTACGCTAATGCAACTGTTGTTGGTGAGAGCTTTGAATATTAAACTTTCGAATACGAGACTTCTATCTTATCCAGAATAAATTATTCCTACACTATATTGTAACACTAAATGTTACTTACGTTTTTTGACATCTGTGAACGACGATTCCACGTTAAATAACCATTTAAAATTGCATTATGTAACTACAACGGTGATAAATAGTATAAGTAGATTTATATTTTTTACTTTTGCCACCATTTTTTATATAAAAATATAACTTAGGAGAACAAAAGTGTAAGGCGACCCTTATATTAAAGGGCAGGCAGGGGTAGTTTCGGACGAGAAGAGGGGGGAGCCAATATCGCCAGCGAGGACGAGGCAAAAACCAAGAAATCACTGAGAAAAACTCCCCAAGCGTAAAACTCACATTGAGCACACTCAAGATTAATGGTCGATCAGTCTATGCTACTTATTGAAGGCCAGCAGAGAGTATTTTACCATGCAGCCTTTATATGGCCTTTATTTATGAAAAACGCCTCTAATGGTTAGAACGCGGGACTTGCAACCGTTGTAGCCTTGGTTCAAATTTAGCCCCTTATATTAGATTTTGTATGAATTTTTCACTACATGATCAAGCTTTGGACTGGTGGTTCGGATCCCACTTTCATGCTAATTGTTTTAGTAAACAAGCAAAATTGTCTCTCACAAGAACTTTCTCCGTATTGAGAATTTCTCTCCGCTAAACTATACAATCGATTGTGAAAGTACTTAAATTTGACACACAAAAATATTTTGTATTTTGTGTTAAAAGACTTTTGATAGTAGATAACAGGCGTTGTTTTATGTAACTATTGTTTTAAATAGCGGTACTTTGGTATTACACCAACCACACTGATATATCGACTTCCAAATAAGATTTTAATATTTTATATAACAAAATCTCCCTAACCTAACCACCCTTAGGTTAGGTTAGCTTATATATTTGGTGAGGCCGTTAGGTGCGTTCAATATAATACCGAAGAACCTAAATTACTTATTATTAACCAAACGAGAGAAGATTTGTTTACAATTTAATTTAAAAATATTAAACATATCTTACAAGATAAGTTAGTTGAAGTAATACTCTAGTAAAACATTTAGACATACCGTAGTAAGGACGTGGTACGAGATAAGATGCTGGGGTATTTCCCTGTATTTCCCCTAGGTGTTGAGAACAGATTCTGCTTGCCTACGCAGATAAAAACACCTCATCTGTCGTCCCTAGAATCTAAATTAAACTCTTAAATCGTGCGAGTATCTAAGTGGATTCTGTAAGTAGATTTAACTTAAATAATTTGCGAAACTTTTTCTTACGTTTACTGTATGAGTTTTGCTGTAAATAGGGATTTTTGTGATTTGATTGTAATATTTCCCTTGACATAGGTAACGTGTTTTAGTGCTACTATGGGAGTAAAATTAACGCAACATTATTTACTTTAGTGATACAAATTAGTTTTGCTGTAAATAGGGATTTTTGTGATTTGATTGTAATATTTCCCTTGACATAGGTAACGTGTTTTAGTGCTACTATGGGAGTAAAATTAACGGAACATTATTTACTTTAGTGATACAAATTACTGTGTAAATATACAGTGTAGCCATAAATAACTATACAAGTTGTAAAATCGGTAATTTGATGCCCGACCATTTTGCATCAATGAAGTAGTAGGAATAACATCGAAATACAGTAACTTACCAGCAACTGTTGCCCACATTATGTGAGTAATTCAAACTCAATCGTGTTATAAATTATGTTGTTTTCCATCCAAAACCTTGATATACATGACTTAACACAAAACCTTTTCCATAAATTATCCCAGTTATGATTATCATTTGTAATAGTAAATTTCATAAAATGAAGTTATTTACTGTTGTTCTTACCTTACAAAATAATTTACTGGCGAAGGGAACCTAGTAGGATTTCCCCAATTAAATCAATAAGATTGTGACCAAAAGGTTCTCGCATGAAATTTGTATTCTAGATATAGATAAACTGGAGTTGGGCTCCGGACCACCTGGACTTTTACAGATAAAGTTTCTTGGGGCCCAAAATGTCATGCTTGTCTGAACTAGGCCATTCAACAAAATAAAGAGTAGATACTCTTCTGGTCTACTCATTGCTCTGTGATAGTAGTGATTTTCATTCTGTACTGTTCAATAAAATAGTTATTTAGAATTTCACATCGATTCATTGTGTACATAATCTTGTTATCATCACACTCTGTAAGACACTGATATGCCTATGATCTATTTGGATAAAACATCGACTACATTAGGTATATACGCCTGAAATGTATACTTCGCTACGTATTACTGAATTTCCCCCTGGTATATCTCATTACTGCACCTAAGCAGCTGCCTTGAAGCAAGTTTAAAAAGTAGCATTTAAATAGTCAGCGGGCAACTGAAAGTTTACCAACTCGAGTTTTGTTGGACGCCGAACTTTGAGATGAGGATTTATCTGCTTCATCTGGCGAGAGGAAATAAGAAAATATTGTTGAACAAACAATATAAGGCCGCCATTTTATGTGGAGGGGTTGATATTGCTACAACGGCCTGACGGAGAAATGGTCGAAACGTGAACCATCGCTTGTATCATTGTTTGCGCTGAAAAACATTGTCACTATCTGAGTCTAAGTAGACTTGTGAATGTTTTCTGTGTGATCTTTTTTATCTGTGCCTGAGGGTTAAATATAGGAAAATTCTCTAGTAAAATATCTCACCATTTCATAGTGATACGTTTGGTATAGCGTGAAGTATCACATTATAAACATAGATGACAAAGAAACAGTTTAAACTTTTAAATCAATATAACAGCTACGGATGTTTTGGTAGCTCAGGCGGAAGTAACCGTTGTATTCATTCCACGAGATATATTTCCCCAGAGATATAGTTAGAGACTCTATTACACTACATAGATACACCACAGCAATATCTTCGGCGATGTGTTCTTATTACACGGGTTTCTTATTACAGTGTGATCTTATTGCGATGTATCTAAGGGCATAATCAGTTGCGGAATGTTATTTTTGCAGTGTGTTCTTATTGCAAACCTAATAAGTTAGTGCGTTCTAAACAAGACGGTATATATATATAAAGTATGGTGTAAATTATGTAAAAATACCATATATATAATTATAATAGTGAAATATAGTAAACGATTGTAGATTCGGAGAGTTGTTACCGATTCTAATTTTTGTTGTACAAGGACAGGAAAATAGAGAACACTGAACTGATAGAGATCTGTCTTGTTCTTACAGTGTATAGAGTGTAAAATATGGTGATCGATTACGGTTGTTTTTTTTTTCGATTGTCCGATAGTATGTTTTCATACATGCGTTACGGGGCGTGGTTCGTGTTATCTAAGGAAAAAAAAAATAGCCTGTGTCAGAAATTGGCTGTAAATCTGTCGCACCTGTATTTTATTGAATTTAGAACAATTCGCTGTCAACTAGTTGTATTTAACTGTATTATGTATGTTATAAAGTTTGCTTTAAACTTATAGATGAGTACTAAACTAGCTACTAAACTAAACTAGCTTATAGATAGCTCTTTAGGTCCCGGAAAATTTGTTACCAAATCTATCTTTTGTTGTAAAACTATATTTATAATACATCTTTTACATAATTATAACATCTGTACACATACAAAAAACAAATAGTGTATTGTATAAAAGTTCACGCAGTTTACGCGTATTTAATGTTGAAAAGCTAAACGTGTTTTGACTAATAGCTCACAATGTAACAAATTCAATTGGAACAAGGAAAATTGAGGCTGAACTAAAGAAACAAAAGCAGGATATTCCCCCTGGGGAGGGAACTGACGGGTTGGCAAGTATTTACAAAACTGACTTTGTCATCTCACGCTCTCTGGGAGTTTAAACTCAACCTCATAAATTTGAACAAGTATTTCGCGAAATGACAAAGGAATTATGCTTCAAGTCAGGAATTTATATTCTTAAGTAAGTTCAGACTAAGCGTAAATTCGCACTTTGTATTTTGTTCATTTTTGTTTTATTCATTAAAAAATACTCCATTTCAATTTAGGAGTAAGATAGAGGTATCAATAAGTATGACAGCTTTCTATTCATTTGCTTTCTATGCTTACCTGTCTTAAATTATACCTGAATTCTAAAATGAAACTTGTTATAAAAGAACATAAAATTTAAATAATTAGTATTATGAGTGCTAAAATAAGTTTAGGTCTTGGTTCGATTTAAAAGATTTTGTGGGTGTTAAATTGTTAAAACCTTTTCAAAATATTTTTTTAATAGCACATATAACTTGATAAAGCCAATATTATAGGAGATACAGTTTAATTCAATTTATTTGATATTGCATCAGTATTGTCTAACTAGTTAAACCCCAAACGCTTTCATAGATTTTCAGCTGAATCAAAAACTATACGCTCCGAAAATTCCTCTCAATTTTTACACGTATCTGATTCCCCTATTACAAAGTTGGAGTTTATATTCCATTATCACGTAAAAGCGAACATAGGTAGCTCCTTATCAAGTTCTCAAAGGTAACGTACTCCATTCAAATTGTTTTCCTCAATTTCGCAGAAAGATATCGTATTACTCAACCCTGCAGTAGACATCGCGAAAGATGAAATTGCCTTATTGTGAAATGAACCCTACAATTCAAAAGAACGCTGTTTTAATCATAAAAGCACATTGTGCTCCGACATTTTGTCCTTTCAGTCAAGAAACCTTTGTTGCACTCGGTGTGTTTGTTCAAACAGTCTTATATTTGTGTCGTTTCCTCTTAAACGGCTTTCGCTTCTCCATATCGCTGTTTTCGTTTCATTTAGATCTGTTTACCTCCACACATTTAGCGAAGAAGTATCGTGCAGAGTTCAATTTCATTATAATTATTGAACTAAGAATGTTTAGTGGAGTGATTTCTCCAAGTCAAAACAATTTTTTTCGCTCGGGAGACAAGCTTAAGTTGTAGTTCAACCAATTCAATAAGATACAGTAGGTCCATATAACTGGTCTCAATATTGAAAAATCCCTTCGAAAAGATCCATAACACAATTTTACTTCAATTTTCACCCGGTTGTTGTGATAGGTAATATTTTATTATTTACGTAGAGTTGTAATCTTTAGATCTCCCCCAAATCTTATAAACCCCATAAAGCAGAAACCTTGAACAGTCAATGCCAGTTTGCACAGTTGATCCCACAATTAAAACGTTATGCTACCAATCAATGAAAAAATTAACTATGTATAAAATCATAAGTCGAAGAACCTCTTCAATTGATTTTGGGGAAATAAATCTACGCCCAATAAACAGTATGATTCCGGCCATTTTTCATAATAGACAAAATTTGTTTTCAAACTAACTAATATCGCGGATGCTGGTCGACGTCCACAAATCCTCGAATCCCCACAAAGGCAAAAAGTATTCCCCGAATCTATTACATAATCACGTTATACATATTTCTCGTACATGGGAACTCTATAGTACATATTTCATACAATTGCCAACATCAAAAACAATAGCTGCCCATCAACCAATCAATAATCAATTAGTTGAGATGGGGACGCCACCTACTCCCAAATGAGTGAAGGATGTTATACGATGAGTGTAGCTTTGTTAGATCAGCTGTTTGTCCCTTGTGTAATGGTTTGTAGGTCAGCTGTATGATGAATGTTGTGATCTACATTGTTGTGAGTCTCCTAACACGTACATTTCCCCGGAGTCTGTCAATGGGAAATGAGGTGAATTAGTTGGAAATACACGGTTTACTTGGTGCATTTAGCTGCACTTATTCTTCATATTGAAACATTCTTATACATTAGTATTTAATGCAGGTAAGACTGAACACTCATTGGGCCACAGGTTATCTCATTTAAACTCATTATTTCACGTATCGTTGGGTTATTAGACTTAACTCGCTTGATCGGAGTTTGTAATTCTTCACTCCACATCTGACCCACTTTGGATTAAAGTTTTGTCCAACTAATAGTTTATCCTTTTTAAACTCATCCTCGAAATTACGTAAGTTGGCCAATACATGCATATACATATTATACATATACACTTACATATACTACAATATATGTACTTGGATGATGCAAGTATTCTTGGATGTGAGGGGTTCACTTGAACCGTGGCAGTTGTTTTGCTAATTTGACTATTGTCATCTACTTTAAAAGCAAAAAATTCACTCTTCATCGCTTATTCAAGGGGTTATGTACTTGGCAAATTAATGCAACTTGCAGTTTAGATTGCAGAAGATACGATTATAAAAAAAAGTAATCCTTGCGATTATGCTCAAGGAAACTAAAACACAGTATAGAAGATATGTATTGATCTGCCAATCATTTGGGCCAGTAAAAACTCTAGTCGTTCGATTCGGCTTATGCAGAAAGATCTCAAGAATGCATTCACTTGATTTTATATGTACAAGGATACAATTTAAGCGTCTAATCGTCGTCAAATCTGAAAAATTTGTCAATCGAAGCTTAATAACTATCAAAGTTGAAAAATAAAAGTATTACTCTTCTGACATCGTTATTTTAAACCGTAATCATGGGAATCTAGCACACAAAAGGAAAAATGCAATCTCCATTTGAAAGTTTATTACAGTAATAAAAAATATACATTAAATAACATGTTTCGATCGATAAAGAGTTAAAATATTTAACTAAACGTTGTCAAAAAAGTGAAAAAATCATGAAAATTAAAAGTGAAAATTAAATGAAAAAAGTCAAAAATCGATCACGGTTTAATAAAGAATATCAATCAGTGTGACGTCACAGCCAATCTGTTATTCAAACTGATGACGTCGATGGCAGTGTGTCGGTGAAGGATGGGACAGACTTGTATCAATCACAACAGCTGATCGATCAGTTGACCTTATAAACCCACTGACCTTACAAAATCATTGCATAAACGAGTTGTACAGATTTGTTATGGGAAGGATGGATGGTTCTACATTTCTTTTTAGTTTTAAACATTTTGCGGATGGTTTAGTGTTCGGAGTAACGAAGTCTACATTGAAGACATGAGTTAAAATTTTGCATATCGCAAGTGGCTTAATCTATGTGGCAATCCGATGGTTCATAACACACCATAAGTTTTTGGTTCTACCCTAAATATGAGAAAAGAAGATCTGTATTTTGGGGATGTAGACAGTCTTAATCGGCGATTTTCCTACACCAAAAGCCATTTGATTAGTTCCTATACGAAATTGGCCAATAGGTTGTTTATAAAGTGGAACATGTCCCTTAAATGTAAAGGCAAAAGTAATATCCGTATTTAAAGAACATCTGTTTTGTGAGAAAATATATTCAATTGTGGTTCTCATTTCCCCATCTTCTCATCTTACCATTGTAGATTAACACTGATACTTTATAATGTTAATTAAAATGTAATTCATTATTATTTTAGATAATAAATAATGTTTACATAATCAAACACGTTTTTCCATAATGATTACAATGTTTCATACAAGAATTTCACCTGACTGCACATAGTTAGAACATACAGCGTTGCATGACTGTTCATGCAAACACAAAGGTT
Source organism: Macrosteles quadrilineatus (assembly GCF_028750875.1). Classification (NCBI taxonomy): domain Eukaryota; kingdom Metazoa; phylum Arthropoda; class Insecta; order Hemiptera; family Cicadellidae; genus Macrosteles; species Macrosteles quadrilineatus. The sequence goes on from NW_026542594.1 coordinate 186,691,658, forward strand.
CAACGATGGCGAGGGAAGCTGTTTTAGGATTTTGTCCAATTTGGCCTCAATTTATTTTAAATTGAAAGTCGAAAAGAGCTAACAATATTCTCCGCAGCATGTAATATTCGCTTCTCTTCTCAGTAGCCTATAGTATGTTTTCACCATGTTATTATGTTGGTAATTTTTTTTCGTAAATATACGATAGTTTTGTATTTTATATGAATCGGGTATTCAATAAACTTTGCGTTGTGTATTTAGTACACTCAAAATACATTAACTTTTTATTTGTATATTTTTGTCATTTTATTTATGTTACAAACCCTCATAAAAATCAACGAAACCCCATAAAAATACCGACCACACCGATAAATCTACTTCCAAATAAGATTTTAATCAGTTTAAATAACAAAATCTTCCCAACCTCACCTAACCTAACCCCTAACCCTTAGGATAGGTAACCTAGGTTAGGTTAGGTTAGGCTAGGTTGGGTTAGGTTAGGTTGGGTTAGAATATGTTAGGTTAGGCTAGGTTAAATTAGGTTATAATTATGAGGTGTGGTCGGTATAATACGTAAGTACCCAAATGGAATCCATCAATCAATGAAACGTATACATACGCTGAAAACCACTCTAAATCAAATAGATTCAAACCTCTCAATATTTCTGTTTTAATCTATTTGGGTAATAATTCTCCCAAAACTTCAATTAGAAGATATGAATGTAATCCTTAGTAGGATACTGTAAACGTTGAGAGTGGACCCTGGCCTCCTACGCCGATGCTTTCATAGCTTTTACCAGGTTGTTTGATTTGTTGATGAACTCCTCGACGGTCTCAAGAGCTGTTAGGTTGTTGAGGTGTGTACACTGTGGTCCACCGCTGCATTAGTTCAAGCACCCTTTATCACATTACAAGTTAGTGTTTACAATTTGTCCCTGTGAAACTTTACTAATAAATTTATTTATTTGCAGGTAAGCGTTCGTGAGTGGTGTTGGTGAGTGATCTGGGATTTGAGGTAAAAAAGCGAAGTTGAAGTGGTATTCAGGTGTACGTGATGTATTTATGTATTTTTCACAATAACGAAACTTTGTGGATTTTTGATTTAACACTAGGTAACGTGATGACCACAACACCAAGAATACAATCGCAAAAACATAAATCTACGGGTTTGGCCTATACAAATATCGCAATTGTATCGGCAAATAGCATCATTTCGGCAACCAATATCGAAACGATATCGGAAAATAGCATCATTTGGATGACAAATATCGCAATCGGCAAATAGCATCACTTGGATGACAACTATCGCAACGATATCGGCAAATAGCATCACTTGGATAACCAATATGGCAACGATATCGGCAAATAGCATCAATTGGATAACAAATATCGCAATGACATCGGCAAATAGCATCACTTGGACGACAAATATCGCAACGATATCGGCAAATAGCATCACTTGGATAACCAATATAGCAACGATATCGGCAAATAGCATCACTTGGATGACTAATATCGAAAATAGCATCACTTGGATAACCAATATAGCAACGATATCGGCAAATAGCATCACTTGGATGACTAATATCGAAACGATATCGGCAAATAGCATCACTTTGATAGCAAATATCGATACTATATCGGCAAATAGCATCACTTGGATAGCAAATATCGTCAAGATATTGAAAATAAACATAACGTAAAAACAAGAAGCAACACAAGATTGACTGATGGCGTCACACGGATGGCTAATATCACGATAATTATTGTAGATGACGTACAAATAATATTTTTTTTTTACTTAAAATTCAAATGTAATACAATAATATGCACTTTAAATGAACTAAACCTTACGTTTTCGGACGCTTATCTTATGTGAAAGGTCAGAAGTATGTTCATTGACGATTGATTGGAAAGTCGTATAAATCAATTTAATATTCAGTTGATCCTCACGAAATCATTATTTTTCACTGACATTAACTAACTTTAAGTAGCTCTGTTGTTAATGCAGATCAGCTGATGGTTGGGTTATCTGTCACAGATAGATCGTACATAAAAGTGACAAGAAATTTACCACCAAGTTGGCTTTTCAGATTGTTTAACAGCTGTGTCGCGGCGCAGCGGCGCGAAGAGATAACGGATGGGGAAAATAGCGGCAACCTCTCCCGCCAAAACGATAGCGACGTGAATTACATAAAGTAAACCTTTGCTGTAGATTAAAGTGGAATTTCGTGCTGCATGGCGTAAGCTGTTTAATCCGAAACACTTGTAGAATTCATAATTTCATGTTAATTAGGTATAAAGTATTATGCATGAAAGTCGAGGACAATGGACAATGGTAATTATTCTTATATGTATTTTTAAATAGAATTAGTTCGTGTCTGTAATTGGTTTAAATACCAATAAAGACACCGTTTTACACTATCGGGCATTTTTTAATTTAAAATATTTCAATTCAATAACGAAACTTATGTCTAAATGTCCTTTAACTACTATCGCGTCCATCTTGTTGTCACGTAACTTTACACATTTTTTTGGAGGGTAAAATTTACCTGAAATAAGTCAAGGCTCTGAACCTAGACTTGGAAAGTCACCATTTAAGCTTATTTTTTTGTTTTCGTGAGAAAATGATCACGGCTACATTCGATGTTAGACAGTTAGACAGTTTTGGAATACGAGTATATTTTACTTTGCCAACGTTTTTCGAATTGTATAGAACATCTTTAATTTAACGTTTCATTATTCTATTGGGTCACCTAAATCACAATAATGGACTAAAGTAATCCTGTGACTACTTTTATGCGAATAAAACTGCCAAGGTACAGAAACCATTTTTTCCGGTCTTGGTTGGAAGCATTCTCATAAAAAAAATTCCAATATATTTCATACACGCAGCTTAGGGGATAGAAACGCGGGTTTTAAACCGATAAAAGCTTACCCACTGAACTAATTGCAATATCTGTAACATGGACGGAACACTGCAATCCAATGAGTCCATGGCGTTATGACACATGTGGTGCCCAGGGGCTGTTTGTAATGTTGAGCCGGTGTTGATTCTAAATACAAATATAATCGGATCAGTGACCAGGGAGTCTCCCTATATAATTGACCAGACGTGTTTTACAACTCGAAACGTTAATGCTTTAGTGCTTATAGTAAATGTTTTCACGTTTCACTTTCTAAAAATGGATACTTTAGTGCTTACAGTAACTTTTCCCCATATTTTACTCACTAAAAGCGAACCTACTAGCTTTTGAATTACTACTACTAGCGTCGAATGAAAATTGTTATTCATTCACACTAATATGTGGGAGAATAAACCAAAACAATTAAAAGCAACGTTAACGGGTTCTTTAAAATAAATGCAGTACATGGGGACCGAGCTTTGCTCGTTGATGTATTGCTCAAATTATATTATTGTTGTCAATTTTGTTTTATTATTGTTAATCTAGTAATAAGCACAAACATTCACTGTTGAAGCTGTCAAACTACTGATTATCTTTGTAAATTGGTGTATTGCCGTTGGTAAAAAAAAAACCGGTTTTGATGTGTTTGATTACCAATATTGTAAGTTATCAAAAGTTCAATGTTGGTTATAATGATTGTGCTGATATAATTAGTTTCTTATTCCGGGTAAATTTTAACCCCTCGTTTACGTAGTAGTTTATAAAATGTACAATAGTTGTATAGACTTATGTCTAATTTGAAACAACATGTAAAATATTAAATATCTTATTACATAGTGAAAGATAAACATTTAATTTAATGTTTGACATACGAAAAGGTGCATTGTGTGTAAGAATGTTATGGGAAATATGTTTCGTTTGTGTAGGGAAGTGTACACGGATTTATACAGTTCGACCACAGAACCAATTTACACTACCAATTAATTGGATTTCGGCTGTTCGGAGTAATTGTTCTTCATTCACACTAATATAGAGGAGAATAAACCAAAACAATTAAAAGTAACGTTAACGGGTTCTTTAAACTAAACTCAGTACCTGGGGACCGAGCTTTGCTGGGGGATGTATTGCTAAAATTATAAGTTGTTGAGTGTGAATTTTGTATCAATACCAGAGTTAATGCAAAACAATATCTGAGAAGTACTTGATTATGTATTGATCAAGGTGTTTTATTTATTTTTAATAAACTTTATCGAAACTGGAATTTTGTGACTCTCCAAATGTTTTCCGGGTGGAAACAATGCAGTTTGAATTAATTTTCTTTTAATCAATATCAAGGAAAGTTTGTCATGATATAGAATAATGTTTGAAGACAATTATTTCGAGAACCATCTATAGTTAGTTTATAGTCGTGAAATATGACTTTAAACTTAATTCCCATCGTCTTGTTTTGTAACTTCCCCCTCAATTGCTGATTGAAATAATTGGTTTCAAATTGAAAATCGTTCCACTACCCTTGGTTAATTTCCAGACTAAAACCCCCAATTTTTTTTTTAATTTCTTATAACATATGTAGTACATATAATTTATAATCCATCATAAAGAACGAGTAAGATAACACACGTTGTATTAAAGGTATAAATCCATCACGTAGAGGTGGAGTGGAGAACGTAGATGAAAGGGTCTGCAGGCGGTAGAAACGGAGGGAACGATCCGTCAATCACGTGGTACAGCTGATTGATCAGCTGATTACCTCCAGCTGTGTAACATTACATATGTAATGCGGCTTGAATAGCAGACTGTCTTTGACCGGGGGTGCATGCAGGTAAAGGAAAACTGTGTTGCTGAAACGTTTAAAGTTAAAACCTCCACTATAACGATTTATTGTAAAGCGGTATTACTACAGGGTGAGTAAAAAGTCAAGACCCCCCCCCCCCCATATAATATCGTTCTAAGTAAATATACCAGAGATATCCTTTTGGTGGTCGTGCAATCTTAGCAGGAAGTTTCATGTTTTGATTTTGACAATGTTGAGTGACCCAAAGGTCACTCAAAATTGTTTAATGTATTAATTTTGAAGTGTTTACAAAAACGTAGAAAATGGTGAAAGCCAGAGCTTGCTATCTCTTCTCTATCCCAAATGATAGCTAATATTACCATTTCATTGATGTTTCTTATATGTTTTTTTTTTTTATTGTGTAGATTTCAATACACTTGATGGCTATCATTTTGGATAGAGACGAGATAACCAACCCCTGGGTTTCACCATTATTTAAGTTTTTGCAAATACTTCAAAATCAGGCATTACTTAAAGGGGGTTTACATTTAAACATTTTGAGTTTCCCCCGAAATCCCCCATTTTTGGGGGGCACTCAAAATTTTCAAAATCATAAAATCAAACTTCCTGCTAAGTTTGCACGACCACCAAAAGGATATCTCTGTATATTTACTTAAAAAAAAATTAGATGGGGGTCTTGACTTTTTGTTCACCCTGTATACTCAAGTGACGTGTATGTTATGGGAAGCAGCTGGGCTAGTTGTAGAGCGTGGGTTTCAGTCTCCGAGGTCTCGGGTTCAAATCCCGCCAATCACCAATAGATCTACATTATGTGATGATGCCGCAATATTCCACAAAAACACACTTTAGGCTTTCCTGTTTAAATTTACCTTTGGAACAAAGAAGCTAAATAATTACACCTTCGACATGATAATTAAAATGCAATAACATTTTTGTGTTTGATGTGCTCACTTTGTAAAAGGAATTAACGGCCAAGAAGGCACCTGTTGCTGTTATTTGCCACTCATCAAAGGACGAGGCCAATGTTTATTAAAGTAGCAAATATTATCCGGTCTTTGCCGAGCCCTTGTAACACATCCCTTTGACCTTAGTCTTTTATACAGGCTGTATTATCGAATTAAGATGCATATCGGTTATAGGTTAGCCATAGAACTAAAATTTCCTGTTCAGAGATTATAGTTTAAGCTGAATTATACAAAATCTCGAAGTACATCTAAATATTAATTTAACTGTATATTAAGCGTACGTTACCATCATTAGGACACAACCATCGTCCTAATCGTCCCATTGTAATTTTTTTCATGTGTGTCTAATTTTGACGGTTTGAGTACGTCCCGTTCGGATTTCCAAGGGTTTCACACATAGAAATTCAAGTAGGAAAACACTCCATATTAAATAACGATTTTATATTCTATCATTTCTTTTCTTGCTTATTCGCTTACTGGCTCACATTCACTGAAATCTGAAAAAAAAATCTTTACGATTTGTTACCAAGTATACAGGGACATGCTTGCAATGAATTATGAACCTGACGATAAGAAAGGTTCACTGTAAAAGTTTGATGATAATAAGATACTGGTACAGAAGTTTTCTTTCTCGGTGATGCGAACAAGTTCTTTGATTAATCACTTAAGTGAATTACGTTAATGAAGATGCGGACTTCTTTGATATTCCTCTGGGCGACTCCGTCGATACTCTGTATGCTAAATTTACCAATAAATTTAAAATATTACTTAGTCTGTAGGATTGAGAATCTTGCCTTGATTAAGTGAGAGTTTTAAATGTAATTAATTACATAAGTTTCAATTGGATTATACAGCTTTAGTTTGAGATAATTAGTGTTTCGGATTCACTTTAAAGTATGCGAATGAATCATATGCGGTGTTTGGGAAGCATTTTGTTCAAAATGTTCCTCTTGATTTTATTAATGTTTTGTTTTGTTCTCGAGTTACATATTCGAGGTTCTTATAGACACAAAAACGTTGCTAAAACTTCTTTAACGTGTGAATTTATTTACACTTTTTTAGAGTGATGGAATAAATTGTAGGAACACCCTTAAACAAGGGGTTAAAGCTTAATGCACAGTACAAAAATTGTGTTGTGCAATGAATAAAAGTCGTTCAACGTCCATCTTGCTAAGGTAATTGATTCCAATACTAGTTTTTGCTACTTTTTGGTTGATTTTACCAAGATAATAGTTAATATATAAACGTATAATGCATTTAATAACAAATAACTATATTACTTTAATTTTTTTTATGAAAAAATTGACATAATGCTGATAGAATGCAGTAATGTATTTGACCCTTTTTAGATACAAACTGATTTCCACCGTACGCCAATACAGATTCAATCCATCCACAAGATTTGCTTCACAAAAGTTGATATTCAGGCACACACACGTGTTGAAAGCAGCGCCCCACCTCGCTTGTCCAGACAATATTTGAAGAAAACAGGATAACTTTACTTTCTTGTAAAAGCCACTCCGTGTTCTCAAACCTGGCCAAATCTTCTTTTCTCCAAGTTTGGCAGATTTCTTGGTACTTGGAACCTTTTTCATCAATCAAAGTTCGCAAATTGTATTTTATTTACTGTACTAACATATAATTTGTAGATGAATAGTTTCACCCTGCTTTACAACGAGAGTTTGATCATTTGTTAAGAAGTCCATATAATTTTATAATCTTAAATGTTTTACATAACCAATGGAGTCATTGGATAAATCTTCCTTCTCTTTTTACAAAATATTTGGTACCATTTCCGTGTGCACTCACTACTACAATATACTCAATACTACTAAATAATTTTTATGTAATAATACCAAACAATTAAAGTTTTAACTCATGTATTGGTTCTCACTTAAACCAACTTAAAATAACCTAAACATAACCTGGTTTGGTAGATGCCTATAACATTTAAACATAAAAAACACAAAGGTAGTAAATTAACAGAAAATGTCCAATATTTTCTCTGGATTTAAATTGACGAGTTGGTCCGTTCACGAGACAAGAAATCAAGAATTTCCAAAAAAGCTAGAAGACCCTACATAGTTTAGAACATTTTAAATACTATTAAACCACATCTACTACACTTGAACATCGAAAGACACACACAAATGCACGCACGCACACACATTTTAAACAGAAGTCTTCTCGAAGTAGCGACGTTAAAGCGGCGTTTAGAGTACAGCTTTAGACATTTCCCCGTAATTTAACCAAGAAGTAGTTCTCAAGTTATCTCGAGGCTGTACTCTAAGTCTTTCATCGTTGTTTGATTTGTTAATGAAGTCTCAAGTGGAACTCTCCAAGCGTTCTACACGAGATGCGGGTGAGAACGTCCTGGAGTTGGTAGACATTTTGTTTTCCTACACTAATATCTTTTGTATTTCGTTTAGTTTTATTCAATTGATACCAACAGGTATACTCTATTGTCTATGAGAAGGCTCTTTTCGGGAATCTTTTTTGATATTTTCCATCGTGTTCTCTTTAAATGTAGATTTGTTGTGAGAATTCGTTGTAAATGTAGATTTCGTGTAGAAAATTCCTTACAAATTGTGACTAAAATATTACGTACCCTTAATTCATTGAGTTTAATATAGAATGAACGAATGTCGGGCAATCCCTAAACAGTGTCTAAATGAGCAAACTAAACATAATATAACACTAAAAATATTAAAAATAATATTTTACTATATATTTTGTCTATCCTAATTTTATAAAAAAAACGTGGAAACTACTTTTGTACCAATTATAATTTTACTTTGAACCAGATACATTGAAGAGTGCACAAAACACAAAAATAAGTAATCGTGCAAAAAATAACTAAATCAAAACTAAAATTCACCCCACATTTATATTTACTCAAATGCATGTATATGGAAAATATTAGATTTTGGCTGAAATTAAAACCGTGAGCGTAGTAAAAAACGTGACGAGTAAATAATTGGTCGAACGAGCAATATTTTACCCAGAGTTGAATGGGTGATTGAACGTAATTAACCGAGCTGAAGTTACATTACAAGCCTACATCCATCGTGATTGGTAGCCCATGTGACCCACTGGGGAACACATTCACTACCGGTCGTTTAATATCCACACGAATCAGGCATATTTTGTGTTTGGACATTTCGTTTCGTAAAAGTACACCAACCATTAAGGTATCTTAAAATCTTCCAAAGTCAAGAATACCACATTCGATTAGCGAGGAAGAAGTTATTTTAAATACACAATCTAGATTCGTCATATCTATATATAAAGGCAAAAGTACTCATGAACTTTTGAGAAAACTACAAGTCACACCCCATAAACCATATACTTAAAATGTTCGTCATGACGAGAAACCTTGCGCAAAATTATCCATTTTTTCATAAATTGCCCTTTAAGGTCTTAGTTGCTTTCCAAAGGGAACTTTCCATATACTTAATGTTAAAAATACCTCAGCTGTTCTTATTTGTATGTTATTCTTTCAATTATTTATTACCTTATTAAAATCTGGTGTGATTATTTGTTTGTAATGCTGTATTCTGTTTTGTTTATTTCATCTTAACTTAACCAATCAATAGTTTTTTATAATACTTTGAAGTCAAACGGGTTGAAGCCCGTGGGTAACAGCTAGTTGTCATAACGTAAAATTCGAAATTCCATTCAAAATCGTAACGATTGTGACAAAAGCGTTTTGCAGAAATTTGTCATATAATTGATGGGAATCGGTTAGATTTGTTATCCAGAAGAAAAGTAAAAATCTTCTAACGTTTCAAACTAGAAATATAAATGATTTTGGCTAGAGAAACTGCTGATCTTCGTTAGTAACTCTGTTTTTTGACGTAGTAATACTCATATTTCGAATACCTTGTAGCAAACCATATTGAAGGAGACGATAGTCCGTGAGAAGTTGAAGTTTTGCTGAGCACAACACATACAATTTTTTTTTATATTCAAGTTAACGGTTTTTTATTAAATGTATGTTGCAACAGGATTATACCTTATTAGCGTGGTTGCTTGCTGCATAATTCCCCCCTCTCCCTTACAAAAACACACTTTGCTTGACGTATTTAAAACGAACTCACTAACAGTATTTTTCCATTCGTTATTACAATAATGAACCAATTCCACCATTCACTTATTAAACCAATTCTTTTCGCCGGTATTTTTTTAAGTACTTGTAAACCACCTCTAGCAGGATAGGGTTTATTGGTAGATCAATCTAAGAGTGTCGCTTTCTCAGCTGGGATGTTAACCGTACAAATCCTTTCGACAGCGGATAAGTCCATGTCATCCCTCTCCCCCCACAACCCCTCTCTGTACCACGTGACCGCCTACAATCATCCCTATGCTATACACATGGGGGGGGGGAGGGTTCAGATGATATTGTAATAGGTTTTAGTATAAAAAATAATGTTTAAGTTCAAGTGACACGTGATGACTTTGAAACTAAACATTTTATAAATCTATTATAAAATATTCATAAACTATACTAGTACTTTGGTATTATACCGACCACTATATTAAAAAAAACGACGAATATAGGAATATACTTTAGCAAATTATCTAAATAGCTGCTTATTAGGTTATCAGTATTGCCCAGTTCGTATACTATTTATTTTTCAAATAAAAATCGAATGAATATAAAACATTCATTTGGTTAAAACAATATATCGGTTTGATTAACATAAAATAGTTTATACAGGCAAACTATCAGTTCTATTTCATGTAAAAAATTAAACAACCCCTAAATAAAATACAAAGAAAAACAGTATTTGTTAATTTTTATTTCTTTTATTGCTGACAATATTCCCGTGGCGGAGCACGGGCGGTTAGCTAGTTTAATTATAATCAGAGAGATGTTTACGAAAATAGCACCAAATTTGAAACTACGATTTAATTTTTTTAGCCCTGATTTTTTAAATTTAAATTATGAATAACTGAAAGGTTGTTTGGATAAAACATACTTTGTCTTATGAAAAGACAAATAAATTTAACGTGTTCAATATTATAACTTTTTTTATAAATCTAAATGCTTTGAAATGGGTTTTGCAATTATTAGTGTAATTAAGAAGGAAAATAAAAAATAGATTAATGCTTAAAACAATCTAACAAACTTTGAAATTGTTTAAGGAAATAACCCGCATCTTTTGTTGTAACTGCACTATTGTCGAAACCTACATAAAAACTTATTTGATGTATTGTAGTAATACCGCATTCAGATTAGGACTATCTAATTGAACTCAATGCAGAAAACACTGTAATTCATAAAAACCCTACAAATATCCAAGTTTGTACTCTAATAAGACAGATATGGCAGAGAAACAAGTTTAGGATCCTTATTAAAAGTTTGTCCGTTCCAAGAAACCTCGGACAGACTTCGCTGTGGTGGGATTATTCAAATATATGTTTAATAACATTCTGCGATATTCATATTAGTATCACAATTTTGAGGTATTATTTAAGATCTCTTTTATAGCCTTTTAGGTCAAATAAACCAATAGTAATTTATTATTTTAGTATTGAAGACCTATGCTTCTTGTGCTAATAAATTGTACTTTAATATATTTATTGTAAATACGTTAAAATATTATCCTAGTTTTGATAAGTTTCTTAAAGTTAAATGAAACTAATGGGAAGGGCGCATTTTCATATTACCTCAAATCGACGTTGGTCACATTTGGCGATGGTCCAAAATATCCAACCAATCTAGACGTATGGTTTAATTTCTAGGGATCGTTCTTATCGTAAGTGACTATTATTATTGTACTTTATCGATGAAAACGAAATCACGCCTACTTATAACATTAACTTTAGATAATGAAATAAACTACCTCTTGATCACAATCGTACGTGTTATTAAATTACCTGAAAATAATTTTAAAAATACTGCAAATAACACTAAATAATATATTTACGCAGACGGTAAATGCATATAAAATATGGTAAGTGGTGATCGATTTCGATTGGACACTCCAATCGTCATCAGATCCAATAGGCGTATCTTGTATATGAATTTACCGCCATGTGACTTAAGTGTGAATTTAGTCTAAGTGTAAATATATAATTAGAAGTGTTATTTGACGTTTTTTGTACTTTCAGATACTGAAATAAACAACTGAAGTAATTTGAAATAGAACTTTACTGCTAAATTCATCCGCTGACTTTGCAAAGAAAATAGTTAAAAAATATATACAGGGCGTTTATAAAAGAATCATCAGGTTTTAAAACATTTTATTGACGTTAATATTAAACAAATACGGATATAAAATATATCAACAGAAAGGAGAACCCTTAAATTTGGCATAGATACCCCTACAAGTTCTCAATGTGCCATCCATTAGCCGTGAAAAAGTTTCCAATCTATGCTGTAAATTGTTCCATACACCGGCTAGCATCGCAAGGTTGATTGATTCTACAGCATTGCGAATTCGTCCACGGAGCTCTTGGAGTGTTTGAGACATTTGCGGTAAGTAAACTTTGTCATTTACATAGCCCCAGGGAAAAAATCACACATCGTAAGATCAGGAGATCTAGGGGGCCATTTGAGAAGGGTAAAGTCATTATGGTTACATCTGCCAATCCAACCTGAGGTAGCTTCTCATTTAAGTTACGAGCATAGATATTACGGAGGAGGATGAGGCAGAGTTTTCAAACTAGCGATACCACCTTAAAATGCTTTGGTGTGTAGGAGGAGTCCGTCTAAAATGGCTCCGAAACTCACGCTGGACTGTTATTAAAGATGAACTTGAGTCATAATGAAAAACAAAAGTTTTTTTTCTTGAATTGTAATCATTTTGAAAATTATGCAAACACGTCCAAGAAAAAAACCAACACTGATTATTGAACAGCTGATTATAAAACTCTAGAATATGCTTTTTAAGCACATATTTCAAATATTAATGTGAGACAAGAATTGGCTGAGGTATATTCCATTAAAACCTGATGATTCTTTTATAAACGCCCTGTATAATAGTCCCAATTTGAATTTATTTGTTATTATCATGTTACATTGTATATTTTGTTACGATAAAAGCTCTTCATCCAAATTTAAATCCAGATAATCATTAATGTTTTGCGAGTTTATTAACTTATGGAATATTGCAGTTGCCTATTACGAAACTAAAAAAAGTGTTAACATTTATTTTCCAATATCGCTCAACCCGACCTCTATGTTGGTTTGGCAACTAGCTAGGAACTAACTATATAATCTTACAGAAAAGAAAAATCTTACAGGCATTCCAAACAATATTTTCAGATAACGTTTTACACAAAACCTATCCGTGATCAAGGTTGTAAAATAAGGATAACACCGATTCATGACCCGACACAAAACTAAAGAGGCAATAGTCGATTGTTTCGGATGGCTAAATGGATTGGAAAGCACTGAAAGGGGAATGGATTCGACGTCATCCCCCCCTTTCCGCCCCCCCCCCAACCAACCTTCCCCATCCCTTCTATCGTCATCACTCCCTCGATGACTCTACTAATTTACATACCATAATCCAATCCTTGGAGCGTCACACTTTTGATAAAGCGTTTTTGACTCTCGCTCGGATTTAAGTGTTTTGGAAAAACGAGCCCTTTGACACGGTTTAAACACCCGTTGTATTCTCGCCAGGTTCTCGCTCATGACTTTACACATTATTGGCATAAAAAGTGGGTTTTGTGCGGTGTTTTAAACTCTATTTTTGACATAAAACATGTATTAGGCCTATATTGGATATATATGTCGATAGTTTTTGATTCCAACAGCATATTTTCAACGCAATACCATTGACAATGGTACAAGTAAACACAACATTGTTAAAACAGGAGCCTGTTTAGATGCGTGTCTTTGTGTTGGTGGTGTTTGAGAGCGCTTATGTCGACTACAATTTTCTCTCTTTTTTAGGGTGAATTTTACCACTCATGCTTTACTTTTTAGATTATAATATTAGGCAGTAGTTTCCAAATAGAAGTTTGAATTCACTTAAAATAGTTTTAAAATGGCTTACTAAAAGAATTAACTAGTTAAAACTACATACTCTTTATACTGTTCTTAAGCTAGACAAAACTAACCTTAAAACTGTCTTAGTGTGATTTGTCATAAGTCTGTTCTAAGTGAATATTTGTAGGGGATGGTCTAGCTATGTAATATAAAGGACATTCATATGTTTTAGCGAATTTCCCTATAGGGAAGTAGCTATTACCGTAGGTGGCACGGTAAGACCTAGGCCCGAGACCGATTTACTTTTTCATTTTGATGTCCCCAGAGGCCAAAAACACTATTCGTTCAAATTTTTATATATGTATATATATATATATATATATATAGATTTATATATATATATATATATATATATATATATATATATATATATATATACGTCCGTGAACGCGATAACTTGAGTAATTTTTGTCCGATTTTGATGAAATTTGGTTTAAAGGTGTAAAGCGGGATAAACTTGAATGAGTTCGCGAACCAGCACGATTGGACCATGGGAAAGGGGCTTTACGGGGGGTTTTATGGGGTAAAAATTGGTTTTTCTCACTTTTGACCCTCAAAACACAAAATTTCCCAATTTCTCTTTAGACCTTTTTAAAGAGCTTAAAAAAACAAATAATTTAGTATATAAAAGTATTTTTGTTCGATTATTAGTAACAGAGAAAATTTAAAAAATTGTAAATTCAAAATTCCCATGTTATTCTTATGGAGAATATTGTCAAATGTTGTAGTTTGCTTGTTTATGAATATATTTTGATCAAACTTGGCAAATTTATTTATTTTGTACTAAGCTATCAATATTATACTCAAAAACACACTTAAGTTAGTTTCCTTGTAGCAGCAAACCTAGGTACTCGTTAAACCTAATGTTATTAAAATATATTTAACTGAAAATCAATTCAGACGAATGGAAATTCGCTTAGTCAGCAGGTTTGCTGCGGCGGGGGTATTTTGTTATTATTATACTTAGACTAACTATTTGAATCCTATATCATCACTGATGTTTTTACAAACAATTTTAATCATTTTTATAAATCTGTTCAAATTGAGATTCCGTATAGAAAAGTTTGTTCATCGAAAACCCTGAAGATGGGCAACTTTTTGCTAACTGTTATTAAAAGTTTGTTCCGTTCTTCCTTATAATCGTGCCCGGACTTAAAATGATCCTAGCCCCTGAAATCTGGCTTAATTACATCATTTTATAACAATTTGATCTCTTATATTAATTAGTTGCAATTGAATTGCAATAACTAATTTAGACGTATCTTTTCTCCACTAATGCTATTTATTCAAGTACAATTTTGGTAGGCAATAGGCATGCATTGTAAGATGTCATTATCTTCTTTTATTTTAAGATGTTTTATTATCTTATAAAGGTTTAAGATTAATTGTTTTGTTTTCCTCAATACAAATTTGGTGACTCATACAAACTGATTGGGTATGAAACCCCTTATCTCTCGCACTCCACCGAGTCCCACCATTTTAGGGACTTATGTTATCTATCAATAACTTTGACATCAATAATGAAACATCCCTGAACGCTGATCAGGTAAAATATTATTTGTTTTAGTGATGTCTTACATTGTACACGAGTCTTTAAATTACAGCTATAATGTTTGTTTAAGGCATGATTTTAAAATATGGTATTGAAAAGTCCACGTTTGGGTTTCAAGTCCATGGGTTTACCATAAAATCTGCTCTATCGCACTAATCGATGTTGCGGTATATTAAGACAAGTTTCGTGCCTCGCTCGCGTGACGTAGCCAACACGAACACATCAACGCTTAGCCTCAGACTCATCCTCAACTAATGTACTTCCTATTTCCACCCTCTACACAGCTTAAAGAATCTTGGAAGTGATTTTTTCTCTTATAATAAAACATATTCTGCCCTATACTAGAATAAATCTATTATTACACAAGAAAATATTCTCCTCCTTCTTAGAAAGGGTTCTATCTTATTCTTCCACACCCCAACCATAGAAAAGATTCTTCCCACCCTAAATAAGATTCTCTCCGAGAGAAAAGATTCTTCCCACCCTAAATAAGATTCTCCCCCCTAGAAAAGATTCTTCCCACCCTAAATAAGATTCTCCCCCCTAGAAAAGATTCTTCCCACCCTAAATAAGATTCTCCCCCCCCTAAAAAAGATTCTCCCCTCTTGAAAAGATTCTCCCCCACCCTAAAAAAGATTCTCCCCCCTAGAAAATATTCTTCCCACCTTAAAAAGATTCTCCCCACCTTAGGAAAGATTCTCTCCACCCTAGAAAAGATCCCCACCATATAAAAATTCTCCCCCGCCAAATAAAGAAGCTACCCATACTAGAAAATATTATTCGCCATGCTACAACACTCCCCTTTTTAGAAAAGATTCATCCCTCATATTATAACAAAATTTTCTCTATAATAGACAATATTCTACCTCCATCCTATGTAAGATTCTTTCCCCCATTCCATACAAGATTTCCCCACTCTATTGCAGATCTTTTCTTCGTCCTATTAAAGTGTATCCCCATTCTTTAATCTACCCCAATGGAGATCTTTTACAAAATTCTTTCCAATTCTAGAAAGTTTCGTCTCCATAGCAAGGATTCGCCGATTGAGATAACCCGAGAAGGATAAACCAAGCAAGCCGACATTCTTGACATTAATGACTAAACCTTGTCATCCCTTCCAAAGTTAGCTTGAGATTAATGGTATTGAAGAAGTTCGAAGTTTACGTACTTTGGCGGCTTTTTTGTCTATATTTGGATAAAGTCACTAAAACTACGTGTCGAAAAAGGATAATTAAGTCATTATAGATAATATAACGATGTTCACAATTCCATTCATTGAAATACATGGTGAGGAGGAATATTTCTTTTAAAATAGGGTTAAGCAATTATTTAAAATGTGTTAGGTTCCTCTACTTTTTTCAAAATCGCCTTCTTATTACGGAATAGCCACCAATTAAAACCAATCGAAATTATTTAGGGCTTCAATATGTGAAATAAGAATGAAAGGATTCGTAAAGTGTTACTATGATTAAAGTGGTTTTATCGAAATTCCCATAGGGAATAAGTAGGGAATAGGGGAATACCTCATTTGAATACCGGGTAAAGCTACTTGTTAGGTAAATAGTAAACCAATTTACAACCAACACTACAAAATGTTTGAATAGAGGAGATAAATTAAATAGCTCGTATAGTGTTACGAATAATAAACTAATCAAAAGTTGATAGACAACTTAATTACAAACCGACCCTAATGGCCAATTATGTGATCAGCGGTGTGAATGGCGGCATTAACTGTAATGAATGCTGAGAAACAAATTGGCCAGAACATATCTTTTATGTTTTATCGGATCCATTACAAACCACACTTTGTTGTGCGAGGTAATATAGATTAATGTGGGGCACATATCTCACTATTGTATTTAGTCAAGCTCTTTTTAAATGTAATCATGGATTAGCATGTTTGCCACTTTGCCCTATATCTATCCACCAGAAATCACCGTAAAATTCCTCTTTGGCACTCTTGTGAAGATGTCCATTGTCCACATCTTATTCATGGGAAACGGACAACCTTTCCCAGGGTTAAAATTGACCTGCGAATTTCTGGCCTGTTTTGCAGGGATGGACAACCTTTCCCATCAGTAATGAGGGGTCGGGGTGGGACAGGTTGGCCGCCTCTGCTGCCAGGATTAGAGTTTGACGATAGTTGACAGTGGATGCAATGGATTATATTTCTAGCATTTGCACTGCGATGGACGAGAAGATAATATTACTTCCCTCAAGGAATTGTTAGCTATTTATTTATGTGATTTGAAAAAGCAAAAAAAAAAAACTAACAATAAATCAAATCAATTATAATCTGAATATACTAGTAGAAACGTGAACTATTAATGACTTTAAACAGTGTTTAAAGATATTTCATTCCACAATAAAATATGAAGTCTATTTTGTAATTTCGAAAACGTTCGACTGCACTAATGACGTTTAAAACTTTAAATTAACATAAAAATAATACAAATCTTGTATTAAAGGGAAATGAGACAATTTATTTTTCTGTGAATACATTTTATATAAGACGTATTATTTATATCATCCCCTTTTATACGATAGCCCTAATACAAGTTTTTTACGTCTTAAATGTTTTGAAAGGGTATCATGGAAAGTTAAGTATTCTTAATGTACTTCAAATTTTAAACCTACAAAAATGTAACACCATCTGAACATACAACTAGACATTCCACCCTAAATTTTTCGCCAGATGAAAAATTCCCAATAGTCCAGTCAACGAAGCTGAATGAGTGGGAAAAAATGGTGTAGTCCCGGATTTTTGCACAGTTGTAGGGGATACCCTCCTGAACAACATACTAAAAGTCCTGACTGATGGGGTGTGAGCTATGGGGGGGAAGGGGGTGTAAATGCACAATTTTTCGGTTTTCTGTAAATATCTCGAAAACAGTGCCCTCCAGCGGTGAAATGTACTTATACAAAAATGAAGAACATTAAATTTCCAACAATAATGTTCATTACATCGTGTTCCTAAAATCAATACTTAACGAGATACATGGGTCATAAGTAAAAAAAAACATTCAGAGCAACTAGCATTATTGTGGTAAAGTGATTGTTTTATACTACATCAAGTTATTTAAACTAATAAAAATGTGCTAAATCTCGTCTATGCAGTACAGCTGTTGAAAAAAATTTAGGGGAGAGGAAGTCGGGCCGGACTGGAAGCCGAGAGACCAAACAGTGGTAACCATAATAACATACAGTAATATTAAAACTAAAATAAACTTGCAGAAAATGTTATTACACTTGTCTTTTAACCCAGTAACCTAACACATTTTACCTTGAATGAAATGGCGTAGTAGGTTTTTTTTACGTTGTTTGTAATTACCGAGATGCTAAATCCAAATTTTCGACCTCGGCGACCTTCCGGATCACCTCCAAAAACCTTACAAATCGGCGGAATTTCGCACTATTTTTACGTTTGTCCGATTTTGACCCTGAATCATCACTTTTTCATAAAAAACTACCATAATCATTTTTAAAGTACATTAGATTATCTATCATTTAAGACCAAAATGGTTAATACAGGCCTAATAGTTTTCAAGATATGACTTAGCAAATAATAAATAAAATTAACACATTTTGAACTTTTTTTAAGTTTGGTTAACATTAACCCTTAAGCATAACTTTTCATATTTTTTTCATTAAAACGACAATTACTTCAAAACTACATTAAATTACCCACAATTTAAGACCAGAATGGTGATTATAGGCCTAACACATTGAGAGATATGCCTCTTCAAGGTTCATAAAATCTTCCATAACGGGTATCAGATGAAGATTGACTTGTCTGACTAACTTGAGACGTTTGGATGTTTGAACTATAATTTAGTTTTCATTCAATTCATCAATTGTGACGATTGAGATTGAGGTAATGGTGAAAATCCATGCGTAAAGAAGTGCTTTAGTTCCTCATCCGACTGCTTCAGAACGCATAGCCTGTGAAACAGTATGAGGGGGTCAATAGTCACCTTTATATTGCCAACAGTCACAGTATTAACTTCAGAAGAAAGAGATACTACTTAATTCTTCCTTTTGTATCTGACTTATCCATATTTTCCTCATAAAACTCTCAACATCGCTTCCTTGCCAATATCTCTAGCCATATGACAGTTGACAGTTTCCCTCCAACAATTCCACTGCTTAAGAACATTATAACATCAGTATTAGGGAATGGAGGGTGACAAAGTAACCAGTCACACAGCTTCTCTGTATCCGCTTCAACTCAAGTGACTTGTGAGGGTCTTATTTCCACATGCTGCTCAGTTGTATGTGCCTTAACATTGTGGTAGGCCTACTCCTCAACCTCAGCACTTATATTCTACAAATAAATTATATCATTCCTAGTGTCCATCGGGTGAGCACGGTGTCAGTTATACCACGGTCCCGAGTCAAACCTACATAGCTTTTCATTAACCAAATGAGCACCTGCTCTATAGTCCTCTATAGTCTGTTTATTGAGATCCATATTGTTTCCTTATTTCAACATATCCTGCAGGCACAGATGCGAACACTTGGCATAAAAGAAGTAATATGTAGCATAGCAGAACGACAGCAAAGTCAAAACTTTTTTTCATTGTTGCCTCTTCATTCTTTCTATTAATTCCTCTTAATAGTATGACCATTTTAATAACGACAGATTCCTTCCATAAGAAATATTTTTAAATAAAACTTACAATCTGTTGTTGAAATGAAATAAATTTGTTTATATTCTTATTATGGTTCTTTTATAAAATTTGATCTAATTGAATAGCTTGAAACTTGAAATACAAGCATTTATAGAAGATTTTATGAACCTTGAAGAGGCTATATACTCTCAATGTGTGAGGCATATAATCACCATTCTGGTCTTAAATTGTGGGCAATTTAATGTAGTTTTAAAGTAATTATGGTTGTTTTAATAAAAAATAATGAGAAAGTTATGCTTAAGGGTTAACGTTAGCCAAACTTAAAAAAGTTCAAAATTTGGTAATTTTATTTATTATTTTCTGAGTCATATCTTGAAAACTGTTAGGCCTGTATTAACCATTTTTGATCTAAATGATAGGTAATCTAATGTACTTTAAAAATGATTATGGTAGTTTTTTTTATGAAAAAGTGATTCTTTAGGGTCAAAAACGGACAAACGTAAAAATAGTGCGAAATTCCGCAGATTTTTTAGGTTTTTGGAGGTGATCCGTAAGGTTGCCGAGGTCGAAAATTTGGATTTAGCATCTCGGTAATTACAAACAACGTAAAAAAAAGAAACCTACTACACCATTTCATTCAAGATAAAATGTGTTAGTTTACTGGGTTAAAAGACAAGTGTAATAACATTTTCAGCAAGTTTATTTTAGTTTTAATATTACTGTATGTTATTATGGTTAGGCCTACCACTGTTTGCTCGGCTTCCAGTCCGGCCCGACTTCCTCTCCCCTCAATTTTTTCAACAGCTGTACTGCATAGACGCCAATCGTTTAACTAAATCAAAGGATTTATTTTAGTTATCTATTATCTATTTTAGTTAGGAATTTAAAAAATTTAATTGTTTAATTTTTTCCGTAACCAATAACTTTACAAAACACTTTTTATACTAAATTATTGATTTTTTTAGCAATTTAAGATGGTTTAGAAAGAGGCACATTTTGAGTTTTTATGGTTTAAAAAATAAGAAAACCCTATATTTACCCCACAAAACCCGGTTCCCATGGTCCGATCATGCTGGTTCGCGAACTCATTTCAACCCAAATTTAATCAAAATCGGGAAAGAAATTACTCAAGTTATCGCGTTTACGCGCAGATATAAATCGTTTTGAACGGATGGTGTTTTTGGCCTCTGGGGACATCAAATTAAAAAAGTAAATCGGTCCCTGGTAGGTCTTACCATGAGACCTACGGTAATAGCTACTTCCCTATAGAGAAATTCTCTAATACTGCGGGTCACTCAAGTTTAACCCACTATTGTACTGTAATGGCAAAGATGAATGCGGAGAATTTGTTTCTTAGGCTTTTTTAGGAAATAAGCCCTTAAATAATAAACATTAAAATTTAAAAAATATTTTAACCCTTTCTCGTTTGATTGACGAGTATTTTCTTTACTTTCACATCATGTGTGTTTGAAAGTGTTTGAAAATGCAACCAAAGAGGAAATAAAAAAAAAATATATTCACTAATTTAATATACTTTACCAAGTTTTTCACAATGACTTGATTGTTAAGAAGAGCAAAGAGCAGGCTGACAATTTTCTAGTCCTTGCAAGATATTGTGTTCTCCGTGTTTGATCCCGGAAACGTAAAGATATTCCTTAAAAGTGTTGTTACTTGCATTCGAAGCTTATGTTGCAGCTTAGAAATATAAATTTTATGTATGCTTCAGTTAAGTACTGGTATCTTATGATTACCTATTTTTCAACCCCTGTCCCAGGTTCTACTAGTCTAGGGTCGGCCATTAAGTATTTTGGCTAGGGCGGCCAACCTGTCCCAGCACTAATCCTCATGCACCCTGGGACAGGTTGGCCGCCCTAGCCAAAATATTTTACGACCAACCCTTGGCCAGGAGACCCTGGGAAAGGTTGTCCTACAATCCTTATTCATGAATGACTGGGACGGGTGGTGTCGTCCTGGAATCCAGCTACTAGGAGGTCACGAATTGTGGATATTTATAGGCATGCACTGTGGATGCGATACTCCCTGGTGTGGATTAACATCCGCACGAGTGAGTACTACGACTATCCGCAGTACTGTCCTGATAATTAGACCAATTCGTACTCGTATATACCAAGGCAAAAATGTGGTTCGGATTCCACTATAAACTGTAGGTCCCTTAGTTGCCATTAGCTGTATGGGCTATTAATAAACAGCTGTGTCTAAGGAATGTCGGCCTTAGTCACTAACAAGACTACAAGATCGCTCCACTCATCCTACACTCATCTCCATTCATACTTGGCTTAAAATACCTACTTTGTATGGTCGACATTTCAAAGAAAAGTATTAAAAGTATTAAAGTATTAAAATTATCTACCACCAGAAATCGCTGTAAATTCCACTTTGACACTCCTGTATATACGCTTGTGAAGATGTCAATTGTTCACCCATTATTCATGATCATAAAATCTCAAACTTCCCATGTTAAGCTTTTTCCAAACATCTTTCATTGCAGGTTTTCTACATGATTTGGTAAAGAATCGTTTAATGTTTACGCAATTCTTATCAATCAGTTTTTCCACTTTGGTGATTAACATTAAATATTTACTAAGACCATGTTTTATTTTTGGCAGAAGTGTAGGCCTGATACTCGCTTGGCCCGTAAATTTTAATCTGTTCTGTGGCCCTTGTGTGGTTGGAAACACTCTTAACCGGTTCTCTTAGATTAGTAGACCATCGTGCAAAATAAGGTTTAGTCTGTGAAAAGGAACAAAAGATTGGACTTTAGGGTATTGAATAGTTGAGCGTTAACACCATCCAGAAGTTTGTTTGTGGTGTGATAGACAGTTGAAGTACCAAAGATTCTACCACAGACTATGGAGGAACACATTGGCATACACATAACATATTCTATAGTATGTTTCTACGCTCTAGTATACACTAGCGCTGTCAGTGACAGTGTTACGGTGTTACGACTGTCTGACAGATGCGGGCGCCTCCTACTGTTTGTGTTTGTCGTTTGACTTTGTAAACTGAGAGGGTTAACACCGCCTAAACATCCATTACGCTACTTTACTGCCCTTATTTACTTTACCCAACAACATTGTCCTTCTAGCCTTTCTAATAAACATGGATTACAGTACTTACAAATACTTCCTTGATTGTGATAAAATTACAAATTATATTGGAAACTTATAATGTGGCTTAAATTTTAACTGCATAAAATCCCAAATATTTCCTATATAATTTTCGAAGGAGGTGAAAGAGTCTTTAGCGCTTAATTACTGGAAAAGTTTTGGATTCTTTGAAAATCATATAGGAACAATGGGTTGATGAATATGAATACCTATCGTAAGTTTGGATTTGTATTTCGGTTTAATTTTGTTTAAAAGTGTATAATAGTTTTAAACGTGTGTTTTTCTGTGTGTTAGACTTTAGCTTGCGAGACTTATACGTCCCTTAAAGACCTTTACAATTAAAAAAAATGGTTGATGATTCTTTTATGTTGATCGTGTTGTGTCAATATATTTATATGAGGGACGTTTGTCGAATATAATAAACCGTGTGATCAAATTGTTGAACTTTATAATAGAAACTAGTAATTCATTGACTACGTAAGACTGGCACAACGATAACTTTCATATAATTCAAAATCTCAACGTTTGTTGCAAGAACGTAATTTAAAACGTTAACTAAATAACGTAAACAATCTACGCAAACGTAGACGTAAACTAAATACGTGTCGGACAGGAACAGCACATTTTGTTCCCCGATAAAACGACCGACATCAAAGTGATACAATGGATGCAACGGTATTGGTGTTGGTGCAATAAACTATCAGGGCTTTGTACCTGGCGATGAATCTAGCAACGGGTGTTATTCAGATTGATTGGTTTGTTATGCAACTTTTATCACCATAACTGATTGTTTAGTGGCCATCCTCGGCTTCAGACTTTTACTGGTTTGTGATCGATTGTATCAAGGCTTAGTGTTCGGGGTTAAAAACATCACGCAAACATGCTTTTTAGCGAATTTCCCATATAGGGAATGAGCTCCGTAGTACTCATGAAGACCTGGACCCGGGACCGATTTACTTTTTCATTTTGATGTCCCCAGAAACCAAAAACACCATTCAAATTCATATATATGTGTGTGAGTGTCCGTTTGATGGCATTTGATACAAACGTGTAAACCTACATTTATGCGAACCAGCATGATCGGACAATGGAAACGGGGGCTTATTGGGGGTTTTATGGGGTAAAAATTGGGTTTTCCCACTTTTGAACGAAAAAATATAAAATTTAGCAATTTCTTTCCCAATCATTTTGTAGAACTATCAAAACAAATCGTTTAGTATAATGAAACGTTGTTATGCCCCTAATGGTTACGGAGAAAATTCCAAATAATTGTAAATTTTAAATTCTCATGTTATTCTGACGGAGAATAAGTAAACTGTTGTAGTTTGCTTGTTTATGAACTCAAATTTGGAAAATGCATTTATTTCTTACTAAACTGAACATAGAAAAAAATACTTTTTTACCCTCCCTGTTGCAGCAACCCTAAGTACTCTTTACTAATTCTATTTAAATAGGGAATTAATGTGATATTTTTAAGGAAACATTTTAGTATAAATCCAATCATCAATGGGAAATTCGATTAGTCCCAGGTTTGCTGAGGCGGGGGTATTTTATAGTTTTGTAGTCTTTCGTAGTATTTTAGACATGGGAATGGAATGGACAGCTTCCCTAATTTGGAGGTATCGGTAGAACCAGAAAAGGGACTACCCTTAACCATTGGAAAACTTATTCAGCATAGTAGAGTGTATAATATATTTGCTGTAGAACCTCGATCAGTATACATATATATAATTTTTTAGGTATTTTTTTAATGTCCAATAAAAATAGTAAACTTTTACCTACATTTTGTTACAATATTACATTTGAATACCTATCGACATGAATACGTAAGATAGAAAAATGTTCGGTACATAAACTACAATGAATATTTCATAACATAGAGTATACTTTTTAGAGAAAATTTCGTTTCAAAGTTTGTTGGTTGGAGTAGTTATAACTTCCAAATGGAACTTCTAGAAACTCCATGGATGTATTTGGAAAATTTAACTTCTTGAAGTATACAAGTTTCATGTCTGGGCTCATTACAAAGTATTACATAAAATAAATTCAAATAAACACAAACTAGTATACTAAACTATCGAAACGAGAAAGATAAAAAAGAATTAATCACTTACAGTTTGGATGATTCCGAATTATTGGTTGTGACAATACAATCCATTGTATACAGATTTATAAATTACAACAGCCAATCACTATGAATTATTTTTTGGTCCTTTAACGGGTTTTCAACAGCTGATTGATGCAACTGTTTTACGCGCCAAGTTGACATGTTTTGGCGGGAGCTGGGGGTATATGCGGGCAGCTATGTGATGTGTCTTGAATTATTGTAGTTAGCTTCCATTTTGCTCTCAAAGAGTTGACTGCAGCGACTGTTAACTATACAGGGTGATTGGTACTCAGTGTGACAAAAATTTTTTTGTGTTAAGTACAAAGTAAATGAAGTGTGATGATGCATATAAAATGTTCCAAGTCAAAAAATTAGCTTCCCAAAAAATTATTAATTGTGTTTTTAAAAAATAACCATGCTTTTAAACCTAATACAGCGATTTCTCAATTACCTGTTTATGGATTTGAGTAGATAATATCATTTTCGTGCTCTACGTTAAATTTCGAACAAGAATAATAGAAAAGGACGGAGGATCAGTTGTAAAAACTCCATTGTAAATAGATTCAAAGATAAAAATTAGTTTTTAACATATTCCGATTCCGACGCTTTCTTGTATACAGGGTGTGAAACATGCAATAGACCATTGTTTTTTTTTAAATTTTTATCAAACATCTTAATTTTTATCTTTGAATCTATTTACAATGGAGTTTTTACAATTGATCCTCCGTCCTTTTCTATTATTATTGTTCAAAATTTAATGTAGAACACGAAAATGACATTATCTACTCAAATCCATATACAGGTAATTGAGAAATCACTGTATTAAGTTTAAAAGCACGGTTATTTTTGAAAAACATAAAATAATTTGTTGGGAAGCTAATTTTTATACATTTGATATGCATCATCACACTTCATTTACTTTGTACTTACACCAAAAATTTTTGTCACACTGAGTACCAGTCACCCTGTACTAACACATTCAATATGCAATAATCCTTGTGTATACCAGAATAGATAAAAAATGCCCTCTTATAAATTAACTAGGCAATTATGACAATTATTAGCTAAATCCGATTTATGAAATGTGTATTGTTGTCTGCGTACTTGTCTTGTTATTTAACTGCGTTATCATTACTGTACAAACCTAATAAAACATAATTAATAAAACTATTGTAACTGACAGTGCGCTAAAATGGGAAATATCCGAACATGAAACTAAATAATATTTAGTTTTCATGAGAGTAGTCAATTATAACCCACACTAAACAATTCAAAGCATGCTTTTGCTACGATCGGATGATGAGTTTACTTGAGAAATTTAAATTCTGCATGTAGCTACAAAATTTAACAACACTTCGTCAGATAACGCCGAGGGGGGTTGGTAAAAATATGATAATAGCTTGAAAACTATATACGGCGTAGTGTAGTCTATTTCTAAGATGATGAGTTTTAAACTTATGTACGAGTATTTCTTGTTTATAATACAAGACATTTTAGCCGGGTTCGATGGATTTATGTTTATTTTATTAAGCTTGGCCTTTTTCTGTTTAGTTGTTGTTTCTTTTCCACGTCAGAGAAAGTAAATAGTACGTCAATTGTCCTGTATTAGTCAAATATAAAGTATTTACATGTCAAGCTTAGTTCAGCCGTTACAGAAGGTTATTTGAAAGTATTGTTTTAATAGATTTTTCAGTAAACTAGTTTTAAAAGCATATCTCATTGCAGTATTGGTTCATACATTGCCACTCGCGTATTCACTCTCACAAGTACAAATCATCGATCGTTTGAACAGAATGCGTGCTTCAAGTGCGTGACTTTTGACACGAACGAAAATACAATCTTTGTCTTATCGCCTCCTAAAATAAACACTACTCACATTCACGGAAAGTAAAGCCACAAAGTTTACTTTAGAACATAGTTCAAGCTTTTTTTGGAGATAAAATGTTAACTGAAATAAAATTGAAATGATTGGTCCATTTATGGAACTTACTCTAATCAGTACACAGTAGCTTGGCAGTAAATATAAACTAGTAAATTGATATGCAACATTAGCTTTGACCGTGTTTCACTTTTGGTTATAACTATTTATTTATTTCCAACGGACATCTCCATTTTACAGCCATACAAATCAAAACATTACAACTAAGGACGGCTTCAACACTAGACTACATACTACAACACACACAGACACCTTCTACAGTCTACTTAGACTATAGACTGCAACAGTTCTTTAATGGTTTTTAGATTAACATGTTGCTCCCTCTATTATATATTTTAATGTAAAAGGTTTTTAGTAAGCTCTGTCATTTAAAACGAACCATGTAATACTAATTAATAGTAATACTACTAAATAATAATAAATAAATACTAAATACTATAAAATATTGTATTACAATGTTTAGTTTGGTATTTGCTAAATTATCAATTATCAATCATTGGGATGTGGACGCCACCTAGGTGCGTATTTTAACCCAAATATGAGTGAAGGATGAGTGTAGAATGTGTGATGACCTGTGTAGCTTTGTTACTGCCTAAGATCAGCTGTTTCATTAGTCAGGACCATTTTTAAAGCCCAATGATCAGGAACAGCTGGGTCCAGTTTCGAACCATCAAAAAGCTACTGACTTTTCTCAGGATCGAACCGGTGACCTTTTGATTACTAGGTGAGCATTTATAACCACTCAGCTACCCAGTCATTTATAAGAAATTCTTCTACTTTTACTCTTTTTACCTAACACATTTTGGATACAATTGAAAATCAAATTGACAATGAAGTCTCGTTGAAGAAGTATTCAACTTGTTATAATCCATTTCAATGGCAATATTGTCAAGTGGTTAATATTCCCTGTGAGATAGATACCAGTTGGTTGTTGAAGGGGGGGGGGGGGTTGGAAGGGAGAGGGTTAACGCGAGTTTGATGATACAAGGAAGGATCGGGATACTAAACTCCTCAAATTGCCGTTTGGAAAACGACAAAGATCTTTGGAAACTGCCTATTTATAATTGTATTGCTCTTAAAGGATTTACCGCATTGAAGAGGTTCAAATTGCGGATTTTAAAATTTTTAATTTGTATAATTTGCATTTTAAGGACTGGCTGTATGGTTGCATACCTGAAATCTTCTTTGATAGTAGAGGTAATAAGAAACTAATAATACTGACAAATCAATCACTTTGGTTTTATTCAATAGCATTTCAGAGGTTCTGACTTCTTTCAACTGACTTTTCACTGACTTCTTTCACCTCAAAGAATTGGTTGCTCTTCGAAAAAATGTCTCCATTTTATTTTACGGTTAAAGTGAAATAAAATTCGGCTGCAAAAGTAAATGCTGGTCCGCTCATGAAACTCTTGAACCTCATGGATAGGATAACGTTCCGAATCTAATCGTTATTTTTTCACTAACCTATATTAATATTTACACTACGAGCCTAAAACAAAATGTTGTCTATATAAAAACAAAAGTCAAAACAGTTCTAGGGGAAATTTTCCTATGAATGAAACTAATATGTGACTTACAATTTATTTCACCCCGGAAAATGTGTTTTGAGCCACCAACTGAGGTTCTAAAAGAGTTTTAAATCGTTTAGAACTTGGAAGACGCGTGCCGAGAGTTTTGTAAGTTTAATCGTGGTAATGTTCGTGCTTCCTCACTGAAATGCTGAAAACTAGTATTGGTATCGCAGAACGCAACTTGTATGCAAAGTCATTACTTTAGACATATTACTACTAGGTGGCGTTCGCAGAGGCATCCACAAAATTGAGCGGAGTTTCAAGGGTTCATATTATATTCTTTTTTCATACTACAGTAAAAACAGTCGTTTTAATGCATGCGTTGCGGGTCTAAAGTAGCATTTTTATTCTTTAGAAAGAATTCTTTGGGAGTAAAAATCGTTTTTAGCCTTAGAGTAAAAATCAGCTCTTGTCAACTCAGTTGTAAATTTTTGTTGTAAACGATTGCATGTATCGAAAATATGTATCGATTCGTGCTTCGTGATTATTTTAACCTACAGTCTACAGTCTCTTCCCATTGCATTTTAGCATTGCAGATACATTAATCCATTCCCACACTCGACACTGCTCACATTTACTACTTCCTTCTCCACCCCTACGTCGTGGACCTGTTTCCTTCCTTTCCCATAGCATTTAAGTATTACAGATTCATTTATCTAACTGCCCAAACGGTTCCCCCACTCTGCACTGCCAGCCTTTACTACTTCCTTTACCACTCCCTACGTCGTGGGGCCTGTTCCCTTCCCTTCTCATAACATTTTAGTATTAAAGATACATTAATCTAACTGCCACAGACGCATCTCACACTATGTTGATGCTCATACTTTATTACTTCCTACGTCGTGGACCTGTATTCATCACTTTCTATAGCATTTTAGTATTTTAGATACGTTAATTTATTGGCACAAACATTCCCACACTCCGTACTGCTAGTCTTTACTACTTCTTTCACCATGTCGTGGGCATGCTTCCATCCCTTCTCATAGCATTTCAGCATTGCAGATATATTAAAACTGCTAAAATGGTTTCCAGTTCCCACACTCCACACTGCTCACCTTACTACTTCTTTCACCTCTTCCTACGTCACGGACCTGTTTCCCTCTCTTCCCATAGCATTTTCAGATTGTAGATACCTAAACCTAATCGTCATAAACAGATCCCACTCTCCGGACAGCTCACCTTGACTACTTCCTTCGCCACTTCCTACGTCGCGGACCTGTTTTCCTACCTTCCTATGGAATTTTATAAATGCATATACCTTAATCTAATCGTCATAAACAGTTTCCACACTCCAGACTGCTCGCCTTTACTACTTCCTTCACCACTTCCTACGCCACGGACCTGTTTTCCTCCCTCCCCATAGAATTTTAGGAATGCAGATACCTTTATCTAATGGTCATAAACCGTTTCCACACTCCAGACTGCTCGCCTTTACTACTTTCTTTACCACTTCCTACGTCGCGGACCTGTTTTCCTCCCTTCCCATAGAACTTTAGGAATGCAGATACCTTAATAGTCCAGTAAAAAATACATTTTGATATGCAAAAGGTCGGGTAGTTCTGATTTTTGGATATGTTATTAGTATTGGGCCCATAACATAAAATCCAAGTTATCCACCTCGAGATGCTGCCGCTCGCCGCGGGGCGCGCCACTTGTTATCGAAATATAAAAACTATGGCAATTCCTATTGTTTTACACTCAATCTCGCGAACCGTTGATTTTACCGAAACTTTTATATTATTATATTAAAGAAGAATAAATTTGTGACAGTTTAAGCCCAACAGCAAGTATGTAGCGTAAATAATGGTCAGAATACAGACCATCAAAATAAATAAATTTTCCAAAGACGTATAAAAATTGTGGTTTTCTTCAATATTTCCACAATATAGTTGTTTGAAGCAAACACCGTATTGATTTAGAGAGTATGCCAGTTTATTTGCTATTAATAGAAAATAAATGAAAGTATGAATAAAAATACCCCCACCTCAGCAAACCTGCAGACTAAGCGAATTTCCAAACCAATTGATTGATTTGATTTTCACAAACATATTTAAATAACATTATGTTTAACTGGTGCCTAGGCTTGCTGCTACAGGGAGGGTAATATAGTATATAAAATAATAATAGTATGATAACAAACAAATAAATTTATTTAATTTTATAAAAATGTGTCTATAAATAAGGAAAAAAAACAATAATAAAAAAAATCTTCGCTATTGGAATAACTTGAGGTTTTTTAATATACATTTTTTAATTTTCTCCGTAACCAATAACTGTATAAAAAATTTTAATGTACTAAATTATTTGTTTTTAAGCTCTACAAAATGGTTTGGAGATACATTGTAAAATTGTATGTTTTAAGGGCCAGAAATACGAAAAACCCGTTCTTAACAAAAAACCCCATAAAGCAACCGTTCCCATGGCCTGATCAAATCAAATCAAATAAAATAAAAATCGGTTTTATTTACAAAAATCTTTTACAATATATACATATACAAAATACGAACAACAGTCCCGCATAGGCCGTTAAAGACCTGTGCGCGGGACGAGCTCTATTACAAATCAAATTAGAAATATTCTTAAAAATTTAAAACTAAATTAATCAAAATACTATTTACAACTAAGCTATGAGACAGCTAAAGGAACAGTTTATGCTAAGTAAAAGGTAGTCGAGTGAATGGAGTTGCAGTTACTAATGTTTGTACGCTAAATATTGTTTGGTGTACTTGTGTATAATTATTGTTAGGTATTGTATACTGAACCAATAAGTTTCTCAGACTGATCGAGCCCAATCTCCGACAGCCAACTGCTTACCGAACGTTTATAAACTGGAAGAGATACCTGTAGATCTCTAATATCTGATAATATATTTCTATACAAAAAACTTCGCAATATAAAAAGCATTGGCAAGGTTTGCAGACTTGAAAACTCGGGGTACCTGCATAACTACATTTACAGCTTTTGTGGTGGGATAGTTATGCGTGATTGGCGTCACTATTAAATCTTGATTGGAGTATACAAGTTGATCTTGATATACAAGTAAAGTTTTGAGTAAAGTTTTGTTTAACAAGTTGACGCACCGAAAGTAATTGAGTGTTTTTGAATAATAAATTTGTAGGGAAACGCCTATTGAATTGAAAAGCTATTTTAATAATTAGTTTTTGTTTGACAAACAGTGGCTTTAAAATATTACTACTAGCTCCTCCCCATACTATAATTCTATATTGAAGTACCGATTGGATAAATGCATAGTATAACATTTTTATTTCATTAATGTTAAGAACTTCGTGTACGTTTCTAAAAACATAAATTAATTTCCTAAGTTTTGTCTTATACTTCAATGATCATGCTTCGCGAACTCGTTTTAATAAATGTAGGTTTACATGCCGAAAAACAGACCTTCAAAATATACCTTCAACGGCAAAACTACTCTTCCCAAAGCTGTCAAATGTTTATACATAAACATTTAAGCTAAGCTTTGGGTACACAACTTTCACATGAAAACAAAATAAAACAGTTTAACATAGTTAACAGTTTATTGAGGCTGAAAGATCAGGCAAATAAGATCTTCCAATTACAATCACTCTACAGATCTTCCATGCAGCGGATAATTTTTCCACGCCAAGTGCGCCCATCTATACAGGACATGCTGAATATGAATTGAATTACAGGATTAATATTGAAGAACACAAACAATTCACAAAGATCGGAAATTTCACTACAAGACGTACAGACAAGCCAGGGCTAGAGATATACATATCTCTAGCCATATAGATATACATATCTAGAGATATGTATATCTCTAGCCCTGCAGACAAGCTCTGGTGTGGAATTTGGTCTGATTAGGCCATCGAACAGGCCCTCATAAAGACAATGAAAAGCTCTGGTGGATTGACTCGGGGACGAGGGATAACAGACAAAATGTTGTAACTTGATGGGCGCTTGGGATGTTCCGTCCTCATCAAATCTGTAGGAAGTTGAGAAATATTACAAAAAATGACGTCAGTTGAACATTAACAGTGAGCAACATGGTGACGTGTGCGCCATTCTCGCATTGCTCGAGACAACGAAATTGATGAAAAGATTCGGCCATTTTGTAGAGCTTAAAAACAAATAATTTAGTACATTAAAATGTTTTTCACAGTCATTGGTTACGGAGAAAATTAAAAAATGTAAATAAAAAAACCTATTCCAATTAATTAAAAAGTTATTCCAATAGCGATGATTTTTTTAATTATTGTTTTTTTCCTTATTTATAGACACATTTTTATAAAATTGGGTAAATTTATTTGTTTGTTATCATACTATTATTATTTTATATACTATATTACCCTCCCTGTAGCAGCAAACCTAGGCACCAATTAAACCTAATGTTATTTAAATAGGTTTGCGAAAATCAAATCAAGCAAATGGAAATTCGCTTAGTCTGCAGGTTTGCTGAGGTGGGGGTATTTTTATTCATACTTTCATTTATTTTCTATTAATAGCAAAAAAAACTGGCATACTCTCTAAATCAATACGGTGTTTGCTTCAAACAGTTATATTGTGGAAATATTTAAAAAAAAAACCACAATTTTTATACGTCTTTGGAAAATTTATTTATTTTGATAGTCTGTATTTTGACCATTATTTACGCTACATACTTGCTGTTGGGCTTAAACTGTCACAAATTTATTCTTCTTTAATGTTATAATATAACATTTTCGGTAAAATCAACGGTTCGCGAGATTGAGTGAAAAACAATAGGAATTGCCATATTTTTTATATTTCGATAACAAGTGGCGCGCCCCGCGGCGAGCGGCAGTATCTCGAGGTGGATAACTTGGATTTTATGTTATGGGCCCAATACTAACAACATATCCAAAAATCAGAACTACCCGACCTTTTGCACAGCAACCCCATATTTTCTGACAGATTTACTGGACTATAATCTAACCGTCATAAACAGTTTCCACACTCCAGACTGCTCGCCTTTACTACTTCCTTCACCACTTCCTACGTCGCGGACCTGTTTTCCTCCCTTCCCATGGAATTTTAGGAATGCAGATATCATAATCTAATCGTCATAAACAGTTTCCACACTCCAGACTGCTCACCTTAACTACTTCCTTCACCACTTTATACGTCACGGACCTCAAGCTAGTGTCGTCATTTGATTATATTTATGATCCATACCGTTTCTGTTCTAATATCTGTGCAATAATGATATCAGCTATTTCTTTATCTACTGCATTCAAAAGTCGTATGTCTTTGTTTATGTGTCAAATACTGCTTTCTAAGGATTACATTGAAACTTTGAGACCCAGTGGGGCGGATTCCTAAGAGACTTTTTTAACGCTATATAGATGTTGGCACTCACCGATATGGTCTTTATCATCATGCAAAATTTGAAAACGAATGATTCAGCCGTCTAGGAAGAGTTTGCGTATTACGAAATGCATAAGAGGCGATGTATAAGAGCTTCACTCGCTTCGCTCAATAATATACAACTAAACGACGTATGCACGTATTACAGTCTTGTATATGTAGACTCTCCATTACTTTGGAACGGTAAGAAGTCTATTTTCTTTTTAGAAGTCGATTTTAAGTCAGTAGGTTTAACTCTGTAGCGCTGAAATATATATCGCTTAAGTTTCCTCGAAGTCTGAAGCTATTCTTTTGTCTTTTCCTTGTAATCTTCGTCAATGTTATCCAACATGTGTTTCGAACTACAAACAATAATAACAACAATATTTAAATTTTCATCGTATTTTGTATATTTAATGTGTTTCGGTAGATCTACAACCTTAATTTCGTACGCTAATTAATTCGTTAATTTATTTTAGTCCGAGCAAAGTGTGTGTTTGCCATGTCTTGGGACCCGACCTACAATCAGTCTCCTACAAAAACTTTGGCGCCCCTCTGCTTGAAAAGGATCAAGAGAGACTTGGTCGCGATCCACAATGATCCTGCACCAGGTATTCACGTTGTGGCTGACGAGCAGGACATCACGTTAGTACACTGTCTGCTCGTAGGACCCGACAACACACCTTACGAGGGTGGCTTCTTCTACTTCATCGTCAGGTTCCCGCCGAACTACCCCATCGCATCTCCCAAGGTCAAACTGATGACCACTGGTGGGTCAAAGGTCAGATTCAACCCGAACCTCTACAAGGACGGTAAAGTCTGCCTCAGCATCCTCGGCACATGGAACGGTCCTGGGTGGTGTCCAGCCCAGAGTCTGACCAGCGTCCTCATCTCCATCCAGAGTCTGTTGAACGAGAAGCCTTACCACAACGAGCCCGGATACGAACACGACCATTCTGATGAAGTTGAACAGTACAACCAGCTGATACAACATGAGACTCTGAGAGTAGCAGTTGTCGGGATGTTGGACGACGATTACTCGATTAACCTGCCTCAGCCACTTCGACAAGTCATGGAGAACTACTTTGTCAGTAACTACGAGACTTACACCGCACTGATCGACAGCAGGTGTCATCTTAACGGCAGTATACTGAAGGATAGATTTCAGAATTATAAGAAATACAATTGTGACTATGAGCAAATACGGAAGAGAGTGCAAATCATTTACAAAAGATTGCACAGCGCTGGAGTGAGCCTTTCGCAAATCAAACATGTAACGTTGCACGATGACAATTCATCGTCTTCTGATTAGCGTGATGAAAATTGGTATTTGGGCCGACTTGATCAAACAAACGGTATTTAAACATCAGATCAATCAATGTGAGGAATACATTTACCTACTGTAAACAGGTTTACTATTTCACCATCGCCGTTTGACGCACATCCAATAAATTCGTGCAATCAATCTAATTTACTTTTTTACTTTTTTATTTTACTTAATATACCTTATCAGCTAAACCTATCTCATTGCAACCAGTTGTCGATCGAACTTTACTTTCTATTTTTAAGTCTATTAAGTTTAATTCAAAGAACCAGTTTTTGTATGACAGTCTTGGGTAGACCCTACATTACTTTAGAACGCAAAGTCGTGTAAAGACCATCTCGACAACCCTTATCCTCGGGGTATTACTAATGTACTACTAAACGACGTATGCACGTATTACATATATGTAGACTCTCCGTTACTTTAGAACGCTAAGTCGTGTAAAGACCATCTCGACAACCCTTATCCTCGGGGTGATACTAATATACTGATAAACGACGTATGCACGTATTACAGTCTTGTATATGTAGACCCTGCATTACTTTAGAACGCTAAGTCGTGTAAAGCCCTTCTCAACAACCCTTATCTACGGGGTGATACTAATATACTGATAAACGACTCATTATACTTGTATACACGTAGTTTAAAGCATGTCTTTACGATTGATCTAATTTAGCTATAAAAGCAATTGACACTGTCCAAAATAATATAGTTGTATTCCAGTATCATACCCGTATAACACGGAATCTTATCGAAACAATGGAATAAATTACAGTAACCTTGATCTTTCATTATTTAGAAAAAACTAATGTCTAAACACTCCAAGGACAAGAACTTATACCTTGTAACGGGCTAAAGTAAGCTTTTCCTCATGCCTCTAGCTTGTCCAATGCTACGGTTTTAAGAGAAAAAAAACATTATTTGGAACTTCCGCAATAAAATTTCAACAACATAAAACACATAACATACTTAATATTTACAGTAGGGTGTATTTAGAAGCCGATTTTAAGTCAGTAGGTTTAACTCTGTAGCGCTGAAATATATATCGCTTAAGTTTTCTAGAAGTCTGAAGCTATTCTTTTGTCTTTTCCTTGTAATCTTCGTCAATGTTATCCACATGCGTTTCGAACTACAATCAATAATAACAACAATATTTACATTTTCATCGTATTTTGTATATTTAACGTGTTTCGGTAGTTCTACAACCTTAATTTCGTACGCGAAAGAAGTGATTCAAAATTAATAGGATTAAATTTAGTTAATTTTAGTCCGAGAAAAGTGTGTGTTAGCCATGTCTTGGGACCCGATACACAATCAGTCTCCTACAAAAACTTTGGCGCCCCTCTGCTTGTCAAGGATCAAGAGAGACTTGGTCGCGATCCACAATGATCCTGCACCAGGTATTCACGTTGTGGCTGACGAGCAGGACATCACGTTAGTACACTGTCTGCTCGTAGGACCCGACAACACACCTTACGAGGGTGGCTTCTTCTACTTCATCGTCAGGTTCCCGCCGAACTACCCCATCGCACCTCCCAAGGTCAAACTGATGACCACTGGCGGGTCAGAGGTCAGATTCAACCCCAACCTCTACAAGGACGGTAAAGTCTGCCTCAGCATCCTCGGTACATGGGAAGGTCCTGGGTGGAGTCCAGCCCAGAGTCTGACCAGCGTCCTCATCTCCATCCAGAGTCTGTTGAACGAGAAGCCTTACCACAACGAGCCCGGATACGAAAACGGTCGTTCTAGTGTAGTTGAACGATACAACCAGCTGATACAACATGAGACTCTGAGAGTAGCAGTTGTTGGGATGTTGGACGACGATTACTCGATTAACCTGCCTCAGCCACTTCGACAAGTCATGGAGAACTACTTTGTCAGTAACTACGAGACTTACACCGCACTGATCGACAGCAGGATTCATCTTAACGGTAAAACATTGAAGGATAGATTTCAGGATTATAAGAAATACAAGTGTGACTATGAGCAAATACGGAAGAGAGTGCAAATCATTTACAAAAGATTGCACAGTGCTGGAGTGAGCCTTTCGCAAATCAAAGATTAAACGTTGCACAGTGACGATTCATCGTCTTCTGATTAGCGTGACGAAAATTGGTATTTGGGCTGACTTGGTCAAACAAACGGTATTCAAACATCAGATCAATGAATGTGAGGAATAAATTTACTGTAAACAGGTTTACTATTTCACTACCGCTGTTTTACGCACATCCAATAAATACGTGCAATCAATCTAATTTACTTATTTACTTTTTTTATTTTACTTTAATTGACCTTATTTCAGCTAAACCTATCTCATTGCAACCAGTGTTCGATCGATCGATACTTTCTATTTTAAAGTCTATTTAGTTTAATTAAAAAACCAGTTTTGGTCCATCTTCTTGAAGCTGAAGTAGTGCAACTCCAATACCGTATGACGAGGAATCCGCTGTGAGGAAGGTTTCTTTAGACATGTATAAAGCGAGACACGGTTCGGACATCCATGACAGTTGATCTTTTCCAAAGCTTGGTCTTGATCAGGCCCCCAAACAAATTCTGTCTTTCTTTGCAGTAAAGCATGTAGTGGATGAACTATGGTCGACAAATTATGAATAAACTTAGCTATGTAATTGAAAACACCTAGAATTGAACCAGTAAATTTTTAGGTCTATTTATATGATTCTTCTACATGTTTTATTCACGTATCGTCGTAGCGACATGATCAATAATCATAATGAATAGTATTAGTTTCCTAAATAACGTATTAAGTTACTTCTATCTACCGTGGGTAAAAATCCTTAGACAATATTGTAGTATTCATTTTAGTAATCAAACTTGGTAACGAAAGTCAATGTTCTGTAGCGAAACCTTATAATTTAGAAGGTCTGATCTTCATAAAGTGAGACTTTAAACACATTTGATCTGGCTAAAAATATGCAGTATACCGGTACTAATAAAATACATTCGTGCACAGTGAAAGTATCATAATTTATATACTATTCTTTACGATAATTTAAGCACACAATCTTTTGAAAACTAATACGTACAATAAACGATTCATCGCAACATTTCACCGTTGAAAATAAGACGTCTTTGGAGAGATTCAATTTCATCAGGCAAATATTTGAAATATGGAAAACCAATGATTGAGTTGGAATTGCAAGTTGAATTCTGTATTTTTCGAACCTCGCTTCATGCTTAATGTTGAAAACGAAGGCTAGTGTTATTGTTTAATTATTTCTCGATTAGATTGTGTTGTAATTATTGCAAAAACCAATTACTCGAAAAATGTGATTATTTTACACATATTTTAATATAATAATATTTTACCTTGGTCAGGAAGTATTTATGTATTAATGTACAATTTTATTGTGAAACGAATGGTTTCTACTAACATTCTGCGCCTCTACATTATTCCATACGTTAAAAGTTCAACCACATCTATCTATCTTCTATATATATAATACGCTAAGCCGATTTTTGTGAACAGAACTCCTCCCTCATTTTTGGACCGATTTTGATGATTAAAGTGTCGAAAAAATTGCCCTGATCTGTAGTTTTGCAAAGTGTTTTTCGTTTTTTGATATATTTTTTAGTTTGGGCAGGATCTTCCATCAAAGTTGAGTTTCCTCCCATAAGATTAACATGGGGGAATCTAAATATTTAATTGGAAACTTTGTATCCACTAATTTGAGAGAACGGCTGGGCGTAGAAACTTGGTAGAGGTGTCCAAAGAAAGGTCTTGGTCTGTAGATGAGTTTTCAAAAGAAAAACGAAGAAAATTCGCTTAGGGCTCTGCCCCAGAAGCCTTTAAAAATCCCCCCACAGATTTGTTTACATTTTGGTCATGTGGATAATACTTTTTAATAAAACAGCTGTTAATTTTAAAATTGTATTTTGAACAACACACATTTATTGGGAGTTACTGAATAGTCCAAAAGAAGTATTTGCAATGTTATTTTCTGATTTTAAAATTGATTTTCTTCTGTATCATGTCATGTGTTCCAATATAAAGTTCCATTACGAAATCAGTGGAAAATCCTTTTATGACACTAACTCTTACAATTATTTCTTATTGAACTATCTTCTATCTATTTTACAGGTTGATTTCTGCCTCTTTCACACCTTTTCCCTATATTTTATCATATTTTTCTAGACGGATCATCATAGGTTCATGAGATTATTGTCATACTGTACATGCTTTCAATCATTGGAAAAATCTTCGATTGTGTAAAACAATACAAAATAATACAAGTGCAGAAGGGCACGGTGCCAAATTGAGCTGTGTCCATATTTAAAAAAAATAATAATGGTTTACAGCAACTGGATAAAACATTTTACAATATTTATTTAGAAATATGTGCATGATTTAGAAAGTCATTAAGCTGGAAAACTGCAATATACTGCAGACTTTTCAGAGAGGTTACTTCGATTACAGGTAACAACCAATTAACATTATTTTTTTGCTTTTTGGAAATTCCCCATCACTATGTCATTCGTATTATTTTTTGCCAATGAAGCTGCACAACTATATAAATGAGGAGGCCCCTAAAGTTCAAGAATAAAAGCCAACTTCACTTCAAGTATATTCCACTACACCTAACATTCCGTTGAGAGATTATATTGACAGCTTTATGTAACTGATAAGACTGAGACAACTAACTGACATCCCCCATGTCAAGGATCACAGCTTTAACAGTAACCCCACAACCAATTTCTCAAAACTGTGCTAGAGGATTATTCATTGGCTTAAAAGTACGATACGAACTGACGCGACGTGACGAAGGAAAATCAAACTTACACTGTAACGGATATACCTCTCTTTGAAGTTAGAACGTGTCTTCCCAACAAACAGATTTATTTTTCAAATAAAATCATAGATTAATCTGCATTACACCAATGAAATCACGGAAGTGTTTAAGTACAAAGATCCACCAATACGATTTTAATACTATTTAACGGTTCTTCCAAAAGAAGAGATACCAGATAGCATACTAACAACTCCGATGACGTATAGTATGGGAAATATTTTATTCATTGAATGATCAACCATATTTGGTAACTAACGCAATTAATATCATTATTGTTTTTACACTTATTAATCTTTAAACATTGCTAAATGCTCAAAATATGTATAATTTCACTCAACTTATCGCAGTTAGATGAATTAGCGTAAGCCTTGAAAATAACCGTCGATTTCGACGGGTTTCACCTAGTACTAAATAACAGACTAACACAAGTAGACTACTTGTCCCATTGTAAAATCTTATGGTCGTTGTTATGTGTGGTTCACGTTGGTGACACTTAGCACTTGTGTCGACATTTTTATCCTTTTTGTTATTTCTTATAAATGT
The DNA here is from genome assembly GCF_028750875.1 of Macrosteles quadrilineatus. NCBI lineage: Eukaryota > Metazoa > Arthropoda > Insecta > Hemiptera > Cicadellidae > Macrosteles > Macrosteles quadrilineatus. The sequence goes on from NW_026542594.1 coordinate 186,732,260, forward strand.
AATTTTACGGTTAATTTTACGATTTGTTCTTTGATTTTTGTTTGTGAAACCAAAGGACGAGCTATTGTTTGTAATAAGATTTAAAATAACTGAAATGACAATAAATACACTGCAAATACAAAACATACCCCTGGAGGCACCGGACTGTACTAACCTGACCTATATGGATGACAAATCTACTGAGGGAGTCTGCTTATCTATGGTTAAACTAACTCCTAAATTATTATCCTAATTGATCAGCTGAAAGCAGTTTAGAGTATGCTTTTGTTTTTATATGTAGAGAGAGTTTTGTTGCTTGTTTATCTGTTTCAAGTCATTTTCTCAATTTTAAAACAAGTTTAGCAGTAAAAAAAATAATTTAGCCTATGAAATAAAACAACTTACACTATCCATTTAATTTAGTTCGTGCTTTATTTTATAAACCCATTAGTTTTAAACAACTGATGATTTATTAAACGGGTTTGAACTATTACCATTGACCGACTATACACCTCTTAGTAGAGGGGTATACTCAATGCTATTACGTGTTAACAAGTGCTTAGTTTCCCTCGAAATTGGACCTAAATATAGATTTTTTCAAACAAAATATTGGAATAGTCGAACATACAACGAAAAGTCACAAACATTTTTAAGAGAGAGGTTAAACTTCGTTGAAATACTTAAGTCTTGAAACAGTTCATTATTTTTTTCCTTTTTGCTTCATTAAATTGCATAAAATGAAGAATCGGGACACTTTCTTTAGAAGAAGAGTGTTCTTCAATTCATTCAGTGTTGTTAGAAATGAGATTTCTTTGCTGATGAGTTTCAATTCCATTGAAGAAATATTTGAAGTATGGAAATCCAATAATAGAGTTTAGTTAGTCAGACAGCCATCCCCGTCTTGTTTTTGTTGCATTTGCAAAATATTAATAGTTAGTTTTTCATATGTTAGGGTTTATTTGTGTCTAAAGTTATTCAGTCAGCAATTCTTGTATTTTTTGCGCCAGGTCACAATTCTGCTCTAAATATTTTGCCATAACAATATAGTTATAACACATCCAGGATTGCCTGATTTAAAAGCTAAGTTAGCCAGTAAAATCGCAGGAAAATATTTTCCATTTATATTACTCTTATACGATTATTTTTAATTATATTTTTCATTTGAATTTATATTAGATCTTTTAATTATTTATTTGACATTATTTACGTTTTAATGCAAATCTATTCAGTGAAGCCTACTCGAGTTTGTATATAATAATTTTCGAATTACATTAACTTATAATTGAACCGTTTTCATTAATGGTGGTAAAAAGCGTGGTACGAAATAGGAAAATATATATGGTCAAAGAAATAATATTAACCGACTAGCCAATAACACAGTAACAAAACCGATCATATTATTTGTTAATTATTGAAAGTTATTATAAACTGAAACTTAACCGCAGTCAAATGTGGTACATCAAGTAGTTAAAACTTAAAGATAACCACACGATCATAGAAAGAACAATTTAACTAATCGTTTAAGGGGTCTAAACAGTGACTAAATGTAATTAAGCTCACTAATTATTGTTCAATGAACAAAATTCCCTTTTTTAACAAAGTAATATAGTTTGTGATTTTCATCAAGCTATATTTAATTGCAGCAATTTTAGTTCTAAAAATTATAGTTCTTTTAGGTTTTTTGCAGTTTAAAACACATTTATTGATTAAGAACACTCGTTTTGTGTGCCTTAAATGGTTCCACTATTTTTCATTATGTACAGAATAAAATAAAAGCTTGTCTGACTTTATGTGCTTCACCATTTATAATATCGTCCATCTTCACACATCCATTCAAAGCTTGTGCATAAGCTTGGGAAAAATTATCTTTCGTCACACATCTCTAAGGCCTTTTTCTACACACAGCCTGAATAGCGATGTTAAGTTCATTTCATTGTATAATAAACAATGTTAACTATATTCGATTGATGGTATTGTAAGAAACACTCGCCAACATTCTACCCAGTGTTATGCTGTACCACACTTGAAGTTCAATATTCATAACCCGACACTAGTGGCTTGGAACGTGCCTCAGATCCAATATCATAGCAAATGAAACGTATATCTTCGTAGAAGCTGGGATGGTGTATTATACCATGGATTACATATCTTTTCTAGATTTACTAACTTTATGGACAAGCTGCGACGATTTTATTTTTTCATGTTCTTGTATTTTCATCTTATTTCTTACTTCGTATCTTACTAATTTTACTAACATTAAATGTGAACATTTCGATGTTTGCGGGCATGTCAGTGACTTTCATGTGAAAATTACTGGACCAATTGAGCTGAAATTTTGCCGGAATACAGCCAATATATACCTCATATGAACATAGGCGTATTTTTATTTTGAACCTCCTAGGGCTCAGCTACACTGGTTTCAAAAGTTGAAACAAAATTTAGGGTTTAAGTTTTTCATGGATTGTGAAGTTTAAAATCCCTCAATGTGTGGATTAAACAACAACATGACCCAGCTAAACTTCTTTGCGTAGTACAAATCACCAGTTACAACTGGACTTTTACAATACAATTCCTTTTTACATACAATAAAATACAATGCAATACTTGACTTATAAAAAACATTATGCTCTGTGAAACCATTTTTTTAAAAGTATCACTGAAAAATCCATTAACTGCTAGGAAAGAGATGTGTTCGTACAGTAACTCTAATCTTGGAACCTCGTATAATCTTGGGATGGTTTCGAAATTTATGGTTTTGACCATCCTACTATGTACTATGTATTTAGATCTACTAATTTAGTACCGAGTTGAATAAGACTACACATTTAAAGTGACTGGATTGAGGGGCAAGTGAAATGGGCCGAGAGGAGTCAAAAGACGAAACCGGTTGCGTTCTGTGGCATCTGAAAGCAATTGTTTGCAAATTTTAAACCTCGGCAGCGCCACATAACTCTATAACAAACAATCCACCTTTGAACCGAGCGCGGTAGTGTGCTCCTTGGCTTAAAGTAGTCAACTGTGAATAATAAGGTGTCCCGAAACTCTCAGTCTCTTTGGTGGATTTGTCCCTTCTATTACGATGTAAACATGGACCAGGATCACATTTCAAAACTAAACGTTTTGTGAAATATTTTATTTTTTTCATAATTTCTAATGTAAACATTTTGAACGGAAAAAGACACTTTTGGTTTAGAAGATACTTTTAATCACGATGCAAAACACGTAGTCTTTTCCCTTCTACACAATCTTTCAGTGAACGTTGGATTTGATTTGCAAGTTATACTAAAAGAAACGTCTTATAACACTTAAAACACATTTATTTACGCTTATGCTGTTACTCACAAGACGGTAAATATACAAAAAAGATTCGCGAATTCGCCTATTGGGTCTGATGATGATTGGAGTGTCCAATCGAAATCGATCACCACTTACCATCTTTTTTGTATATTTACCGTCTTGTGAGTAACAGTATAAGCGTAAATATATGTTTTAAGTGTTATAAGACGTTTCTTTTATTTACTTTCCGCAAATTTAATAACACGTACAATGCTGATCAAGAAGTTATTCAAAATATACTAGAAGGAGTTGTTTAGTTGGGCACATGGGAAACCAATGTGAGAAAGTAAATTAGGAACAAGGAACCCCCAAATGAGCGTTTAATAGAAAGTTTCCATTTTGTATGTAAGATAAGTAAGAAATTAATGGTTTCTCAAACTCTAACTTGGAACAAGACGAAACGATCTGCTCATTCACTTTGATCTAAATTAGTGGATAGTACTACACATATTATTTTGCCTTCGAAAATGCATACTTTCTATACGGAGGGATAAAATCTAGGTATTTACACTTTTAATATACATTTTTTATTGACTTATCACCAATGAAATACAGGGTGGAAAAATAATTCCGGGAACAACTATCATAAAATACCCCCGCCGCAGCAATCCTGCCGACTAAGCGCATTTGCATTTGTCCGAAATGATTTTTTAGTTAAATATATTTAAATTACATTAGTTTTAACGAGTACCTAGGTTTGCTGCTACAATTAAATATATAAAGTGTGTTTTTAGTAAAGTATTAATAGCTTAGTTTAAAAGAAATAAAATAAATAAGCAAAACTTGACCATGGGTCAAAAAGAGTCACTTTACGCCCTAGTGATGAAATATACTATTAACACAGTATTCAGTGATAAGCAGCACGCTATGAGTCAGGAGAAAATCAGTTAATTTGATTTGCATAGGCTATCAACCTGTGATTGAATTTAAGATTTTCTTCCGACTCAGGTCCGTTCCCCCGAGAAAGTAACGCATCACTGAATGTGTTGAAAATTGTAATGCCCAGTAACTTTGGTCTAAGTTGGCAGCTTTATCTTTATGAGTTTTATTATATTTGTTCGTCCGGGTTTGTGTATATCTACGTCCTTAGCATTTGTAAACGTTTTTGGTAAAGTGAACTGTCTAAACCATGGCCTTAAGACTGCACTGTCAGTGTACAGTGGTATTTGCTATTGTGGATTCCACTCATGTCCAACACATCGCAGTCGAGACACGTTCTCAGACCACAGATTGGTCGAGCGTCACGATCTGTAAAAAACGCTACGACGATTAAAATGATTTTTCTCTTTAAAATGTCCCTTTTTTGTCTAAAGTCTCTTAATTGTAGTCACTATAATACCTATTTACAGTAGTAAACTGTAGCAGGTCACAATAGGAGCCTACCATTTTCTCACTACTGTAATTTGTTGGTAATTATGACTGTCTTTTAAATGAAGTATACACGAGAAACTATTCTGCCAATTCTGCTGACAAGTATTAGCCTGGCAATCGTGTTAGTCGTCATACAAAAAAGTAATAAATTAAATTACAAACATGTGTAAATATAGGTCGCACACTTGTTAGAAATTGTACGATAAGTTATATTGTACCAGTATAGTTTCGGGTTATTGTTTGAATACTATGCTATACCATGATTTAATTATTTTGTTCACCTGTCAGTCACATGAAGTGTACGAAAAGATCTTAACTTTGCTTGATAAATTATTGAACTCTTTATTGTATTTTTACCACTTTAAACGTGTGACAGGTTCTACAAAAACACCTCCTCGGATATATTTTTTCTGTCACACCCTGTTTTTAATGCAACTAACCCTATTCTGTATGTATATCACTGCTACTGCAGCGATATATGTATACTACTGCACTCCCGATGCAGAGTTAGGACGGAAATAACTAGGAATCGCGTTCCGTTCCACGAAGGTCATCTGAAAATGTCTTTGCACGGACTGAAATAAACCAATCGTCACGCACCTTGCACTCTAACTCTAGTTAGCTTCTACCGTTCGGTAGTTAGCTATCACATCGTAGTTAGCTTCTATCACTTCTTAATTAGCTTACACCATTTCGGAGTTAATTACTATGGATATGTTGATTTACTTCTTTAAATAACTTCTTGATGAGCATCGTACGTGTTATTAAATTACCTCCGAATAACACTTATTTACACTTATACTGTTTACTCACAAGACGTTAAATACGTATACAAGATGGTAAGTGGTGATTTTGAACATTCGCCTTTGGGTCTGATGATGGTTGGAGTGTGCAATCGACATTGATCACCAAAATCTTGTATATGTATTTACCGTCTTGTGTGTAAACATCATATGAATCATATCGTCGATATGAATCGTACAAGAACAGTATTTTATGAAAACAATAGTTCACCTTCTTTACACGTATTTTCAAGAAGAGTGCCATTTACTTACACTTAATTCTGTACGTCACCGACTATAAAGGTGTAATATGTAACTGTTCAGTGAAAATTAAAACTTGGTGCAATTTTATTTAGCATTGTAAAATTGGACCAAATACAATCTCACCTACGGTTCTGCAGGTGGCTTGTTCGACGTTTTGTACCTATTTGTATTTTACATTGTAAAGTAGGATAAAATATACAAACTGTGTCAGATACAAACGTCATACAAGCCACTTGCACAATCGGGAATGAGATTGTATAATTGAAAGCGCAGTTTTGAGAGCGCCAATCTTTACAAGTGTTCGATGAATGGAGCGAACGAGAGCTCCCTTTAACACCCGGTGTTTTTGTGAAATGACGTGCTGAAGCACCTTTTGAACTTCGTGTAGGGAAAAAATTAGGTTAATTTTAGACTCCAAAATTCTAAGAGTCTGCTCATCTTTTTTCTCAGGTTTTAATATTATTTTTACCCACGTTCTGCTACAGAGGATGGATACGAGTATATTCTAAAATTATTGTCAAGTCAGAATTGTGAGCTTATAAGCACGTCAGTCAGGACATGTTTTTTGTATATTCTTAGATAGATAACCTCGAGAAACTAACCATTTGTATGAGGTATTTATAAATATGTTAATGCTAGACGATATTTATTTGGAGTTTTCTAAGGATGTTTTCCTCGGCATTCGACAACGTGACGAAATGAATTGAAAATTCATTTTTATTGCAACACTGTTCGAAAATATAGAAAATGTTGTCAGAGAAGGTAAGCTACACGACAGCGTTGTAGGCTGGGCGGCGTGGTGAATATATGTCTTGTCTTTTTAGGGGTTTTGCACGTGACTGTCGTATTTCAGCGACAAAACGCCTCTTTTGTTCTTTATCATTTCCAGTAAACTTATAAAAGTACAGCGACACGTGTTTTGTAAAGGGAGCCAAAAGTTCTTTCAGGTACATAAACTGTTTGGTACAAATTGTGGGGTCATAATTACCTAATTCCCAACGGTATACTATCATTGGTCATTGGTAAATCATCATTGGTCAAAACCCCTTCGACATGGAATTACAAACTACAGTTAATAGTGTAGATAATTATACAATTTCACACATTCTTTGGTCTCAATAGTATTATTACTCAATGTCAACAAAGCGAACATTAACACAGGGAATTGCTTACTGTTTCTATTGAAACAAATGTATAGGTACAAAAACAATCTCATAAGCCAGTGAACTCAGACTTTGAAAATCCTAGGGAAAGCAGTAGACCTAAAAGGAATTTGATAACCGGAATGAAATAGGAACATTATTAGGCTTATAAAGAGAATTCCCTTACAATTAACGGCAATATGGTGGACAGATCGCTTATGCATGAATGGCATACATTTATAAAATTGATTTTTCGTTATTTTCTATTCAATGCTCGTTCATTTTAAGGACAATTTGTAAGTTTAAAATGTTAAAACTCTTGGCAATAAATTCTTTTGTTTTAAAACAGAGAAGTACTGTGGTGGGGTAAGCCGTTCATATCTTGACAAGAAAATACTTCTTGGCGGGTAAACTCGGGCTTTAGGGATTTGTATGAACTTGAAAACACTAGTTGAGGTTTGAATAATTCGCAATTTTAATATTTATAAAACCCCAGTAATAAATTCATACCTGGCGTAGCAATGATAAAATTGTCGAAAGTATTTTCTTTTAAATATGGTTAAAACACGTATAGCATGGATCAAATCAGTTCAGTTGATGAGTATGAAAAGTGTGTCTCTCTCAGGTGTGTTGAGTTTTATATTTACTACTTATTTATTGTTATTTATTTGCTTGATTTTGGACTAGTATTTGTTTTGCACGAAACAGCAATAAAAACTTATAAATTGGAAAAATAGACATGAAGAAATAAAATTTAAATAAGATGCTAATTATGTCAACATCAACGCAATAAAACGTAGGCCAGCCATGAAACATTAAACATACATTCAAGCAGTGAGTATACGATAATGAGTCCACTTGCTGTTTCCATTATGGTAATTGTTTTCAACTAAAAATCGTGTACTGTAACAAATTAAGGAAACTGCGGTTTACCTGGCTTATAGGATTATTTCCTGTTTGCGAAGCAGCAATTATCCATAATTGATTGCATCGCTCACATTTACACGGTGGTAGTGTGGTTCTAACACAGACATGGTTATGCTTGTATAGAATATTACCTGTCTTTTATCATTAAGCAAATTGAATAAGTCACAAGCCTATTTTACTGAGAAAGAGAAATGCATAGGTATGATGGAATAGTTTACAGAACAAGAGGATATTTTATTGAACAATGTTGATATAACATAAAATGGCGCACAGAATGTATGACACGATATTAAGTATGGCACACTAATAAAATTAGTTTATAGGACACGAGATTATTTTATAGGACACGAGAATATTTTATAAGACACGAGAATATTTTATAGAAAACGGGAATTTGTTATAGAAAACGAGAATATTTAATAGGCGAGAATATTTTATAGGACACGAGAATATTTTGTAGGACACGAGAATATTTTATAGGACACGAGAATATTTTGTAGGACACGAGAATATTTTATAGGACACGAGAATATTTTATAGGACACGAGAATATTTTATAGGACACGAGAATATTTTGTAGGACTTGAGAATATTTTATATGACACGAGAATACTTTATAGGACACGAGCATATTTTATAGGACACGATAATTTTTTATAGGACACGATAATATTTTATAGGACACGAGAATATTTTATAGAACACGAGAATTTGTAATAGGAAACGAGAATATTTTGTAGGGCACGAGAATATTTTATAGGACACAAGATTATTTTATAGGATACGAGAATATTTTATAAGAAACGAGAATATTTTATAGAACACGAGAGTTTGTAATAGGAAACGAGAATATTTAATAGGAGGCGAGAATATTTTATATGAGACGAGAATATTTCATGGTACTTGATAATTTTCCAACTCCTTAGTTATGAAAATTTTGATATGGCATTTCTAAATTCTTACTTGGAAATATCCTAAATCCATGTAAATTTAAATCCGTGGAGACGAAAACTGTGCATTTCTCGGATTTGTCGGCGTCGTGGACCTGGTGCTCTGCCAGTTCAGCCCATTATAAAAATACCGATTTATTTTCTCTGGTCACCGCCTCACTGTCCATTGTTCGGGTTGAAAGGTTTGTGAACCAGCCGAAGATTTAAGAGTGATTTTCAGTTTTGTAGTTTTGACTGTGGAGAGTTGAACATTTCATTTACATGATTAAGTTGTGGCATGGATTAAATTGACTCCCATGGATCAGAAGAAGACAATTTTAAGATTAATGAATAACATGTTAGGATTAATTATTAACGTTTAGCTTCAATAAGCCTTTACTAAGGTGAGGGCAATATGGAAGTTTTGAAAAGGTAATAACCATCTAAAACATTCTAGACGTTTAAAATTGTTATCCTCATTGACATGTTCTATATACAATTCTTTCAAACAAATTAGAAGTAATATATAGCTTGATCAATTTAAAATGACTCGTTGAATTTCTTAAATAGTATTATTGTAGTTCAAACTCGGGACACATGTCAATATGTATTCAGGCCAACTGTAGTAGAATCGCTTACACGATCAAACAAATATTTTACGAAAATATTCTTAGGACATGATCATTTAAATGTGGATGATATTGAATACTCCTATGTACTGGACACGTAAACCCTAAGCTTTGCATTTCACACTAATTTCCCGATTTAACGCTAAAACATAATTTATTTTTAACCAGGAGCCGTTGCACGGAGTCCGTACTTTGTCAAATGAGATCCAACGTCTAGACGATTGTTGTGCCAAGTTCCCAATTCGCTTTCAGCGTTTCCATTTGCTTGTTTTCCAACCATTCTGCTAAGTATGTTTATTTCAAGGACAAACTTTTCGATCGTATCGTGTGAATGAAGTATCACAATTTTGTCGTTCATGTAAAAGTACATTTTTGTTTTCACATATAGCTATTAACATTTATTTTGCAAAGCCTTAGAAGGGGACTGCTAGGTCCAAGCAAAATCCTAAGAGAAGCCAACAGTATAAATAACAGTTCAAATGACAGTCTCCAATACAATAGCAATCATTTTGCGATTTTCCTCCCATTTTGGCCCAGCTTTTTCTCAGTGTGACATGAATACATCTGGTTTTTTATCATAGTACAAATTGCGTAGAAATAGTTCATGCAAAGTTTGACAAATATTTTAAAATCGTTTTGCAGTAGTTCAAAGTGTCAGTCAAAGGCTGTGCGATTGGATAATTAAACTGTTTAATGGTTTTTTTTTAATCGTTAATTTATAAAAGATGGAGGAAAAATGGGTTTATTCACGACCACCAAAAAATACCATCGAAACCCATTAAATCCATTGTTAGTCGCTTTATTCTTTTGTCTTTGAGCTATCGTTCGAAATGATTGACAAACAACTATCATATTCAACGTGTGACGTATGATAATAATTTTTGTCGTCATACAACAGCAAAAACTACCGTTTTTAATCCATGTGTTGCAGATCTAAAGTAGCATTTTTTTACTCTCTAGGGATTAAAAATCAGCTGTTGTAAACAGTTGTAAATTTCGACCGTGGCAATCTTATCGATCGAAATTATTTATCGATTGATTTATTCGGTAAGGTTTAAGCCTATTGTTGTCGATTGTTCGACATATCGATGGTATAATGTACCTTTGACTTGAATGTACTGTAATACCGTATAACCGTAATAGACGAAATGATTGAATCACTTACTAAACAGCTGCTTATTAGCATGAGCAGAATTGAAAACAAGCTGGAAGTTGTTTAGAGAGGTTATCCTTATATAAATATTATTTAGTTTTCTAGCTTTGTTTGTTAATTAATTAATGATGCAATATGACGAATAATATAGTTCATCACACGGGCAGAAGTGACTTTTTAATTCGGATTCGGGTCAAAAACAGTCATTTTAGCCCCTAGTGATACAATATAGTATAATATGCCATAGATATCTTCTTAAACAATTTATACTTTTGAAAACTTTATATTAATAATAACCTGAACTTTCTTTCTTTTAGGTATGTACTCTTCTACTGGATGTGCTGGGGAAGTATTTAATTGTAAGTACGACTCATTCTAAACACCAGCTTCCTCATTTAGTTTTATTAATACTATAAACAAACATAGTCCAGATACAACTCAAATTATACTTGTTTCTATAGCCTAGAAGGGAATATATTTAATCCCAGGTTTAAGATGCCGTTCCGCATGAATGTAGCTCTAATCTTTGACTTAATCCTCTTTTAAACAAAGACCAGATGAATTCTAGATTTAATTAAGTTTTAATTACTTTTGCAATAAAAGATGTATTGTGAGGAAAGATTAATGCAGGGAATTAATTAACGTCGGCATTATTTTCTTAAATAGGAATGGCTTGGATTATGAATGTTGAACTGTTACTTACTGCTGATCGAACTAGTACATAAATTAATACTTTAACGTATTACACATTTAAAACTGATCCGTTCTATAATTATAAAATGACATTTTATCATTTGGTGTAAAAGATTGCCTGGAAGCCGCGAGTTGGAATAAATACATCTAAATGGTCGGTTTATTGGATCTAGATGACCTCAGAGCTGGGAATAAATATTTCCAATCGCACGATGGCAATTTAGATGGCAAAACCTTATATTGACGATAAAACAACATTTGTCTGTACCCGCGCAATGGCCTGCTCTCTCTAGTAAATTTGTTCATTTAGGTTTTTGTTTACAAATTGAATAAACATAGAAAAAATTGCAATAATAATTATAAAATCATAAAAACTTTAATAACTTGCGAACTGTAATTTTCACAGCGTTGGGGTTGTACCATTTGTTAGAGTTCGTTGGTACCATTACATATAAAATTTTAATCAAAATTAATAATCAAAATAAGTTGTTTTGTAAAAATACGATCTTTCCGTTATTTTATGGGGAAATCCATTTAATTCAAATCGTTCAAAGGTTTAGTCTTTAGGTCTGTACACACCCACACACACAAACACAAACACATTTCTTTGAAACCCACTTTTGGGATTCATGGGGGCCCTAAATACATCCAACCAAAGCAATGTACGTTGTTGCTTAATAAGTTGTTGTTTTAATACGTTGTTTAATATGTTGTAATCGGGAGATGAAATACTTTTTTTTTACTTTTTTATGAAATGGCGACCATACATAGTAGGTATTTTAAACCAAGAATGAATGGAGATGAGTGTAGGATGAGTGGTCCGATCTTGTAAACTTGTTAGTGACTAAGGCCGACATTCCTTAGACACAGCTGTTAATTAATAGCCCATACAACTAATGGCAACTAAGGCACCTACAGTTTATTGTGGAATCCGAACCACATTTTATATATAATATGTACTACTACTATGAATGCAAAGATTTACCCTATCGAACAACTTTTCTAACGCAAAAGGTGTAGGGAATAAGGTATAACTCGCACGAATGTGTTCCCATACCCAGCCTATACCCAGCTGGTTTTCCCATACCCAGCCCAGGGCAGAGGTCGAGGCTTCCGTGGAATTCGCTGACAATGGTCCAGCTCTAGATGAGATAAATCTTAATTTTTTACATCGGCAAAACTGGTCGCGGCACACAGCAGACGTCGTCGCTCGCAACGTTCTCAAATGTAGAAACATTGCCCGACTTCTCAAGACAAATTATCATAGCACTTTTCTATATATTTAATCAGCTTGTAAATTATTTCAAAGATGTTGTGTGTTATGCAGACCTTCTATCTGCGGTGATAATTTTTTTTATTTGTACGATTTTTGCAACGTAATGTTGTTTAGGAAATTAACAAAGCTTACTATTCGCTTACATTAAACATTGTTGAACTGCACTCATATCTGATGTATAAATGACTAGTTGTCATCGTTTACATACAGACATCACAACAACAGCAGTGGGCTTGTAACTGTACCGACAATGGGTAAATCATTCCATGAAACATTGTTGAACTGCACTCATATCTGAAGTATAAATGACTAGTTGTCATCGTTTACATACAGATCGCAACAACAGCAGTGGGCTTGTAACTGTACCACAATGGGTAAATCATTCCATGAAACATTGTTAAACTGCACTCATATCTGATGTATAAATGACTAGTTGTCATCGTTTACATACAGATCGCAACAACAGCAGTGGGCTTGTAACTGTACCACAATGGGTAAATCATTAAATGAAACATTGTTGAACTACAGTCATATCTGATGTATAAATGACTAGTTGTCATCGTTTACATACAGATCACAACAACAGCAGTGGGCTTGTAACTGTACCACAATGGGTAAATCATTCCATGAAACATTGTTAAACTGCACTCATATCTGATGTATAAATGACTAGTTGTCATCGTTTACATACAGATCGTAACAACAGCAGTGGGCTTGTAACTGTACCACAATGGGTAAATCATTAAATGAAACATTGTTGAACTACAGTCATATCTGATGTATAAATGACTAGTTGTCATCGTTTACATACAGATCACAACAACAGCAGTGGGCTTGTAACTGTACCACAATGGGTAAATCATTCCATGAAACATTGTTAAACCGCACTCATATCTGATGTATAAATGACTAGTTGTCATCGTTTACATACAGATCGCAACAACAGCAGTGGGCTTGTAACTGTACCACAATGGGTAAATCATTCCATGAAACATTGTTAAACCACACTCATATCTGATGTATAAATGACTAGTTGTCATCGTTTACATACAGATCGCAACAACAGCAGTGGGCTTGTAACTGTACCACAATGGGTAAATCATTCCATGAAACATTGTTAAACCACACTCATATCTGATGTATAAATGACTAGTTGTCATCGTTTACATACAGATCGCAACAACAGCAGTGGGCTTGTAACTGTACCACAATGGGTAAATCATTCAATGAAACATTGTTAAACCCCACTCATATCTGATGTATAAATGACTAGTTGTCATCGTTTACATACAGATCGCAACAACAGCAGTGTGCTTGTAAATGTACCACAATGGGTAAATCATTCCATGAAACATTGTTAAACCACATTCATATCTGATGTATAAATGACTAGTTGTCATCGTTTACATACAGATCACAACAACAGCAGTGGGCTTGTAACTCCACCACAATGGTTAAATCATTGAAACATAGTGGTCTAATGCACTCAGTTCTGATGTATAAACGACTACTGCAATTAATGCATATTGCATTTAAAATTAAAAAAAAAACCTGTAAACTAGACTTTAAATATGAAATAACGACTCAACTCTGTTCTTGACCAATATATAGGTATACAGTGCTTGAAATTGCTTGTTTTTGGTACTTTCCTGTTAAAGGGAACATTCATTATTATCGATGATTTTTTTCTCGATATATCGATATTAACAAATTGAAACATATCAGCTGACAACTACGATAAATATTGTTCAGTATCAACAAACATTAATGAAATGAAACTGTTCTAAAAAAAATAACCTAACATAACTAACCAAACTTGCTGTAACATTTAAAAATTGTCTATAACTTGTCTTTTATATTCAAACCCAAACGGAATTTTTAAATGGTACAGCAAGTTTGGTTGGTTAAATTAGGTTAGCTTAGAACAGTTTCATTTCTTAATCCATAGTAGACTATTTTAGCCTAAACAAGATCAGTTAGTTGTTGTCAATTTGTAATGGATCGGAAAACAAAAATATCGATATATCGAGAAAAAAACCATCGATAATAATGAATGTTCCCTTTAACAGGAAAGTACCTTGTTTTTTTAGAGTTCCAGTTTTGTAACTAATTCCGGTTCCTCTAATACCATAAAAACTTATCATCACTTTAATCAATTTTTAATTAGTCCGTTTTTTATATGTATATAATAATTATCACAATCAGCTGTTGGTGACAGTCGCAGTGTGTTTCTATACTGTAGACTTTACTAGACACATGACGTGTAGTGGGTGTGCCGTTGACACTTCTCTGTAGTCAATGGCTCTTGAAGCTAAAGCACACCTGAGCTGCGAAACGTACAAGCAATTTTATAAATCGTTCACAATTGCAGAGTTGTACAGGATAAATTGTCAGTTGAACGTGTGAAGCTGTTTGCAACGTTAAATCCCTTTTCTCATGATACAAACTGGTCGTTAAAATATTCTGTATAAATGATGTTGAACGTGATTTTACAGAAATATTCAATGGGTTGGTAGTTATTTTGTTGAGAATTAATGTAGTTTAGAAATGTAAACCTAAACATTAAAATAATAGCCTTTTTTGAAAACAATGGGTCGATTTGTTCGGTTCAGAAACAAAATGTGTTAAAATTAATACGAAAAGATTCAAAATAATCACAGCATAGTTTGTTACATGTTTTTAAATTTTTGTTCAACTAATCCATGTTTATTGCTGCTTTGTGTTTATCGTCGTGATTATTTTGTTAATTTGTGAACTTGTTTGGGGTAATATAAGCGTTCATATTATAAGAAGTTCACTAAGAGGAGATGTTGGTGAATAGCAAGATTAGATGTTCACTTGACAATCAGTTTTCAGAAAAGTATACGATCATTCGGGACGTTTTGAATTGACGCAATTTGGAAACCCCAATTGAAGTAAAGTGATGGTAAACTCTTTGTTAAAATGCATATCTTGGTTTTCCTTTTTTTATGTCGATAGGTGCGATCTACCGCAATAGCTTCTTTTATTCGAAAAAACTGGATACAGCTGGTCAATATGGTACGTCTATAGTCAAATTTAAAATGTTGTAAAACTATTAACCGAGAGGCACTACTCAGCTGAGGATATTTCATTTTAGCATACAATCCTCACATACGAATCTCAACATGGTCATGTTGCCGTGTTTCTGTTACATGGTCAGGTCTGGTTATAGCCAGAGTCCTCCAGACCAGCTACGACTACAGCTATTGGTAGCCAGTGCATGTAACAGCCGTCAGCTGATTATAATTCCACTTTCATCCACGGATCCTGTCTTCCCGTGTGATATATCGCCACATTCTTCCCTCCAAATAACATCTCATTCCCGCCTTTCCCACAGTAATTATTCGTTTTGTAATCGGTACGTGATGAAAGTTGTAATGCGTTTGGGTCTCGCTCTTAAAACTGTATTCAATTTTGTAATACAAATAGTGCTCGAATTATGTCACAGGACTCACAGGCTGAGTGTCCTGTTGTAAACTAATGATTTCTGTCCAATCAACTTTTAACCACTGCGACAATTTACTTATTGTTACTTGATAACGCCTTCTTGTCACACCACGCCAACTAACGAAATAAGACGAGCTTCAGGAGAAATATTAACTGTAGACGTAGCCCACTATGTAAGTGGGTGATTTAGAATGGTTTATTTTTATTTTTTATTGACCAGTTGGTCCTTATGGATGTGGGATGGGATGCCTACTTCAGCATCCAAAATACAATTTATAACTAACATCTAGAATAGGTTAGTCTTCTATATTATCTTCTTTGTATAACCGTTTACCATGTAACTTCGTAGTTATGTAGAACCTCGATAACAAGACTCTCTTGGGATTACTAAGACTTGTTATCAAGGTTGACTTCTTATCGAGGTTTACAATCACATGTGATCATGGGTAAAATCAGTTTTAGGGGCTTTGAACATGACACTTTATATGTTCATGTTACATTGTCCTTTGTTCTGTCCATCATTAGATTCTTCTGTTACCAAACGGAAACCTGCTTCGTATTAGAAAAGTTCATACACTAAATGCAATATTGACTTTTATTTGACCATATAATACGTCATTTTTTGTGGTTTTACAATAAATTTAGTTCACAAACTGATGAAAATGGCTATAAATTAGAAGATGTAAACTCGAGTCGCCAAAGTACGACGACAAAGTAGACGTCTCTTTAACGAACGTTCTGTCAAATTCAACCCTTGCTAACGACCTCGGTTTTACTGAATTTTAACAAACCTTGTTACAACTGAAACTATAACTGATGTAACGAAGAGCTTACTCATCATGATGGGCAAGGACGTCACTTTTCGTTGTGATATTGTAGACGTCAGAAACTTTGTGACGTAAAATGATTTCTGGAATAACTAGGAGTTGTAAATGACATTTGAGAAACCCATTTAATATTAGCACAAGCGTAATTTACAATACATATCAAAATAGTCATTAAATACTACGTGAGGCTGAGAAGTCTATTGCATTATACAAAGACTTGGACGATATGTGTAAAATATAGGCCCACTCGTGAAATTAGTTTTTCTTAGTAAAAATTGTAATTTAGTTTGCACCAAAACATTCTGTTGAGCTTCTGAAACGTTGTGATCCGTTTCATAAATGTTTTGTTGAAGTGAGGTAACGAATTCACGTGTTTAGTGGCTATAGAATTTCAATTGGTATGAGTTCAAAGCTAGGTTTAAATAGTACTGGATAGAGTTAATGGATAAACTCAACTGTATAGTTCACTCATAATATTCTTCTTTGGTTTTGCCGCAGTTTTATTTCAAAACTGACTAGCATTTCTATGGTTTTAGAAAATTCTTGAACTTGTGTTTGATATTTAATTTATTTGTGGATTACATTTGACTATGGATATGCTGTCATAAAATTAACTCAATTTTCCTCGTTAAGGTGTTGTCAGATTCAGAATAAAATATCCCTTTCACAGCAATCCTAAGGGAATTCCCATTTCCCCGAGTGCCAAACAGTTTTACGATTTATGAAAATAAACATGATTAAAAATGAATGTATCCAATGTGGATCAGATAAAGACAATATAAGGAATATACGACCCGTAACTCTGAAGCGATTTTATGTACATGTTTTAGATTGTATATGTGTGATGAACTTTTTATTATTTTCAAGAATCGAGGATAAACAACTTCTTATTCTGTGGTATTTCTAACCAAAGAGTAAAGTTTACATTGTAAAATCCTACACTAAAAAAGTGTTATCAACATCAACTTACTCAAACGTTGCCGATCTTCATATATCAAAACAGGCTCCTAAATGTACAACGACATGAGCACTTTCCAATTTTAAATTGTTTTGTGTTGTTAATTGTTGTTTAGAAATTTATTTACTTACTTATTTAAACCACTTTAAAATCGTTATCATCTTGTTAAATTATCTTTAAATTCCTTACTGGTTTACATACAACTTTAGGACGTCTATTGTCGTATTTTAAGATCCCATTGTTTTACCGAGCCTCTCAGATAGTGTAATCCTCTTAAATACTTTGCCCAAGGCGTCGTGTTCGGCATTCTCATGTTTAAAGCGCCTATTTCGTCATTGCTCATATACGAGAACAACCCGAATCAAGACATCTGGGTCAAGTTTTTTTTATCAGATTCAAACAAGCAACCACCAGACTGTTTGTGAGCGCAGTACCACTCAGCTACCCAGTAAGACATTTTCCCAATTAGTCCAGATAAATGACAATTTTGTATTCATACAGTAATTGTTTCGCGCATATATCATAGTTACTCCACGTCGACACATATACAGCGTGGTTCAACTCCGCAGGCTAGCATTGTTATCTTATAGTTGGACGTTGACCTTAACACCGCTGGCCGTTAGTTGGCCGCGGGACGACTCTTATCAGTGAAAGCATCTCGGAGCTGGTGATAAGGGCTCGACACTCATTACATATGTAAATGTAGCGGTTTACCGCCACTCGCCTTATCACTTCATAACCACTGTGGTTACGCGCTTCCACTGATAACATCTGCGGTTTCCAGTATCACTTTATACGCGATGCTGACTGATAGTTTGCGTTTAAGGGTCTTGCTGATATTTTTTCAAGACTGGGTTGGAAATTTCACGTTTCAGGGTGAGAAATCTGATCCAGTATTCTGGTAAGGGACATCTGATAATTAGAATTCGTTAATACCAAGGGAAAATGTGGTTCGAATTCCACTATAAACTGTAGGTACCTTAGTTGCCATTAGCGTATGGGCTATTAATTAACATCTGTGTCTAAGGAATTTGTCGGCCTTAGTCACTAACGAGACTACAAGATCGCGCCACTCATCCTACACTCATCTCCATTCATACTTGGCTAAAAATACCTACTTTTGATGGTTTGCCATTTTATTAAAAAGTATTAAAAATGTATTGAAGTGTATGGAAAGATTACTTGGTAGAATGTTGGGAAACAATTGAGTTTTTAGTTTTTGAATCACGATTGTGCTAGTTTGTCTTTTTATTCTCACACTTTTTTGCCCTTTTTCATCTAATAGTCATAAACATTTTGTGTTTTCCAATATTCTCTTCTTTGGCCTCTGTGTGTTCAAACCAAACTATATTTCAGATCCCGAAACACCAATACGTTACAAAGTTCAGCCTAGTTTGCAATTAAATTATAAATACCATGTAAGCTTTCGAAACAAACTATACTTATAAATATTTAAAACGTGTATATTCATCTTCAGAAAGTCAATATCCAAAATGAGTTGATTTAACCTTGTTAGTAAAACAACGAATCACTATTAAAATTTTACGAGTACAATCATAGGTTAGAGTACCAATTTCACTGTCCAAAGACTGTTCTCAGAGTATACTAATGATTTTCTCTGAGCAAAGCTTGGTCCACAGGTACTCATAGAAAGCGTACACTAATCAACAAATTTATATTTAAAAAACTGTGAGTCTAGCTTCGGTCTGATTTCTGTTAGCCGCGTTCAACCCTCTTCCACTGATGGTTCGATTGAAATATTATGGAGCCATTAAGTAAAGTACATCCAGAAAGTGCAGTGATTCAATTTCCGTCGAGTCGTGTTTGATAATACATTAAGCCTGCCTCATTCGGTTAAGTGCTGTAGAACGGACATAGCAGAAGAGTTCATCTTTAAATTACATGTCTTACTTCTACTTACATGCTACTTCTTTAAATAAATAAATAAATAGGTTTTTATTAGCAAGCGTTTTTCAGAAGAATACATTCTGTTTTTCAAAACAACTCTTGTCCTTAATCCTAATAAACTATACATATAAAACAAACTATAAAACAATCAATATAAATAATCTATGAAAACTATGTAAAAACAATCCATACTAACAATCTATGAAAACAATTTCTAAAAACAATTTTGACAAACATTACTTTAACATGACCAGAATTTTCGATACAAAAAAGTAACAATAATTTACATTCAAAAACATACAAAAAAACATATATTTACTTGAAATACTTTAATCGATCACTTTACCAAAAAAATATTTGGTAACCCAGAAAAGTATTAGTTTGAATTAAAGTTTTTATCCATGTGAGGTTTTTTTTTCTTTACAATTTTTAACCTTTTTGGTACATCTGACAAATTTATAGGGATTTTTATGTCCGGTAAAAGTAGAGTAATTTTTAACTGATTAGTCTTGTCTATTAAAATTTACGAATTCCACTGTTCTATTTGTAATAATTTGAACACAGTATTAACTGGTATTATTGCCAAAAATTAAATCACACACAAACAAATAATCACACGTAAATAATCATTTACAAAATAAGATAGGAAAATTAAACATCAACGACTTTTGGTTCACCACATATTAACAACTCTTTGAAACACTCTTAGGATTTTACAATGGCCAGCCTACAATATACAAGTAACTTACAGTATCCAAAGTCAATTTCAGATACATTTTACCACTGTATTACACGTTACTTACTCAAGAGTAGCCGACTCGTCCCGAGCGAACCCGAACACACGCAGGGTGTCTAGTAGTCGGGAAAATCGGGAAAGTCGGGAATTAGTATTGAATTTCAAAATGGTCTTGAAAGTCGGGATTTAGTCTTAAATTAGATTTTAAAGTCGGGAATTTTCATGATTTTGCCGCGATCGTCGTCTTGCGTTTACGTAACCGCAAAAGCCAATGATGATGTCTACACGGCCTCGGGAAATGTTCACGATTTGGCCGCGATAGTGAACGACGACGATGACGTTTCTGTTACAGCGGGAGACTACGATGACGTTTCCGTGACCGCGGGAGACGACGATGACGTTTCCGTGACAGCGGGAGACGACGATGACGTTTCCGTGACAGCGGGAGACTACGATGACGTTTCCGTGACCGCGGGAGACGACGATGATATCTGCTCGGCCGCGGGAAATGTTCATGATTTTGTCACGATCGCGGACGACGACGATGACGTTTCCGTGACCGCGGGAGATGACGTTGACGTTTCCGTGACCGCGGGAGACGACGATGATGTCTACATGGCCGCGGGAAATGTTCATGATTTTGCCGTGATCACGGACGATGACGATAACATTTCCCTGACCGCGGGAGATGACGGTGATGTCTAAACAGCCGCAGGAAATGTTCATGATTTTGCCGCGATCGCGGACGACAACGATGACGTTTCCGTGACCGCGGGAGATGTGATGACGTTTCCGTGATAGCGGGAGACGACGATGACGTTTCCGTGACAGCGGCAGACTACGATGACGTTTCCGTGACAGCGGCAGACTATGATGACGTTTCCGTGACCGCGGGAGACGACGATGATATCTGCTCGGCCGCGGGAAATATTCATGATTTTGTCACGATCGCGGACGACGACGATGACGTTTCCGTGACAGCGGGAGACGACGATGACGTTTCCGTGGCCGTGGGAGACGACGATGATATCTGCTCGGCCGCGGGAAATGTTCATGATTTTGTCACGATCGCGGACGACGACGATGCCGTTTCCGTGACCGTGGGAGATGACGATGACGTTTCCATGACCGCGGGAGACGACGATGATGTCTATACGGCCGCGGGAAATGTTCATGATTTTGCCGCGATCGTGGACGACGACGATGACGTTTCCGTGACCGCGGGAGATGACGATGACGTTTCCGTGACCGCGGGAGACGACGATGATGTTTACACGGCCGCGGGAAATGTTTATGATTTTGCCGCGATCGCGGACGATGACGATGACGTTTCCGTGACCGCGGGAGATGACGATGACGTTTCCGTGACCGCGGGAGACGACGATGACGTTTCTGTTACAGCGGGAGACTACGATGACGTTTCCGTGACCGCGGGAGACGACGATGACGTTTCCGTGACAGCGGGAGACGACGATGACGTTTCCGTGACAGCGGGAGACTACGATGACGTTTCCGTGACCGCGGGAGACGACGATGATATCTGCTCGGCCGCGGGAAATGTTCATGATTTTGTCACGATCGCGGACGACGACGATGACGTTTCCGTGACCGCGGGAGATGACGTTGACGTTTCCGTGACCGCGGGAGACGACGATGATGTCTACATGGCCGCGGGAAATGTTCATGATTTTGCCGTGATCACGGACGATGACGATAACATTTCCCTGACCGCGGGAGATGACGGTGATGTCTAAACAGCCGCAGGAAATGTTCATGATTTTGCCGCGATCGCGGACGACAACGATGACGTTTCCGTGACCGCGGGAGATGTGATGACGTTTCCGTGATAGCGGGAGACGACGATGACGTTTCCGTGACAGCGGCAGACTACGATGACGTTTCCGTGACAGCGGCAGACTACGATGACGTTTCCGTGACCGCGGGAGACGACGATGATATCTGCTCGGCCGCGGGAAATATTCATGATTTTGTCACGATCGCGGACGACGACGATGACGTTTCCGTGACAGCGGGAGACGACGATGACGTTTCCGTGGCCGTGGGAGACGACGATGATATCTGCTCGGCCGCGGGAAATGTTCATGATTTTGTCACGATCGCGGACGACGACGATGCCGTTTCCGTGACCGTGGGAGATGACGATGACGTTTCCATGACCGCGGGAGACGACGATGATGTCTACACGGCCGCGGGAAATGTTCATGATTTTGCCGCGATCGTGGACGACGACGATGACGTTTCCGTGACCGCGGGAGATGACGATGACGTTTCCGTGACCGCGGGAGACGACGATGATGTTTACACGGCCGCGGGAAATGTTTATGATTTTGCCGCGATCGCGGACGATGACGATGACGTTTCCGTGACCGCGGGAGATGACGATGACGTTTCCGTGACCGCGGGAGACGACGATGACGTTTCTGTTACAGCGGGAGACTACGATGACGTTTCCGTGACCGCGGGAGACGACGATGACGTTTCCGTGACAGCGGGAGACGACGATGACGTTTCCGTGACAGCGGGAGACTACGATGACGTTTCCGTGACCGCGGGAGACGACGATGATATCTGCTCGGCCGCGGGAAATGTTCATGATTTTGTCACGATCGCGGACGACGACGATGACGTTTCCGTGACCGCGGGAGATGACGATGATGTCTACATGGCCGCGGGAAATGTTCATGATTTTGCCGTGATCACGGACGATGACGATAACATTTCCCTGACCGCGGGAGATGACGGTGATGTCTAAACAGCCGCAGGAAATGTTCATGATTTTGCCGCGATCGCGGACGACAACGATGACGTTTCCGTGACCGCGGGAGATGTGATGACGTTTCTGTGATAGCGGGAGACGACGATGACGTTTCCGTGACAGCGGCAGACTACGATGACGTTTCCGTGACCGCGGGAGACGACGATGATATCTGCTCGGCCGCGGGAAATATTCATGATTTTGTCACGATCGCGGACGACGACGATGACGTTTCCGTGACAGTGGGAGATGACGATGACGTTTCCGTGACCGCGGGAGACGACGATGACGTTTCTGTTACAGCGGGAGACTACGATGACGTTTCCGTGACCGCGGGAGACGACGATGACGTTTCCGTGACAGCGGGAGACGACGATGACGTTTCCGTGACAGCGGGAGACTACGATGACGTTTCCGTGACCGCGGGAGACGACGATGATATCTGCTCGGCCGCGGGAAATGTTCATGATTTTGTCACGATTCCGGACGACGACGATGACGTTTCCGTGACCGCGGGAGATGACGTTGACGTTTCCGTGACCGCGGGAGACGACGATGATGTCAGGGTGTCTAGTAGTCGGGAAAATCGGGAAAGTCGGGAATTAGTATTGAATTTCAAAATGGTCTTGAAAGTCGGGATTTAGTCTTAAATTAGATTTTAAAGTCGGGAATTTTCATGATTTTGCCGCGATCGTCGTCTTGCGTTTACGTAACCGCAAAAGCCAATGATGATGTCTACACGGCCTCGGGAAATGTTCACGATTTGGCCGCGATAGTGAACGACGACGATGACGTTTCTGTTACAGCGGGAGACTACGATGACGTTTCCGTGACCGCGGGAGACGACGATGACGTTTCCGTGACAGCGGGAGACGACGATGACGTTTCCGTGACAGCGGGAGACTACGATGACGTTTCCGTGACCGCGGGAGACGACGATGATATCTGCTCGGCCGCGGGAAATGTTCATGATTTTGTCACGATCGCGGACGACGACGATGACGTTTCCGTGACCGCGGGAGATGACGTTGACGTTTCCGTGACCGCGGGAGACGACGATGATGTCTACATGGCCGCGGGAAATGTTCATGATTTTGCCGTGATCACGGACGATGACGATAACATTTCCCTGACCGCGGGAGATGACGGTGATGTCTAAACAGCCGCAGGAAATGTTCATGATTTTGCCGCGATCGCGGACGACAACGATGACGTTTCCGTGACCGCGGGAGATGTGATGACGTTTCCGTGATAGCGGGAGACGACGATGACGTTTCCGTGACAGCGGCAGACTACGATGACGTTTCCGTGACAGCGGCAGACTATGATGACGTTTCCGTGACCGCGGGAGACGACGATGATATCTGCTCGGCCGCGGGAAATATTCATGATTTTGTCACGATCGCGGACGACGACGATGACGTTTCCGTGACAGCGGGAGACGACGATGACGTTTCCGTGGCCGTGGGAGACGACGATGATATCTGCTCGGCCGCGGGAAATGTTCATGATTTTGTCACGATCGCGGACGACGACGATGCCGTTTCCGTGACCGTGGGAGATGACGATGACGTTTCCATGACCGCGGGAGACGACGATGATGTCTACACGGCCGCGGGAAATGTTCATGATTTTGCCGCGATCGTGGACGACGACGATGACGTTTCCGTGACCGCGGGAGATGACGATGACGTTTCCGTGACCGCGGGAGACGACGATGATGTTTACACGGCCGCGGGAAATGTTTATGATTTTGCCGCGATCGCGGACGATGACGATGACGTTTCCGTGACCGCGGGAGATGACGATGACGTTTCCGTGACCGCGGGAGACGACGATGACGTTTCCGTGACCGCGGGAGACGACGATGATGTCTACACGGCCGCGGGAAATGTTCATGATTTTGCCGCGATCGCGGACGATGACGATGACGTTTCTGAGACAGCGGGAGACGACGTTGATGTCATTGATGTCTACAAGGCCGCGGGAAATTATCATGATTTTGCCGTGATCGCGGACGACGGCGATCACGTTTCTGTAACCGCTGCAGTCAATGATGATGTCTAAACGTACGTTACGTGGAAGATTTCATGATATAAAAAAAAGAAAATTGCTAGTTAGAATTTTTTATTGCTGCATTATTTCTTTACTTGAAAACACCACATTATCATAATACTACTTTATGAAAAAGACAGGGGTTGGTGTAGTATTATTCAGAAAATTTGGTTAAGCTATAAAAATTGGTATCGGTATCAAGAATCGAGAATCGATACATTTTGGTATCAACACGCACTAATTGTTGAAAAAACTAGTCTTGAAAAATTTGGAATTAGTCTTGAAAAGTCTGGAATTAGTCTTGAATTTTATAATGGAAATAAACTAGACACCCTGTGATGTCTACATGGCCGCGGGAAATGTTCATGATTTTGCCGTGATCACGGACGATGACGATAACATTTCCCTGACCGCGGGAGATGACGGTGATGTCTAAACAGCCGCAGGAAATGTTCATGATTTTGCCGCGATCGCGGACGACAACGATGACGTTTCCGTGACCGCGGGAGATGTGATGACGTTTCCGTGATAGCGGGAGACGACGATGACGTTTCCGTGACAGCGGCAGACTACGATGACGTTTCCGTGACAGCGGCAGACTACGATGACGTTTCCGTGACCGCGGGAGACGACGATGATATCTGCTCGGCCGCGGGAAATATTCATGATTTTGTCACGATCGCGGACGACGACGATGACGTTTCCGTGACAGCGGGAGACGACGATGACGTTTCCGTGGCCGTGGGAGACGACGATGATATCTGCTCGGCCGCGGGAAATGTTCATGATTTTGTCACGATCGCGGACGACGACGATGCCGTTTCCGTGACCGTGGGAGATGACGATGACGTTTCCATGACCGCGGGAGACGACGATGATGTCTACACGGCCGCGGGAAATGTTCATGATTTTGCCGCGATCGTGGACGACGACGATGACGTTTCCGTGACCGCGGGAGATGACGATGACGTTTCCGTGACCGCGGGAGACGACGATGATGTTTACACGGCCGCGGGAAATGTTTATGATTTTGCCGCGATCGCGGACGATGACGATGACGTTTCCGTGACCGCGGGAGATGACGATGACGTTTCCGTGACCGCGGGAGACGACGATGACGTTTCCGTGACCGCGGGAGACGACGATGATGTCTACACGGCCGCGGGAAATGTTCATGATTTTGCCGCGATCGCGGACGATGACGATGACGTTTCTGAGACAGCGGGAGACGACGTTGATGTCATTGATGTCTACAAGGCCGCGGGAAATTATCATGATTTTGCCGTGATCGCGGACGACGGCGATCACGTTTCTGTAACCGCTGCAGTCAATGATGATGTCTAAACGTACGTTACGTGGAAGATTTCATGATATAAAAAAAAAGAAAATTGCTAGTTAGAATTTTTTATTGCTGCATTATTTCTTTACTTGAAAACACCACATTATCATAATACTACTTTATGAAAAAGACAGGGGTTGGTGTAGTATTATTCAGAAAATTTGGTTAAGCTATAAAAATTGGTATCGGTATCAAGAATCGAGAATCGATACATTTTGGTATCAACACGCACTAATTGTTGAAAAAACTAGTCTTGAAAAATTTGGAATTAGTCTTGAAAAGTCTGGAATTAGTCTTGAATTTTATAATGGAAATAAACTAGACACCCTGACACAGTCGAAGCACTGCTCGTCTGAAATACTCTTTTACTTAATGGTAACGTGAGTTAACATATATCCTAACTCCATGTTTTTTTTCACTTACATTATCCACACTGGACATTACCCTATACATAAATTAATATGAGTGAACTCAAATCATAGCTAAATAAATGTTTATATAACAATGTAATAATGTTCAGTTTTTGTAAGTAAATTGTAAACTTTTGTTACAGGTGAGATTCGTTTTTTTGGAACGATTTTAGAGCGTAAGTAATTGTTTTGGATAAATCGAGTTAAAATTTGGATTTCATGCATGATTATTTTTTTTTTACAGATATTAACGTATACTGACGTAACATTGAAACGACAACACAAACAACCAAATTAACGAAAATGATTAGGTATTATAAGCATGTGATTGATTGTGTTCACGAAAACCATGAATTAAATTTTTCCATCCCACTTTCAATTATCAAATGTCTGCTTTTACACGATACTCATCAATAAATACATTACGAATCGCATTTCTATCACAAAATATTTCTCATTACAATTTCACACTTTTTACAACTTAAATTCCAATTCTAAACAATCAATAAGTTTTACGAACCAACATTGAGTGTGATTAGTTTCTAATTGTGTTCACTAAACTGTCACACTTGTTAACATTTACAATCGAGTGCATCGCTGTTAGGATATCATTACAATGCAATCGCCTGTCTGTTATTACAATAGTTGTAATATAGTGAACGTTAAAACTACCACAATTTTTCGAGAATGATTAGTTTAATTGCGTTCTCAAAAAGTGTTTGCATCGTTAGCTCTACATTTACAAATGATTGCATCGATATTACATGATATTTATTGATACTCCAGTTGTTTGTAAACTGTAGAGATATTAGTGTACAAATGAATAACTTCTTGATCAGCATCGTACGTATAAATTACCTAAAAGTACAAAAATACGTCAAATAACACTTGTAATGATATATTTACACTTAACCTGTTTACTCACAAGACAGTGGTGATCGATTTCGATTGGACACTCCGATCATCAGACCCAATAGGCGATCACCACTTACCATCTTATATATGTATTTGCCGTCTTGTGAGTTAACATAAGTGTAAATGTACAAGTGTTACTTACTTTCAGGTAAAAATGAATGTTATTTGCAATGGTTGGTTTTATGATAGTGCACACAGAAACTGCACCATAGTTTTTTCAATCCCTTTCTATTAAATTATAATCCCGCCGAGCGAGTTTATTTATTTATATACGACAATCCCAATAATACAACGTGTTGTATACAAGGTGGTGGAAAGTATAACTATTAGACTAGATGTACAAAATTAGACAAAAGTAAGTTAATAACAAATGGTTAAATTCTGTTGCGGATACGAATCTCTATTCAGTGATATTGCTAATTACAGTGTAACTGTTTATAAAACTGTAATTGTAATTACATTTAGTATCTAATGATGCTGCAGACCCGTAGAGCCTTGATGGAATCACATTAAAGCTTAAACATTCATTTGGCCGAGAGGTTCGCCGGTGCCTCGTAGATTTTCAGAATAGTTCTTTAATGATTAATTCTAATAAGTAATTAGCTCCTTCAATTACTTTCATGTAAAAGTAAAAACGGAATCTTGCTAGTTTTTTAACGGGAAATCTCGTACTTTTGGAATCTCGGATAAATAGTATACTTACGGAAAGATATATTTGAAAAAAAAAATTGTTACAGTAGCTACTTGTGAAATGTTAAAATCTACTTGTATTCAAAATTACCAAACACTATTGTTTTCCCCAAACACATTTTATATAAATCGTAAACTATTGGGACAAGGTTACATGATGAACGCATTTCACATAGTATTATCCTGAGACGAGTCGTAGAACGGTTCCAATCGCAGAAGCAGCCATATTTACGTTCTAATGAATATTTTGACAATAAATCAATTTAAAATTAAGAATTTAGTTTTAAATTGTATTTTGATATTTTGAGATAAGGGTTTTAAAGATATTAGAAAAAGAAGGTTTTAACGTAGCGTAAGGCACACTTGCCGTAAAACGTATGTCGGTTTCGTGTATTTTGGTAAATAGTAATGAAAAGACCACGTCTGTAAGTGAAACAGTTAAAACCTCTACAACTTGTTTTCAATGCCTTTTTGAACACCTCGTATATTTTTTACGATTTCACGATGGAAACATTTATTCTATTTGAAAATCACGTAAAACAAGTTTTTATTTAATCATCTCCTACTGATAAATTGTTAGCACAACTACATGATTAAAATATTCAACTATCCAAGTCATGAGCAGTGTTATGCAATAAATTAACACGCTACTCTGACACTGCCGCAGAACCCAGTTTCCGGCAATGCATTCTGTGGTTTCTGGTTTTATTTGAAGTCCAGTAAATTATTATAATCGCTCGCTTACGTGTATTACTCCCGCAAACCGCAGTCTATTGCGTAATGTTGTGGTATAACAGTAAAATGCACTATTTGCACTATTTTTGTAAATCATGTTGCAGTAAATTTCAAAATATGTAACGATTGTGAAAAGTTTCCATTTATTTTAGCAATCAGTTCTTAAAAATATGTGTGTCGCAGTTCTTAAAAATATGAGTGTCGATCCATCGTTCTTTCTTTGCGCAAAACGCTCTGAACCTAACAGACTGACTTTTTACGGAAAGAGTTTATATATTTGAAGATGTAATTAGGATTTTAGCGAATTTCCCTATAGGAAAGTAGCTATTGCCGTAGGTCTCATGGTAAGACCTAGGCCCGGGACCGATTTACTTTTTCATTTTGATGTCTCCAGAGGCCAAAAACACCATTCGTTGAAATTTTTATATATCTATATATAGGTATATATATATATATGTGTGTGTCCATCCGCACGATAACTTGAGTAATTTTTGTCCGATTTTGATAAAATTTGGTTTGAAGGTGTAAGGCGGGATAAACTTGAATGAGTTCGCGAACTACGGGGGTTTAGGGGGGGATTTATGGGGTAAAAATAGGTTTTTCTCATTTTTGACCCTAAAACACAAAATTTCACAGTTTTTTTTAAACCATTTTGTAGAGCATAGAAAAATAAATAATTTATTTGTATATTGAAGCGTTGTTGTATGCCCAACGGTTACGGGGATAATTAAAAAAATTGTAAATTTAAATTCCAATGTTATTCTTATGGATAATAAATAAACTGTTGTAGGTTGCTTGTTTATGGATGTATTTAAACCAAATTTGAAAACTTTGTTTATTTAATACTAAGCTATCGACATTGCAATAAAAAACACATCTCAATATCTTCTCAATATTTGTAAGTGAAACATTTAAAACCTCTACAACTTGTTTTCAATGCCTTTTTGAACACCTCGTATATCTTTTAACGATTTCACGATATATTTATACTTCACGGAAACATTTATTTTATTTGAAAATCACGCTTAACAAGTTTTTATTTAATCATTTACTACTGATAAATTGTTAGCACAACTACATGATTAAAATATTCAACTATCCAAGTCATGAGCAGTGTTATGCAATAAATTAAAACGCTACCACTCTGACACTGCCGCAGAAGCCAGTTTCCGGCGATGCACTCTGCGGTTTCTGGTTTTATTTGTCCAGTAAATTATTATAATGGCTCGCTTACGTGTATTACGTCCCGCAACCGCAGTCTATTGCGTAATTTGTTGTGGTATAACAGTAAAATGCACTATTTTTTGTAAATCATGTTGCAGTAAATTGCAAAATATGTATCGTTTGTGAAAAGTTTCCATTTATTTTACCAATCAGCTCTAATAAAGTAATGTGTTCATCATCGGTCTTGCTTTTGCGCAAAACGCTCTGAACCTAACAGACTAACTTTTTACAAGATTTTATATTTTTGAAGATGTAAAAAGGATTTTTTTAGGTCTATGTTTAAAATTTGTACAATCAAAAGCCGAATAGTTAGTTTCAACATTTGCTGTGTGTGACTCAACTTATGTTTTCATCATTATACTGAGTTTAAAACAAAAAACTAGAAGATGTTGAATTGAGAGAAATTTGAGCTGAATTGTGTTTTCCATTAATTATAATTTGTTTGAGAATATTATTTTAAGCTTTTATGCACCTCATGCTAAAGGTCGGTCATTTTTTACAAGTGTTAAGGATGACTATTTTTTTATTTAATTTACGTAATTTCGTCTCCAGTAGCATCAGCGTATTGGACGCAACCCACGCTGATTCCCAACACAAGTTGTAAACGAAGTAGTTTCAAACATCACCACATTCCCATCTTCGCAGTCAACCACAGATGTATTGCAATCGCAATCGTATCCTGACACGTCACGTGGTGAGCCAACCTGATCTCGGCAACTCGAGTTGTTGCATGTAAAATATAAAGTCAATAACAATGTGCTCGTGAGTCGATAACTTGATAGAGCGATAAAGGTTTAAAATGTTGAACTGTGGCAGCGATTTTGTGAGCGCATTTCCCCGTGTTGTCACTTAATCATCAAAGTTTCCTCCTTTCCTCCTCGCACCCTGAGCCGTTCTTGGTTTCACTTCATAATACTGTTAATACTGTTCAATGAAAAGGCGACCATACATACTATTTTAATAGGTATTTTAAGCCAAGAATAAATGGAGATGAGTGTAGGATGAGTGGCGCGATCTTGTAGTCTTGTTAGTGACTAAGGCCGACATTCCTTAGGCACAGCTGTTAATTAATAGCCCATACAGCTAATGGCAACTAAGGGACCTACAGTTTATAGTGGAATCCGAACCACATTTTTCCTTGGTATATACGAATTGGTCTAATTATCAGGATAGTACTGCGGATAGTCGTAGTACTCACTCGAGCGGACGTTAATCCACACCAGGGACTACCACATCCACAGTGCATGCCTATAAATATCCACAATTCGTGACCTAGTAGCTGGATTACAGGACGACGCCACCCGTCCCAGTCAGTTGTATTGTCCCATACCGTCCTCCATTGCAGATAGTAGGTAATTTCCAAAGAAAACAGCACAAAACGTGTACACAAACCTAAAAAAATTGTCTTCTGGTGATCCAAAAAAATGATAATGTTCAGTACATATTGAACGAGGGATCTTGTCCTACTACTTACCTGTAAACTTTTGTATTTATAGTAGTTTTAACGTTGGTATAATTCAATAAACAATAAATAGTCAACGTTATTTCAACGGCTTTACTGAATAAACTGCTCCTTCTATAACAGATATTCAATGCATTCAGCGATTAGAGCCAGAGTATTGTTTTAGAGATAACTCGACCGTTTACATAGAACACAACTGAGTCAATAAGCTTTGCAATAAACAATCGTTTCGAAAGTGTTTCGGATTTACCATACAGCACTGTAAGTACACATTGAATTTCAACAATATATCATTGGCTGTTTTGTGGAAACACAATCGATTTCATACACTTTGTTTTCTATGTGTTTCTAAATAAAGGTTTTCAGGTTTTTATATCACACGTTTAATTTTTCATTTTAAGCTAAATCCCAAATATAAATATTTTTTTCTGATATTTTTTTTTTAATTTGGGAAGCAACTTGTTTTGTTAACATTTGTTTTGAGGCAAAATCGTTGAACTCGTTCGGAGCAAAAACGTTATAAAAAGGAGTGTCGGATTTACAAATAAATCTGTTCATAACTAATTAAAATCTTTAAAGTACTTAAATTTCAGACAATGGTATATTCAATACCATAAATCCTTTGCTTATTTACTGTGAAGTATATCATTAGTTTCTCTTAACAACTATGCATTGTTATAATTGGTAATTTTGAGACGTGCATTAGCCAATCCGTTTATAAATCCTGAAATTTCTGTTATTTAAAAAAAATGCTTACAGCCAACCTATAATAACTTTCACTCAATTATTTAGGTTTCTATAGTCAGGTTTAACTGATCGAAGCTATGAACACTTCAAGTAACATTAAAGACTATAGACATTGATCAACAACAAATTCACATATATTTGTTGTTACTATATATTGAAGAGACATCTAGTTTTAATAACTCAACAGTCAAAACAAAAAAACCCTTTATAATGTATATAGTTTTTTTTATATATAGCCTATATCTTTAGCTATCCTTCAAGCTGTCAATGAACGATACTTACCTCAAGGCAAGTAGCACTTGACAAATTATGTATAAATGTCTATTAAGAAATCGAACTGTTGCAACAATCAATTTTGAAATCAACTTATATTTTCAGCATTTTTACATGTTCCTCCTCTAAAACATTCACACATTTATCCAATCTATTTCTGTCCCAACAAAGCAGGCACCGCTGGAGTATTCAATGTACCAGGCGGGTTATCGGAGAAGCTCACAAAAACAAAATTGTCTCATCAATCTTATTACACTCGTCGCTAAAACCCTCTCTGCATTCCGGGAATGTCGCGTTACATTTCAAACTAAGATAGAGTTATGTTTGTGTCTGTTATTTCTGGATACATATGCGAGGAAACAGTGTAATACTAATGAATTAATCAAATGGGTTTAATGGAACGGTGTATTGATGATCAGTATGGTTGGTCGTTGGGATAAATTGAAAAAGGGGATGGATAAAATTAGTGGTATGGCGATGAAAGAATAACTGGATATGATAGGATAAAATGGAGAAACGAGTGGAATTCTAAGATAAGCGAATGTGGATGTGAATGCAAGATGGATTAGAGTGTAGTATGGATGATTAACTAAATAAAGGAACCCTTGACACTTCTTCACAGTGTAAAAAATGACCAATAAGAGGATTATTCATTGGAATAGTAGATGATCAGTGAATGTATGGTTGGATATATCGTAAATTATATGGGGAATTGGTTGATTAACAAATATGTGAATGGATAAATAAGTGAAAAGTCGTTAATTAACACAGTACAAGTTAAACTGTAATTTTGTACGAATATTGCAAGTATAGTTGTATTATAGCAGGTATAATCTAATTAATTATACCTATGAGCTGTTTATGTGAGTAGAAGCCCAGATTATACAGGTTGAATAAAAAGTCAAGACCCCCATCTAATACTTTTGTAGTTAATATACAGAGATTTCCTTTTGGTGGTCGTGCAATCTTAGCAGGAAGCAGTTTCATTTTATGATTTTGAAAATCTTAAGTGTCTCCTAAAAAGGGGGAGGAATTTTTGGAGCAACTTAAAGATTTTATATGTAAACCCCCTTCAAGTGACACCTCATTTTGAAGTGTTTACAAAAACCTAAAGAATGGTGAAAACCAGAGTTATTTATCTCTTCTTTATCCAAAATGGTAGCCAATATTACCATTGCATTGACTTTTTCTCATGTTTTTAATGTTTAAACTTAAATACATTTGACGGGCTACCGTTTTTGTTAGAAAAGAGATAGCGAACTCTGGTTTTCACCATTCTTTAGGTTCCTGTAAACACTTTAAAATGAGGTGTCACTTGAGGGGGTTTACTTTAAAAACATTTTAGTTTCCCCAAAAATCCTCATTAGTCCAAGTAAGTAACCTTTAGTTCAAGCAGTTATGAAAATAAGAATTACATGGGTAGAAGGCATGTAACCTGAATTACACAAGGTATGTTTCAACTATTATACCATTTTCTATAGACAACAATAGTAAAATAATTTTACTAAGGCGACGAAGA
Organism: Macrosteles quadrilineatus; assembly: GCF_028750875.1. Taxonomy (NCBI): domain Eukaryota; kingdom Metazoa; phylum Arthropoda; class Insecta; order Hemiptera; family Cicadellidae; genus Macrosteles; species Macrosteles quadrilineatus. The sequence goes on from NW_026542594.1 coordinate 186,766,783, forward strand.
CGCCATTTTGTTGAATGTCAGTCTCGACCGAGACTGTCGCAAAGTTCAAACGCTTGGTTTAATCAGAAAGCCGCATTCTCATTAATATTTCATCCATGCACTGAACACAGGGTAAAAACTATTCAAACAATGCAGAAATTTAGTTTGTATTTAATGAGTTTAGCTCAGACCGAGAGACAAATTAATGTGACACACTACGAGATGTGTGTTCTGCCTCAAATAAAATAATTTTCATATTTAAAAGGTTATATTCATACAAGTTAGAGTTAGACCATATTTGGTCACGAATCATTTAGTTCTGTTAAATTTCACTGTCATTAAAAATATACATTATATAGTTAAAACATATAAAAACGATAAAAAAGTTGTAAACAAACCCTTACCCTCTATACCATAATTTTGCTATTAGATTTTTTCCGACTAAATACAATAGTTATAATAAGGGATGATTATCAAAGATTGGAACTTATGATTTAATAAGTCGTGGGAAAAGAGCTGAATATTTATCACATACATTTTATGAAAAAATTAAGTATACTATCACATTTTTCCGTTTACTAATAAGACTAATATCCGTCGTAACACAGCGAACACGAAATTGAAAATTAAATCACCCGATTGAGGTGTTATTAATTGGATAAGTGTAGAGTTCGATTTGAATCATTTAACGGTAATTACTTTTCCAAACCCTCTTATCAAGAATACATTGTTAAAGGGGTTGGATGGTTTGCAGAGTGGTTCAATACTGGAATAGCACGCCCTTAATTGTGGGTCATTCTACATTGGCAAGGTATATGCATGAGCCCTTTAAAAACCCCTCTTTGTTCGATTGAGAAACAAATATATTTTTCTTTTATTTAAAGTTAATAACTTTTTTAATTTAGGTGGGTAAATGTACAATTAAAGTTTGCGTGTGTATTCCACCACAGAACTACGAGTGACATAGCTACTAGTGTTGTGACCAAACACATAATCTGAAATCTCATAATTATCTAAACTTTGAAAAGATTTCGGTTTCGAGATTCAAAAGATTTTTAATTAGTGTTTTTGGCAGTTCTGGTTTTAGAAGTGCTGACAGTGCTGACTTTTGTAGGCATCATTATTATTTTTATAATCCCGTTTATACTCAAACTTGTACCAATGGAGCAAACAGATCATTAGTACTACTTATGAAACAAGTAATTTATGTTGTGAACTGCAATAATCATAAAATAATAATGCAACGAACAATGCAGTTTCATATTGATACGTACTATTCACAAATAAATATGTTACCACTGTTTTAATTAGTCTAATATTTATGTTTATGTTAGTGTCAGGAGTTGAATTTATTTAATGTTTGTTGTATATGAAAATAATGTTTTTTTTTTAGGTTCAAAGTGTATTAGACACAATTTCATGTTATTGTGGCAGGACCAGGCGTCTATGTCTTTCAGTTTTGATTGTGTAATAAACATTCTTACTTAGAAACATTTCATGAAGGCTTGAACAGGTAACTAAAAGCTGTAAAAGGTTTTGCGTTCAGGTTTTGATACTCGAGATTCGGGATTAGACTTTTTAAGTAGTTTTGAGATTCGAAATAACTAATGATCATCAGTAATGGCTACTGTTGAATTTTGTATTATAAATTCGTATTACTTACGACGTCTCCAGTGGCTGGAGTAAAGTTGGACTTGGCAACATTGGGACATTGCTCGGGGGAACACAACTTTGATCGTTTGTAATGTCCAAACAAATGGGCAGCTTACAGTACACAGGGGAAGTATAATGGCTGGCTATAACATGTGAAACGCATATGCTGGACGAAACTTAGCTGGTTTTTGTATTTAAAGTTCCAAAAATATGTAACCAAATTAAAAATATTCGGTACTTTCCTGTTATCTGGTACCTGCGTTTATTAATCAAACAAAAACAACAAAAAACAATGATTACATCTGAGTTTCGGGTGGCCAGAAGTAACGAATTACTTCTAACAGTTCTGGATCGACGAAGTTGTACTTTGGTTAGGTTAGGATGAGTCAAAACCACCTAACCTAACCTAACCTTACCTAAACGGTAGTATGTGCTCCGGACTCTGGATCGACAAAGTTGTATTTGTGGTTAAAGAATTGTTTCGCAGGTACCAGATAACAGGAAAGTGCCAAATATTCTTATCGTTTTGGTCCAAGTATTTTATGACAGAAAGTTAGCTAAACAGATTGAAAAGAGATGTTATATAGAAAACCCAAACCAGAAGCGATTTCGGAGCTAACTTGTAAAGCTAATTAACTCAATTGTCTTTATTTACCCTCTTTTAAGACCTTTGGTTCACCTTTGTTACCTTATTTGATCAGTGATGACATTGCACCTGATTTCTTCTGTAGCAACAAAGCACGAAATTTTCCCCCCCAATGAAAATCTGGTTGCAAAACACTGAAAAGGATGTTTCAAAACACAATCATTGTTTTAATCGCATAACCTATTGTATCAAAAACGTTGCGCGTGTTACTGCAACCGTGTCAGGGGAGGGTGTTCGCACAATGGAACAGCGTCGAGAGCACCTTTATTGTGGCACCCGCAGAGCAAATTGGCTTGAATCACAAAACATTGATATAGGCGGCATTATAGTAAGTGGTATTTGTTTGGCCTACCCCCTCCCTCCCCTTAACAGGCCATCAGTAGGGGGGAGTGTTGCGCCAATCAGGGGATATTGTGTCCAAGTGCAGTCCTCGAGGGCGAGTATCGGGGGTGCGATGAATGAGTCATTTGTGATTTAGTGATGAATCGTCTGAAGATTCTCTGAAAGCATATCTTTCACTTATTTTTATAAAAAATTAAAATTTGTCTAGTATAATACAACACTTGGTCGGTAATTTTATAAAATAATCTTGAATACATAAACCAACAAACCTGCGAAGACGTTTTTGGTTTAATTAATAATGTAAATACCGTCGGGAAACAAAGAACGTGGCACTTGACGCTGATGTTTTCAGCAATTAGAGAAAATGTACAAAGACTTGAATAATTGGAGTTGTGGTGATAAATTATACAGGATCTCGCCTTCGCGCTGAATCAGTTTCTGACTCTTCGTCGAGTAAAATCATTAGGCGTTGAATATGTCACAACAATATTTATTGTCATTTTTTATTTGAATTTTCAATATTTTGAGATTCCCAAAGTAGCTTATTTTATCTAACCAACCTGCTTTTCCAGTCAGCACATACGATTCTAGCGTTACCCGTAGTCAACGTACATTTTGTTAATTCTTCATAATCTGACTACAGAAGATTGTAGCTTGTTGACCGGTTCAAAGGTAACAGGCGTGTAATGGTATAAGGTAAAACCTGTAATCATTTTCTGAAATCATGTGTTTTCTCTTCTCTCTTCTGAATGTCAGAGAGTGTCAATAACTGTGAAAGCATTTAAATACTCGTAGATCTGTGAAAAAAAAACTGCCTAACCTCAACATTCAAAGGGAAAGCTAAATTTTAACTGAGGAGGAAGCAGTTATGGCGCGAGTTGTTTGGAAGTCAGCCTTAAACGCGTATCAACCGCAAATCCTTCTTAACATATACCCGTCAAAAGTAGAGACTCGAAAGCGTCTCCCGCCAAATCCGCAGGCTCCTCATCACCTAAGGTATTGCCGGGAGAAGCTGAGGTGAAGTGCAGATTTGGCGGGACACTAGAGATTAGGTACTCGCTTATTTTATAATAGAAATTTGTATTGCGGGACACGCTGAGGAGATGTACGGTTCAAGCGAGAGACATTTAGGAGGTTCGGTTTTGGCGGGAGACACCGAGGAGGTTCGGTTTTGGCGGGAGACAGGTATGGTTTTGGAGGGAGACACCATTCTGAGGAGGTCAGGTTTTGGCGGGAGACACCGAGGAGGTTCGGTTTTGGCGGGAGACACCGAGGAGGTTCGGTTTTGGAGGGAGACACCGAGGAGGTTCGGTTTTGGAGGGAGACAGTGAGGAGTTTCGGTAATTGGCAAAACCCGCTGAAGATGTTCTCTTTTAGAGTGATACATACACTGAGGTGGTGCAGTTTTGGCGGGATATTGGGGGTGGTTGCAATTTCGCGGGAGATGCTAGGGAGGTGTCTAATGACGGATGAGACTGACAAAGGGTGTGAAGAGTGCTTGAATTACACCCCGTCACATCCCTACCTCAATTTTACTCTCTCTACAATATGTGAGTATGTTGTGGTGTCACACAAGTCCCAATAAAATACTTTTCTGTACTTTCGTCATTTTAGAACCTGAAGGAATCATGTGAAAAACAATGACACTCTTTACTCATTGTAAGCTAATGCATTTTACATCTTACTAAGGGCTGTACACACTGTTTGGAAACCTAAAATTAAAATATCAGTCTTCAAAGGTATGATTCACCATATACATTTGTACCGTTATCAATAAATAATATGTTCGCGTAGTTTTAAACATGGTTATTTTTTTAAGCCAATTGATTTCTAAACTTCTAACGATTTCTAAAGGACACTGAACACCTTGTAAATCTTCTACTGTATAAGAAAATGCTAATAACTCCTAAAGGAAACTTAACTTATAATATAAAATATAAGTGAAAGAGTAGTATGCATCTATTGAGTACATTAATAGGTCTATGTCTTTTATAAATTTAAATAACAATATCGTACGTGTCTTCTGAGCTCGTAATAAACGTTATTGAAACTCCGCAGATTCTGTATGTGAGTTTTATACACATCGGTGCTTCCAGTCCCAAGACAGGTCGGGCGCTACAATCGAAAGACAAGGATAAATGATGAGCTTACTATTTCTAGAGGCAGCCTGCATTTCGAGGAACGTTATTTCTCGCTATTTCATCCCTTCGACATTATCATTTATATTGCTAATACACAATTCTGGCTCCATCATGGACTAGAGACTCCTTAAAGACAACTTTTAATAAAACATCAATAGTAACAACTGCATCCATTCAGAAACACAGCTATGCGTTGAAAATTTGCTGCAATTTTTTTTACATATTCAAAATACTAAGAGAAAATATTTTTTGTTTGGAAAAGGTGCCTAAAACAGCTAAGTATATAGGATGGTAAACACCTATAGTTAGTTAAAGATGTTTCATCACTAGGGCATAGAACGACTCTTTTCAACAAAAGCTCACGTTTAACCGAAAAGACATGGTAAATTATCTAAATATATAAATATACGTTTTCAGTTACTAACCGAAATAGTAATGAATCCGACGTAGGTTGAAAAGAAATTTTTAGATTTATAATGATTGAAAAAAGTTGGATGAATTAACATTTTTGTTAGCATGAATGCCATAATAATTAGCTAAAAATTATCTTCGGAATTAAATTTTCTGGACATTTAAAAGTTGTGAAAACTTATTAGGAAATAGGAAACATATTTGATAAAACAAACCATGTTCAAGGTTTTAATAAAAAATGAAAACTTAGTGTTATTGTGTGCCCTTAAAGGTTTATACAGACTGTCCCAAAAGTCCCGGACCGGTTTAATATTTTCTAAACGACAACAGATAAATCAATAAGATTTGGTACATCAACACCACACCTAAAAATCTACTTTTTTAAGGAAATATCAATTTTCTGTCACATCATGGGGACGTCCCGCAAGGAGTCAGAAGGAAATCTTAAATAGAAGCATAGGTTGACATGTACATCAAATTAAAGGTCTTTACTAGCAGAATATAATGCTGCAAATTTGAACTCAAACGAACAACCAAGTCAAAAATGACAGTGGTTCAAAGATTCAATTAATTTGCATTTGGGGGCACAGCCCTAGGAATCGGAAAAAAAATTTTAACGTAAGCATATGCACATCAAATTAAAGGTCTTCACTACTAGATTACAATGCCGTTAATTCAAGCTCAAAAGAACGCCTGAGTAAAAAATGGCAGTCGTTCAAAGATTCAAAATGGAAGGTTCAAGAAATCTTTGAACGGCCGCCATTTTGTAACGGGTGATCCTTTTGAGGCTCGGTTTCCGGCATTGAACTCTGCTAGCCAAGCCCTTTAAACTGATGTGCATATTGACCTATGCTCCTATTTAAGATTTCCTTCTGAATCCTTGTAGGACGTCCCCATGATATGACAGAAAATTGATAGTTCCTTAAAAAAGTAGATTTTTAAATGTAGTGTTGATGTGCAAAATCTTATTGATTTATCTGTTGTCGTTTAGAAAATATTAAACCGGTCCGGGACTTTTGGGACAGTCTGTATGTATAACTAAACTATACATTACAATAAATCAAGAACGGTGTTTTCTGCTTTTGGCACTTAAACAAAAATAGTCCGTTTTACTTAAGTTTCGACTAATTTAAGACTCGACAAAAAATTTAACCTTAGCGATGAGACGGTAAAAAACCTTCTAACACAAAATCGTATACAGAAACAATCGTGTCATCATTGGAAAGATTCGCTAACAGCTGTGCAGTTGAGAGGGTTATTTTTCATCCCTGAGCCTGGCGGCAGACAATATAATCCTCCAAGGGGTCATTCGTCATTTAAAGGACCATTTACAAGGGATCCCCGGAGGCTTTGATGAGAAAAGGAAGGGAGGAAGTGATCGGACTAGGTCATCAATCAAATGATAACACCATCTGTTGGACAATGGTGCAGACGCACTGCATACTGCATACGGACCTCTGTCAAATAGACAAATATTTAAATTCTTTTGGTCATACTGAGCGTTTATGGAAAAGGAATAGGTGAGGTAACTTTCAATGGTGTGCGAATCGGGTGTCTACGATATTAGTTCCCTAGATCGCCGGGATAAAGCAGCACTCCTCGCCCCCAAAAGTTATCTTTGTTATGAGTGTGTTTGTGACTGATCTGTTGTGTAAATAGCAACAGTTAAAGTTTTACGATTTATTTAAAATTTGATTTTATAAGATGACAAAAATCGTGTTCTAAAAAATTAGAAAACTCCTGTTAAGTATGCTCATGAGTGTGATACTCTAAAGAATTGGTGTAAAAAATTCCGATTGTCCATACAGAAGTGTAACAGAAATGTTTCTTAACTGACAAACAATAAATACAGTGACAAGTTTTTAATATTAAAATTTAAAACGTCTAATCAAATATAATTTCTTTGATAATATTATTCAGCGAATCCTTATTAATCGGTTAAAGATTTCATCCAACTGAAGTATGAATGGACCACTGTAAATTTGTACAGTTTTCATTATTGTGCTATTGTAAACTCAATAATTTATGCAAGGTTTTAATTTGTGAATGGGGTTTCATCAATTACAAGGGTTACACAAACGGGCCTGGAATACAGTTGACTTTCTTCATATTAAGTTTGTTAAATTTTATCCAAACTAGTTGCATCTCCAAATTGGCCGTATATGAGGGTAGTTTCTTGTACAATTGTTTTAAATGTTTATTTTAGTAAGACAGAAGCACATTTCAAATTATTCTTTCACAGGACTTAACAAAACTCCAAGCTTCTGTATACTTTTTAAATTAAGTTGCTCTTTAAAAAATCTTTGTCGAAACTATGAACCGCCCCTTTATCCATTGCATTAACTTTGCCCCGCTATCCGAATCCACTTTGCCATCTTAATTTGTACAATTCGCCGAACCCGTTGAAATGGTCGAGAGTCGGAGTCCACTCGACCACTCACTTAGTAACCACTCGATGCAATTGACAGTGTGTTGAGTTGAGAGTGACATAAATCAATTGTGTACCACAAGTGAATTGACCAGACACCACACATGGCTGTACAGTGTGCATCTGCCGTCTAGACTGGCCACTATGACGTCATCTACTCTACAGTCATGTGGTTGGTGGTTACTATGATCGGCAACAAAAAATGTAACTCAACATACAATTAATTAATTTATTTTAGTGATTTTTATTATAATATTAACTAATCCCTGTCTCAAAACTGTTATTGTTTCAGTTTGAATGTAACTGAGTAGGTATTTAAAAAGTTTTTGTGCAATATTTACGAAATTATAATATAAATGATTAGTTAATAGCCATTTGATCGGTGTTTTTTTTTATCAAATTTCCCATACAGGGAAACTCAGCTATTCCCGTAGGTGGCACGGCAAGACATAGACCCAGGACCGATTTACTTTCCCATTTTTAGGTGTCAAGGCGATTTGAAATTTTTCATTTTGATGTCCCCAAAGTCCAAAATCATTGTTATTTATACTGTACATTATTTGTGTGTGTACTTGGACACGATAACTCGAGTTATTTCAATCCGACGTTAGTCAAATTTTGCAAATTTAGTCCAAATGTGTAGGCTGGATAAACTTGTATGTGTTCGCGAACCAGAAAAAATTATAAAGGGAACGGCGTGTTATGGAGCTTTGGATGGGCTACGATTATTTGGGTGGTAAAGAAGGAAAACATTTTTCAACCGTATGTAAAGCAACGCTAGACTAATGGTGTATTTTATCATTGCAGTCCATCATTTTATCATTGCATCAACGCTAGACTAGCATTAGAGATTGTCAGTAATAACTCAATAGATCAATCAACATTTCGGATATTACAACTCTCTGTTAATGAACGGGATGTCGCCGTTAACCGATTCAACAATCGTTTACCGTTTCAGCGAGAGTTTCCAACTCAGCGAGCTTCAAAGCGTTGAGCTTCGTCAGCCAAGCGAGCTCATTCGATTACGTCAGCGATGCAATTTGTGTTATCCTCGCGCACTCACGACTAAACTATTCGCCATTTTGTTATAAACCTGCAAAATTGGCAGCATAACGACGTAACACTAACTTATACATTGTGTTTTAGCTTACTTGTTTAAAACCCCTAAACCGTAGAGTGGAAATACGTGAACATATTCATTATTTGCATATGGTTCTGAATCAAGAAATAAAAAAGGTGTGAAAAGTTGAGTTTTTATTCAATAATTGAAATATCGAGTTTACTCCTACCTACAAATGATTATACTAATGGTTATTTTACTGCATAGGAGTTTCAATTTTACCAGATTCCCCCACTATTTATTTACAAACTAAAAAATAAAATTGCTACTGCAAATCTTAACTACGAAGTTAATCTAGATACACGCTGTATAAAACCGTCAAACCGACACACATTTTACCTAAATAGTGGCTTCAGTAGAACTCCTTCAACTCAAACCTAAACCTTCTCCGTTGATTGCCAGAGTTTGAAGTCATAAAACCATAAAGTCCTCAAGTTTTATTGGCACGTGTTGGGAAACTTTGCGTATATTCACCAGACAATGTAAGTGGTTTTAGTTTAAAATTGCTTCATTTGTGTTTTATAAGGTTTTATTTATCATCTTGATAAATCGAAACGTATTTGAAGTTGTCCGGTTGACATTAAGAACGTGTTAGTATCCACCTTTTCTTCCTTTTTATTTACCAAACTTAAAAAACTGTATTTTAAACCTAATAATCGATCGATTCCTAAAGGATTGCTCGTCCGTAAAACCAAACACAAAACCCAGTAAATTTTACCCTGAAATAGTTTAAAAACATCCGACGTCTGCCCATTAAAACATAAACGTTTTGAAACACGCATGAAATAGATTTTAAAATGGGGTGGTAAGTTTTTTTCCCCAACCAAAATCAAGGTTTATATTTATTGAATAAATCACGAAATTTGTCCATGTAACATATCCTTTGTGGTTAACATGTTTTTACTATGTTGTTGTGCCAAGTTACGGGAGTTATTAGAAGACTTAAAAGTCTATTTAATTTGGTTATGTCAGTACTCACAGTGAATTTATGTCAGTACTCACAGTTAAGTACAGAAGAATTCAATTTCTAATGAGTAAACCGAATACTAAATTAAGGTTTGGTTGTTTAATTTAGCTTTAGACATATGTAAAAAGCTGTGGAAAATGTGTTTCTGATTTCAAGATTGTGCCACTCATCCTCCACTCATATTTAGTTTAAAATACGCACATAGTGGCGTCCCTATCTTAAATAATTGATTGATAAGAAGAGGAACTACTACATGCAAGACCGTAGTGCACCGTGTATGACATATATTAAAAATGTATAGTGAAAAGGACAAAAACTTGAATTGACAGCCTAAGTAATTCACCAAGAAATTCAAATTTGATTCTAGTTGCATTTTTATTTCTCCGATATTTTCACCACGTCTCCACTACGGGGCGGGAGGAGGTAATGTATAAATTATCTGACCAAGATTTATCGTGGGGGGATGACAGGGGCGGACCTGGGGTGCGATCATATGATTTGTGACGAGGATGATTCATACAAGCAATCTAGTCCAGAGGGTGACTTAAAATTGCCATTCTCTTTACGAAAATCACTCAATGTTTTTAAAGTAGCAGCACATTATTGCCTCGATTGTGTTCAATGAACATTATGTGACTCAAGGTTCTATGTTAAATTCGTGTGAAATTTTTCCTTTGCCAAAAATGCCAAGTGTTAACACCTAGTGTCAGACTGGCGAATTTTCCATCTGACGTCAACAAGATGGCGAGAAGTAGAGTTTGTGCATACTACAAAGATGAAGTTTATTTTCTAAAGATAATAGATTAGATTTATGTTGTATCTATATGAAGGTGGGTATTCCAGGCGAAGATAAGTGTAATACATTTTTTGAAATGGCGACCATACGAATGTAGGAATTTTAAACCAAGTATAAAATCAGATTCTTTAGTCCGCTATGTCCATTTTGATTTTAAAGCTATCAAAAAGCAACTGACTTTTTCAAATGATCCAACCAAGACCATCACCCACCTTTACCCAATTAACATTTTTTATTTTATTTTTTTTATTTTAGCTACCAAGCTCATCTAGTCTCTATACCGTGGATTAAAGAGTATACATTAAATAGATAAAAGTGCATGGATTAAATGCTCTACTCTTTAATCTATGTCTGTATTGCTCATATAGTAAAACGTGGGCTTTTAAACTGTAGGGCGATTTTAATGCATTAGTTTTTAAAACGTTTGTTTAAGAAGTATTGATGGATACATGAAAAGACGTAGATTTCACTATATATTTTCCCATATTTTACCAATGAAAAGCAATAACGAAAATTAGAATGCGATATTAAAAGAATGAAAAATTTGGGAACAGACTTAAAAATAAATTGTAATATTGTTGTAATTCACTCTGAAAACACATAATGGCTTTTACCCGGTACAGTATTAGAGATGAGGGACTAATGTATATAATTACTTTATAATGACAATGTCACCAACAGCAGGTGTTCTGGTGAAGTTTGTTACATTTTGTCACAGGGCCAACCCTGTAGTAAAAAACATATGCGATAAATAAAGGAAATAGGGCTGACAACAATATTGGAAAGACATTCAATTTTGGATGATACGATTGAGCAAGAAACATTAATAAGTTCAGCTGCTTCATTTTATCGCATTTTGATTCCAATAAAGTCTGCAACAGCTGTTGAGGATTACGGAACCATTGAAGGCTAGTACAAATGTCGAAACAAAATAGGACTTTGAGTATATTTCAATTTGATTATAATGTAATGCCATACATTTAACATTAACATACTCCTACAATGTGTGTCATCCTTATTGATCAGTTGAACACGAGTTTAGGCTAGTTATGTCCGGTATATGCAGATTGAATTTCGTGTTAACTATTAGTTTCTTCGCTACTAACTAAATACCATCTTATAAATAAAACACTTAATTTGTAAGTCTGGTCGATTATTGTAATCGAATACTAAGGCTGACGCCTTAAATTTGGCCTTAACTGAGAGAAGTGAGTCATAAACGTATTATGACATAAACAGTTTGTCAAATCATACCGTTGTTTTAATAGAACGAGATTCGCATTTGCAATAGATTCAATGAGCTTTATAACAAAAATCCTTGAGCTTGATTAAGCAAAAATCCCAGGTAAATATTAACCCACTGTCAAAAGGCTAAAAATATTACAAAAATTTTAAATTTTCATACACATTGTTTGATATTCCCTACTTTATACAAGTCTAAAAGATGTTTTTAAAGTAGCCTACAGTATGTTTAAAGTCTTGCAAGAAACTACGATTGTATAAGTTTGTATAACCTACTGTAAACAGCATGCGAGTAACTGTAAACTGATTTTTATTCCGTGATTTTCGGAGATTATTTTCTTAAAGCCGCAGTCGCGTTGCAGAGCCCCGGTGAGACGAAGTTTGTACAAATAAACATGAATCTGCAATCTGGCGCCTTCTCAACCGTCTCCGGATGTTTTTACTTGTGTTATACGTGTTTTGGTTCACGGAGTCTCTGCCTAGAGACTTATCAGAAATCTTTTAAAATTATATTTAAGTTGGTACTACTGTACTTAGTATAATTGTAAACCAGTGTTACGCCAGAGAATGCTCACTTTATCACATTAGACCCGGGGTTACGCTTATTAGAGGCGGTTCACGAGTACGGGGTTTCGTGGCCCGCGGTTATCGTTGATCTCGACCAATTTTAACCGACGGTCAAAAAATGGGTTCACGACATAGAGCGTTAGCCGAGATCAAGCTTAGCCGAGACCAACGCTGGCCGTCGTTCAAGAGCAGGGATTAACTGGGAATTTTCGTTGGGAGGTTGGCAACAGCCACCTGCCGGGCCGCTGCTCGCGGTCGACGAGCCCCAAAACAAGAGGATGGCATTGCGTCATAATGATTGGTTCATAAATTATTATAATTAAACAGGGTATTTACTGATATCGTATAAAAGGTTGTGGACTTGCACTTGAATTCATTTTACACTAAAGTTTAAGGTTACTCAATTTATCATTGAATTATGAATAATACACTTTTACTGAATACACTGAATCGGAAAAATGCAATTAGGCCTATGTTTAAAAAAAAGTTTTAACAAATCTTGGTAATGTTTGTAATAAAATTCGATTACCAATTATGTTCAAAAATAAGACATACTTTATCAGGTTTGCAGTTTTATCCAAAAGTTCAAATTATTTAATAAAATGACTGCTCTTTTCAAAGATTTATGAATATCTTTTATGTATCAGTAATTTGTATAAAAAATAAATTTGAAGCAAGAACTGGCTATTATAGGAGCCGAGATGCCTTCATATGTAAACAGTAATAAACGTAAATATAAAATGGCAAACCTACAATAACATTTTATGACACCAAGATCTTTTAAATCGGTTCACAATTGGGGCTACAAACAGCATGCCTAAACCCCTAAGAACATTTGCGCGCGCCAGAAAGGGTAGAGCGCAGCCCTAAGCATGAGAAAACAGGTTATAATTTAATAAAAATATTTTGTTGTAATACAACGTTTTGTATATTTAACTATAGAATTTATCTTTTATCTCAGAAAATTGAAGCAATTTATTGTAAATCCCGATATGACAAATATTAAGACATTATCAGATGAAAAGGTCTTTCTTTAACAAATGTTAAATCATAAACATAATAATTTAAAACGTACAAAATAATTTTGGAAACTTAAATAAAATGACCTATGTTTTATATGCATTTTATGGAGGAACAAAAACTGTACTAATTTTATACAATAACAATTCTTAGACAAACCTAACAGTGTTTGACGGAACCATTTTCATTTTGATATTATTCAGCTGAAATAAAAGGATTCAAAATTGATAAAATAAATATAAAACATTTATGCAATAAGATTCGATTGCAATTTAAATTTATATGAATATGTTACGCTATTATTAGTTATATTTTTACTTAGTAATAACTAATTAAAATGTCTCAATAGTTACTTTTTACGATGTTTTCCATGTTTTCGGCTATCAGTAGTAAAAAAATTAAAAAAATAAATATCATGTTAAGGGTAATGAAATTGTTCGGAATTTAATGGCGAATCCGAATATAACATTCTTTTTGCTAACAAAAAAACAATAAACGAGCAAATGAGATAATCCCGACATGATGTCAACTTAACCCTGCCCCCTAGCAGGGTTAAGTTGAAGACCAAAACCATTGTTATTTACGCTCGAGATTATCCAGTTTGCGCTAGACCATGACTCGTGAACCCGACATTTGGCCCGGGGTTTACTCTAATTGAACCCGTGAAGCCGACTTTTTGCGCTCGGGTTTATCCCTGTCATAATTGGGTGAAGTTTATCTGTCTGCGCTCGAGCGCGGGTAACCTCGTACTCGTGAAGCCGATTTCCAAGCCGCGGCGCAAAAAACCGGCTATAACTGGATTTTGCGCTCGAACTAAGGATAACCCGTGACTCGTGAACCGCCTCTTAGTCTTTATATTAGGTCTAGGAAGTGTGGTGCAGGGTAAATACTGTGTGTAAGGTTGGCACTTCTTTGTATAAGTTATAGGCGGTCTGATCATGTATTTCTGTAATGTGTTTTTATAAAATTACCAGTTCATGTTTACGGTTTAGTTTAGAATATACATTTTAACGAACTTGGAGAGGGTGGTAGAGTATATGGTTTGCTATTGCATATTTTAATTATAAAATTGTCGTTTAGTTTCAAACTCTTAATTCTTCAATAGTTTAGTACTTTGTACTCTGTGAAAAGCAATTGACAATCACACATGTAAATATACTTTAGGTTAATGTCGCTACACTATACATAGCTCAGTCAATGAAAGTTTCGTGTCGCAACTAATTAGGGAAAAGCTGAATTTTTGCAGGGTGTTAGTACACAAAGTAGACAGTATAAAATGTCAAAGCATTGATTATTTAGACAGTAGAACATGTCAAAGCATCGACTATATAACAATGGTCAAAGTACTACCCCTCCCAAACATCGCAAGAGCGGTAATCTATCTATCTATATATTAATAGGCAAGCATGTTTCTTTAAAACCTTTTTTCTCAGCTCGTGTGAATCGTAGGGAAAATCTACGCATACCGTTGGAAAGCTATTTTCCTGTAGGTGTGCAGAATCCCTTTATAAATTTAAATAGGCTCAAAGATAAGCACAAAAAATGAGTTTAAAAATTTGAAAAAATTAACATGGATCTTATGCGTTGCTATGCTGGTTACGAAATAACAACGAAATATAAACAGAAAATCAAAACAAATGGAGGAAACTCCAATCACATGTTTTATTTACAGTGTGGGGTGAAAATAGATAAGTGAGTACATTACATATTTTTGGTCGAGTTTCGACCACTGGACGACCTCTCGTTTAGTTAAATACTCATAGCCAGTCAACTATGCACTGAGTAAACATATGCACTGAGCTAGAGATACAACTGTAGGTACCACCGTGAGAGTATTGTGATACGTTGGCCACCATATGTACTAAGGGGTATATTATATTGTACTTATTGCATTTGAACTAGGGGGTTGTGGGATTGTACATACCTACATCAAGTAACTAGCCGATAAGCTGATTCCCCTAGTTGGTACCAACCTAACAAAATTACAGCGGATTTTCTAGTAGATTTGCCGTGTCAGTGCTACCTCCAGTTGTATTTCTAGCTCAGTAAGCATCCTATTCAAACTACAATTACAGTCTAAAACGTAAATGAGATCAATGTCAGGTATATATAACAAAGATATATGCTACATCTGAGTAGTTGAATTGATATAGTTCATATAAATCTGATCTAAAACTAAATAAACCTGGAGAATGTTTACGTAACACTTACCAAAGCTATGTAATATTGTGTATATTTGGTATTGGTACTAGCCACTATTACCGTAGATGTTGGAGTAGATATTTCCTCTTGGCGAAGGCTGGAGAGTGTATAGAATGCAGTTAGAGCGACGTGGACAAATGAGCTTCGAGAGGAGAATGTCAATTACTTTCCGCGTTTCTAACGAATGCGATTTTATAAACCAAATCTCCGCAGTTCTCATCATTCAAAGGAGTGAGAAAGTTAGCCAAATGTACAATAATGTTTTATAAACTATACCACAATCGAGAGCTTTAATGTTAGAATACTGTTGGAGTGTTGCATGACGTCCAATAATATTATTCAGTGCCACGACGTCCAAAATCTCATTTTTGAGCTGTTACACGACGTCCAAAATCTCATTTTTGAGCTGTTACACGACGTCCAATAATATTATTTAGTATCATGACGTTACGTCCAAAATACCATTTTTGAGCTGTTACACGACGTCCAATATAAAATATTTGACTGTTGCACGACGTCCAAGTGCCACGACGTCCAAAAGTACAGTAACTGAAAGATGTAGTATTTCTACAAGCTTTGGACGTCGTGAAACAGCGCACTATATAATCTTGAAAAAAAGTATCCATACTTTTCATAGAGTGATCATCGAATAGTATAGTAAATAATTTACCCAATTGGTACTTACGTATTATACCGACTTAACTAACTAACTCGACTTCCAAACAATAGATTAATTAGTTAAATCTTCCTAACCTAGCCACCCTTAGGTTAGGTTAGGTTCGGTTATAATTATTAGGTGTAATTGGTACAATATGTAAGTACCAATCAAGTTTGTAGACGTTACAATTAGATAATCTTGTGTTGGAAAGTTCACAAATCACCAGACAGTAGAAAGAGAAGAAAGCGGAGCTCAAATTCGACAACTTTTGCTTCTCGCATTCCCGTGCAGGAATTCACTGAACACGCACTAATGTTTCATTGTTTCTTTGTTTTTCTATGACAAAAAAGATATACTGCTAAGGATATGTTTTGAAACCTTCTCAATCTTTCCAACAGTAATTTCTTCCTCTTACTTTGAATAGTTTTGTTAATTATTAACCTAACTCTATCCCCAACCCAGAGACTTGTCAGAAATGATGACACATCAGCGGCGTATGTGTCTGTGTCTTCCCACTCGTTATCAATTAAGAGATAATTGGTAACCGCCAGCGCATGTCTTCCACACTCTGACACAACTGAACCTGTTCAAGTCGTTCAGTTTTTAGTCTTCAAAACTTATGACCAATTACATTTCCTGTTTGGAAAGTCTCAATCACAGTGCGTTAGCTTGAGTTGTGCAGCAGATGTGGTTAAAAAGTCTAGGACATGAAAACCTACGCATAAATATCTTCTATTTCTCTTTTATACATAGCAGAAACTGGGTGGTTTGAGCTGTATTTGTATGCGGTCCTCTTGAAACCAGAGCACAAACATTCTTGTGAGAACTAACTCTGTCGAAGATCGTCCTTTACGTTAAAACACATAGAAGTATTACATTTACTTCAAGGAAATTAAAATTAAAATCTTTATTTTCCGTATATGCAATAGACATCGTCCATACACTATGCTATCAATACAAATATTTACACCTATTAATATTTGCTGAAATAGTTTTACGTTCAAAAAGTGCTGTAAGCGCATTTATTCAGTGTTTTAAATATTTAAAAGACAATTGTACTCCTACGTGCGTGTGTTCACAGTTCACACCTCCTCGTATGTAGCCTACAGCTGAAGTATCTCATTACGAGACTAAAGCGTTCATCATTTCACACACGTTGTTAGCTTTATGTCGACACTAGCGCTCATTGTAGCAACGAGTTGTTATGCAGTATCTGTTAACAAGATAGATTATTTTTGGACTGTCTGTATTAATTAGGGTTTCCCAGGCCGCATTTGAGATTTTAATTTACTTTTTAGGCTACAATTTTAGCGCACCTAAGTTTGTAAGACGTTTGCATCAAAATATTGCCGGTTATGATGTGAGTTAAAATGTTAACATCGTTTTACGTTTTTACGATCATTTAAAGAAGTTCATTATTATTATTACTTACCATTTGAGACGGGGATGCCACTCTATTTGCGTATTTTAACCCCAAATATGAGTGAAGGATGAGTGTACAATGGTGTGAGATGATCTGTGTAATGTCGGTCATAAATAAGACCAGCTCTTTTATTAGTCAAAACCATTTATTGTTTCCCAATGAAAAAGGACAGTCCAATAAATAAGTATTGTTTAAACTTTTTCATTGATTCATAGGGTTTGGTTCACAAATTAATAGGGTGTAGCCTAATTCACGATTCGCGTAACTCTAGACTATAGATTGCATTTTTTAAACCAACATTTTTAAAACAAGAGGATAGTTTACAAGAGTTTGTATTTTCATCTAATACGTTCGTGCAATACGGAAGTCACGCTTCAAATGAACCACAAAACTTGGCTCACAAAGAGAAGGCAGAAATGTTTGGAATTCTTTCCTTTACATTTGTCGTCTGCACAACTTCCCTGTAGGTAACTCCAAAAATCTCTCTTTTAAAACGACATAATTTTGTTAAACTGGCAGATTTTGATTTGGTTCGAATTATTTCTATTTGTTTTACTATATAGGTACACAAACTTAGTTTTACAAAGGTCTTTTAGATTTTTTCTAGTGCAGTAGGGGGCCTATAATGAAAATTAAGTTTTAATTATTCTTACAACAGTTAAGTTCCTTGTGGGTCTCAAACACCGTGTCAACGTAGGCCTTTGCCCTTTGTATCGATTGTCGCCGTAGCAACCGCAGTGACTGACACTGTGTCAACACCCACTGTTACTGTGTAAACTTATTGTGTAACTGTTCCTGCATATAACAGGTTTCTGTGCGTAACAGGTACAAGTATGTAACTGTTACTCTACTAACAGGTTTGTGTATGTACGAGGTGTGGCTAGAAAAAAACGGGATTTTTTGTGTAACTAGTTTTATTTCATTTCCTTTACAACTTTTGCCATATTACCTTCAATATACTCCCCTCCACTATTCCTACACCTCTCCATTCGAATTTTCCATTGTTCAAAACAGTGTTTTAAGTCATTTTCTGAGAGCATGTTCAAAGTCTCCGTCGCTTTTTGTTTCACAGCTTCCACAGTCTCAAATCTGGTCCCCTTCAACACTTCCTTCACTTTTGGGAACATAAAAAAGTCACACGGAGCTAGGTCTGGTGAGTAGGGTGGATGTTCTAACACAGGGATCTCATGCTTGGCCAAAAATGTTTTAACAACAAGTGCATTGTGGGCTGGGGCGTTGTCCTGATGAAGAATCCACGACTTGTTCTTCCACAACTCTGGTCGCTTTCTTCGCACTCGCTCACGGAGGGTGGCCAAAACCCCTAGATAATATTCTTTATTCACGGTTTGACCTCCAGGAACCCAATTTACATACAGAATTCCATGGATGTCAAAAAAAAACAATCATCATGGCCTTGAATTTTGATTTTGACATTCGAGCTTTCGTCATTCGTGGTGAATTCGGACTCTTCCAGTGCATTGATTGTCGCTTAGTTTCTGGGTTATAGGTAAAAAACCATGATTCGTCACACGTAATAACTCTTTCCAACAGTTCAGGATCTTCCTTAATGTTTTTTAAGATGTCAGAACAGATTTCCATCCGTGACTTCTTTTGTTCCGGCGAGAGAATTTTTGGCACCATTTTTGAACACACTTTTCTCATATTAAAATTTTCATGTAATGTTTGCCGAACCGATTCTTTGTCGATTCCCACAATCTCGGCAACTGCACGGATACTCAATCTACGATCTTGACGGATTACTTTGCCTATTTTCTCAATGTTTTCATCAGTCTTCGAGGTTGAAGGACGTCCTGGGCGCGGATCATCTTCAACATCTTCTCTCCCTTCTTTGAAACGCTTATACCACTCAAAAACGCGTGTGCGTGACATACATTCTTCCCTAAACACTTCTTGTAAGAGAGAATAAGTGTCTGTTGCGGATTTACCCAGCTTCACAAAAAATTTCACGTTAACTCGTTGCTCAATCAAGACACCTACCATTTTTCCGACGAGCGGCATATACAAGGTCCAACAGGAACGAAGGCTGAGGCCCGACTAAACATAAACAAGATAAGCTCGTCCAACTTGCTGGAATGTAGAGAGGGGATGTCATGTCAGGCGACCCGGCTATATGGTATTTGACCTTGAGACTCGCACAAATTATCTCACAGAAAACCAGTCCTGTTATTTTCTAGCCACACGTACGTAACAGGTTCCGTTTTTTTAATCCAGCAGTATTTTATAATTAACTGTAGAACGTTGCTCTAGTTATAGTTACTGTAATTAACAGATGTCTAACTGCAACTGGGTACTTGTTATTTTAACTGCCATTTGACAACTGCGTCATTGTGTTTATGCAATTGGCGCAGGTTACTAGTTTTTTAATAACACAGTGAAATAATTCTCACAAAGCAACCACCCCATGTAGAGCGAGCAGGTCTAGTGGTAGATCACGGGACATCCGTCCCCGAGGTCCTGGGTTCAAATACCGTCAATAACTAATGGATTTTATCAAAGTGATAGTGCCGTGCCCCTTTAGACCTAGTCTAAAATAAGGTGTAAAACGGTTTCGAGCTAGAGCTTGGCGTTCAAAAACGTGAAATACATAATTAAAGTTTTCAATATGCATCAATTTTCATTGAGACGGGAACACATGAACTAAATAACACCTCGCGTCACTATTACTTGACTGTTATTTTGCAACTGTTACTGTGTCATCACCTGTTACCAAGCAACTGTTACTGCCTGTAACCGTTACCAGTGTGTGCTCAGGTGTGGTGAAGAATATTAAACATCTGTACAAATGTTTGACAACAGGTGACAACCAGCTGACAGCCTGTCACAGACCGAATCTGTTTGCGTAATGTGGTTATTCACTGGACGACATTTGCTGCAAAGTAATATCGATCTCTGTGTGAAATGTTTACTGTGTATTTTCGTTACGTCAAGCGTTGGACGTGTAAATAAGTTAAACGTTTAAGTAGTGTTTGTGTTAGATTGTTACACGTCAGGAATATTTGTTTAGAATTTCCGTTTTCGTTGCTAGACGGTTCGTTTATTACTATCATCATAAAAAGATGTTTCAACTTTCCAATTAATTATTTTGTAACCGATTTCAACATGCTTAGCCTCTGGTTGGGTTTTAAAATCGTTTATGGACATTTAAATTGCTAAATAATTTACTACCGTAACATAAACAAGTTTCAACTTGGTACCATTAACCGGGACGTAGTTGAACTAGACCGCCCACACACCATTTATACAAATTGACAGACAACTGTGACAATGAGATTAACACTGAATGACACATTGGTGTTATTGTTCCGCTGAGCGATGTAAATGCCGCAGTATTTGTAGCGGTTTGCGGGTAACGACTGATTGTTGCCACAGGTATTATACAATGTGTGGTCAGAACTGTGTCGACTGTTCAAAATACATACAGTGTAAAGTATTCGTGCAATGCGCCGTTGTGGAAAGTAGCTATTTTCATCCCTAGGGCAAAAAGGAATTAGCTGAAGTACAGGGAAAATAGTTGTAGTGTATTATTTTAACAACTTAAAAATGCTACCGTTGATTTTCCCGATAGTAAGTAGTTCTGTGGATACAATCGTGGTACACTAGTAAATCTCATGTGTTTATTTTTATAGTTGGTATTAATTTTAATAAGATTTTTTTCTCTTTCAGGTAAGCGCTGTTAGTTTGCTGACTTCTGATATATATTTTAGACTACGAATTCGTAAGTGATTTAGCTTTTAAATAACTCTCGAGTTTATTTTAAGCCCGTGTCGTTTTTCAATGTGAACTATAAGTTATAAGGCCGAATTATTGTATTAGTACGAAGACAGTGTTCAGGGTTCTTCTAGTAAAAGAAATAAAATTTTAGACAGACAATCTTTTAAAACCTATTCACTGTTATTTCATGTGAACAAAATGTTACTTAATTTCCCTTCCTCTTTAGACATCGTTTCAATAGGCCATCTTTTCATAGACATCGTTTTTAACGCTGAGGATGTTTTTTTACTATACACTGCCTAAACTTAACTGCCATGACCAATTTTCCACGGATATGCATTAGGGTTTCCTGTTCAGTATTAAATTATTTTCTGTCAATCTTGAGTTTTTGTTGGGTCCGTTCAACTCACAGTTATGATTTTTTTTACTTGTTTTACGTAACATGTTGGTAATTGAAATCTTTTGGCAAAACTTAAAATAGGTTTAAACCACTTCGTCATGGAGTAGTCGCACACAAAATCTACATCAGTGAAACGTGATTTGACCTAAGTCTCACACTGACATATGTAAACTTTGCCACAACATTACATCAGCAAAGCTTAGTCTATGATATTGCATTTTACAGCTGTCTATATGTTTATAGGCCTCGGTTAGTTAAGTAAACATCGACTCAAAATAATACTCTAAAGTGGTGTACAACAAAATTGCAATCAATCACCACTACTGAACAATTAACCACCTACCATAAAATACCTTCAAAAGAGTTAACCCGATTGAATTACCCGCCAAAAACACTTTGGTCATAAAAAGCGCGCCATTTTGGCAGTGACAGCGATGAAGGCTCATTTGCATTGTACATTGGGTTGAGGCCACAGACGATTGTTTCAACAGTCCAGCTATAGGATTGCATTTACATTTAGAAGAGGGTCCCTTATAGTTGGTTAAAGAGAACATTTAATACAGAACATTTTAAGCTGTAAAACACCTTTAAGTTATAAACTGTGAGCTCTGTAAACTAGTAATTTGGTATTCAATAATAATTTACTGTACGAATGTCATAGAGATATCAAAAACAAAAACACATTTTAGGTAGGAATATTATTATATTTCAAATGTAAGCATAAAATCATACATATTCGCCAGTAACATAGACTTAAAATACATCAAATAGACTTGTCATCCTACTAAGAGTGTTTAATCCGAACCCTGTTTTGACATGTATATGTTTAAATGCGTCTATGTGGATAATATTTTCTTCTTATTTCACGATAAAGTTTTCAGTGCACGATATACACTTTTATTTGGCTGAATTAAATGAACATTCTGCTAGTAAATATAAGTATATAATTGTAAACATACTAATACACTCTACGCTAAATATAAATATGAGTTACTCTAACAATGGGAAAATTTAAAATGTGATAGGTTTAATCCAAGTCATAATCTTTTATTTGCAATCCCATTGGAGTAATTAGTATCGAAATTAAACCGAAACCCCAACATGGGTAAATGAAGTATTCGGCGCAGACAGGATCGCAGAGCTGTAAAATTGGTAAATATATTATAAGTATAAACTATTGTGAATACCCAACAAGCTCAAATGTTATACGCGAGGTATGGGTTTCAAAATTGTTTTAGCATTAGCAAGATTGCAAGAAAAATTGATTTGTTACATTTAAAAAAGACTGTGTAAATATAACATGATATGCTCAGCGGTGTTGTTCATCGCTAACTACGTGATCACGGTGCATAGCCTGGCCTCGTTACCGTAAATACATCTGTTGTAGGCGGCGACAAGGCGACAAACTAGATAAGCTAATGTCTTAAGGGTGTTAAACACTGGATGAACCAGTGCGGATGTTTGACTTGGTTTAAAGTAAACTTGAGTGTGAGTTTATGACGTTCTAATGAATAGTGTAGAAAAAAAGTGTGGAAATTAGTAACGTAATTGCAACGTTTCGATATCTGAAAATGTCACCTCTTCACTTAATCAGATCGAACCTGAAACATGACATGTTTAGTACACAGATCAGACAACTTAGGAACTTAGCAATGTGTTCAAAAAACCCATTGCGTTTCTCAAATAAATTGTTTATACCTCTGTGTTTGACGATTTCCCCATCGAAACCAAAGTGGGATGATTCTTGGTTACATTTAATAAACTGTAAAATAATATTTTAACATTGCAATCTTTGGTATCTCATTTATTTAGTGTCTGAGAATAGTTATCTAATTGAGCACCTCAGAGGTAGTACTATGGTAGAAACATACAGCAGCGTATTTGTGATATCCAAGATGTTTGATCTGATTAAGCTATCTAAGTTGTATCTTATTAGGGGTATTTAATTATCTAACAAAATTTACCTCATCTGGCGAAGGTTAGATCAATAGACAATAAATTATAATCACATTCTTCATTATTACAATTCTAAACGAATCCTATATATGGCAAGCATGTTTCTTGGAAACCTTTTTCTCAGCTCGTGTGCATCGTAGGGGAAATCTACGCATACTGTTAGAAAGATATTTCATGTAGATGTGTAGAATCTCTTTAAAAAATTAAAACAGGTTCAAAAATAAGCACAAAAAATGAGTTTAAAATTTAAAAAAATTAACATTTACCTTATGGGTTGCCATACTGGTGACGAAATATAAACAGAAAATTTAAAAATGTACGAAATTCCAATCGCATGTTTTATTACAGCGTGGGTGAAAATAGAAAAGTCTGTACATTAGACATTTTTGTTCGAGTTTTCGACCACTGGACGACCTCTAGTTCATATTATTATTCATTATAACCATGTAAATTCTTATCTAAATTTTCCTTTTTTATGAATCGATTTTAAACACAACTATA
Source organism: Macrosteles quadrilineatus (assembly GCF_028750875.1). NCBI lineage: Eukaryota > Metazoa > Arthropoda > Insecta > Hemiptera > Cicadellidae > Macrosteles > Macrosteles quadrilineatus. The sequence continues at coordinate 186,790,967 of NW_026542594.1, forward strand.
ATTGTGTATGACGAGATTGCGAGTATAATGCTAGATATTCGTGAGACAGCAGAAGGCAGTAGTCTCTTGGCAAAGATCCCTCCTCTTCGTATCTCATCCATGACAAGTAGTAGTCTCAGGCATTAATTGCCTTTGCAAAATCAATTGCTTCACTTCTCGACCCCTGACTCCTGGCTTTCAACTTGCAAAGTGTAAATTTGTCCACGAAACATCTTCTTAACATTTTTTCGTCTCTTTCCACTTTTAGCCAGTCACGAACATAGGTTTTGGTTTTGACTTCCATAATGTTGTTTTGCGATAATGTATGTAGTAAAAATATTTGAAAACGTTTGAATTGCAGTACCTCGAAATTTAAATAATGAAATTTAGTTTTTCTACCGAAAATTGGGGACAATTTTTACAAAACACCATGGACATTTGCTTCCCAAGTAATAAATGTTTTTGTTGTGAAAATATATTATGTCAACAGTTTTCTTATAACAGCTTTTAACTTATAAATTAGAGTTTTATTACATTTAATTTTATCGCATATTCCCCGATCTTTAATGTTATCCGTGTATTTTCATTTATACAATAGATAGGTACTCAGAAAATTGTATAAAAGATTATTAGTAATTAACATTGTAAAAATATTAAACGTGTGATAGTTTAAACTAATACATCGATTTTTTGTGCTTATGTTTTTTCAACGTTATTTACTTTTTTGTTAGGGGAATGCATTACTGTCCAAACCTTAACAGTGTTACTAGGCACACTAACGTATATTCTTGTTAGCATAAATTAGTAGCCACATGTCAACTGGTTGACAAGAAACTAAGTGGACATTAAAACCACACAACCCAGCCATTTATTTGTTGGATATTTAGACATTTTTGGCAATTGCAGTCTGTTTCTCGAGATCAAATCAATAACATTAAGAGTTTAATGCGTGCACAGTAACCAGTCAAATAAATACATCTATGGTGCAAGCAAGCAAAAGGAAGTTTGACTAAACACAGGTTGGGCAACCTAACTATATCAGAGTGTATTGTTATCGTATAACTCCACTGAGAGACATTCATTGTACAAGGTTGGAAGCCCTGGGGGGTTGTAGGTGAATGAAGAGTTAACATCAACATACCGGGTCTATTGTGCGGTTACTACCTACCCTTACATACTGTACAGAACCTGCCTACCCTTTCATACAGTACCTGCCTACCCTTACATACAGTACCTGCCTACCCTTACATACAGTACCTGCCTACCCTTACATACAGTACCTGCCTACCCTTACATACAGTACCTGCCTACCCTTACATACAGTACCTGCCTACCCTTACATACAGTACCTACCTACCCTTACATACAGTACCTACCTACCCTTACATACAGTACCTGCCTACCCTTACATACAGTACCTGCCTACCCTTACATACAGTACCTACCTACCCTTACATACAGTACCTGCCTACCCTTACATACAGTACCTGCCTACCCTTACATACAGTACCTGCCTACCCTTACATACAGTACCTACCTACCCTTACATACAGTACCTGCCTACCCTTACATACAGTACCTACCTACCCTTACATACAGTACCTGCCTACCCTTACATACAGTACCTACCTACCCTTACATACAGTACCTGCCTACCCTTACATACAGTACCTACCTACCCTTACATACAGTACCTACCTACCCTTACATACAGTACCTGCCTACCCTTACATACAGTACCTGCCTACCCTTACATACAGTACCTGCCTACCCTTACATACAGTACCTACCTACCCTTACATACAGTACCTACCTACCCTTACATACAGTACCTACCTACCCTTACATACAGTACCTACCTACCCTTACATACAGTACCTGCCTACCCTTACATACAGTACCTACCTACCCTTACATACAGTACCTGCCTACCCTTACATACAGTACCTGTCTACCCTTACATACAATTTCTACCTACCCTTACATACAGTACCGGTCTATCATTACAAACAGTTCCTACCTACCCTTACATACAGTACCTACCTACCCTTACATACAGTACCTGCCTACCCTTACATACAGTACCTGTCTACCCTTACATACAATTTCTACCTACCCTTACATACAGTACCGGTCTATCATTACAAACAGTTCCTACCTACCCTTACATACAGTACCTACCTACCCTTACATACTGTACCTGCCTACCCTTACATACAGTACCTGCCTACCCTTACATACAGTACCTACCTACCCTTACATACAGTACCTGCCTACCCTTACATACAGTACCTGTCTACCCTTACATACAATTTCTACCTACCCTTACATACAGTACCGGTCTATCATTACAAACAGTTCCTACCTACCCTTACATACAGTACCGGTCTATCATTACAAACAGTTCCTACCTACCCTTACATACAGTACCTACCTACCCTTACATACTGTACAGTACCTGCCTACCCTTACATACAGTACCTACCTACCCTTACATACAGTACCTGCCTACCCTTTCATACAGTACCTACCTACCCTTACATACAGTACCTGCCTACCCTTACATACAGTACCTACCTACCCTTACCTGCATACAGTACCTACCTACCCATACGTACATTACCTGCTAACCTTTACGTACAGTACCTGACAACCCTTACGTACAGTACCTACCTACCCTTTCATACAGTACCTACCTACCCTTACATACAGTACCTACCTACCCTTACATACAGTACCTGCCTACCCTTACATACAGTACCGGTCTATCCTTACATACGGTACCTGTATACCCTTACATACAGTACCTACCTACCCTTACAAACAGTTCCTACCTACCCCTACATGCAGTACCTACCTACCCTTACATACAGTACCTTACCCTCGTGTAGTATAGCCTCGTGTAGTGGTTAATATTATAAATTAAAATGGTTTATTCCTCCTGAACGTAGTTGTGCCTTTTTTTCGATTACTCTGTTTTTGCTGAAGATCCCTGAATTTCTGTAAAACGTTTTACAAGCTCGTATTGTTTTATAATTGCGTAATTATATGAAATTAAACTATATGTAGCCTATATTAACACGAACTGATCATACACAGGGTAATTCAAATTATTTAATCTCAGAAAAGTAATCTATTTATTTGCCGATTTTGTTTTCTACATTGTTTTATGTAAGTTTCTCTATCAACTCAGTTAAGCTAAAATTACTCACGTAAACGTATATTAAGTTTTCTACGTTCTATGTTATTGTGAGTTTATTTTCATTTAAAATATTGTTTAATTTTTTTTTAACGGTTACCAAAAAATAAATAGCAGAAGTAAGATTAGGTTTAAAATCAAGGTTTAAATACTATTTACTCAATTTTGTATATTTTGTTTTTGGAAAGTTTTGATTGAGTGTGTTTTGTTTAAAACACTCGATTCCTTTTAAAATGCTTGTAAACATTTAACATTTTAGTGCAATAAATAGATTTTTTTTAAATATGCTTGAACTTAAAATTACTTTACAGTATTTATTTTTTGTCTTAGAGCAAGTTGTGACTCTTCGGTGAAATTTTAAAAGTTGATTGCATATAAATAATTATATAAACAGCCACGTCTTGACATCTATAGACATTTGGATAAACGGACGGATTGAACTGTTGACAAAAAGTTTCTGTCAGAAGTGGGATTCGAACCCACGCCCTCATTGAGGACCAGAACGCCCAGTACCGCTCATAGCGGCAAGTTTGCACTTGAGTCTGGCGCCTTAGACCGCTCGGCCATCCTGACATACTGCTTGCAGCTATAGAACTGTGTAGTGGCTTTTTAAAATTAATTTTCACATTTTGTAGATGCTTATTTTCTAATGTGCCCATTGAGCCCCTGCCAGTCAGTCTGGAGAAAACTGACTTTGTGATATTGTACCACCTACCAGTATTACCAGTGTTAGTTTGATGAAATATAACAGTCTCATAGATTTATGTCTCTGATTCTTGTGGTAGATCATCTGAACACAATTTGTGAGGAACTGGTAAATAAACTAGTCTTATAAAATATGTGTAGGTAATTTCTGTCCACCGTGTTTTGTTCTGGGCTATCGGGAATTGTATTGAACTGTCTGGGTTGATATTTTTCCAAATATTTTAGATATAGAAACCGGCAAACATAGCTATGTCCTTAAAATCCCACAGGACTTTAACACGAGGACGTCATGGAGTTTTGAGATGGAGTTTTTGTAGGGAAAGAAAAGAAAACTCAAGATGTTTACGTCTACTATGATTACTTGACAAAAAGTTCTTTTACAATTAATTGAATTGTGATTGGGGTTAATTGAATTATCTGTCGTATATCTGGTTGTTTTATAAGATAACAGAAGAAGGGTAGACATCCCTGCATTAACAGGTTGTATCCAATTTGTGTATTTTAAATAGAACATCAATAGTCTAAATTAGCCTGTCACATATGCTACTGTATATTCTATTACTTAGTTTTTGTTGATTTGAAAATTGGTGTGACGTAAAAGATTTTACAGTGTTAAGTTGTTCAGTTTGGCATGATATAAAAATGGTGTCTACGAAAGTAAAAAGTGATCTATATAAGAAAACTCAAACGTTATTTAATTCAACTTAGTAATGTTTATTGTAAGACCGAGGTTTTCTCGATTTTAGGTACACTACCACCACCATTCTCGTCCGCGTTCTCGTTCAGTTTCAAGCACGGGAGCCACTGTTTGATATTTAACAATAGAATCAGCAGTCGTTGTTAACAATGGATTCACAATTGAATTTGCAAACAAGATCGCAAAATCGCAAAGCTGTTATTGCAGACAGACGGGCTAATTTTACGCGACAGTAGCGCTACAAGCACTGGTGGCCAAGTGCCAAACTACTTCATACATAATGCCGCTTTGCGAATTTAAAGACCTTCGTTTCTTGAGCTTGATCGTCTCTGTGATTTGGACAGGTGCCATTTTCATATGTCAAACATTCATCGGTCTTACGAATTGGTCTTTGTTGACTTGTTCCGTAGTTAAAACTTTGCACTCTAATCCATATGAAAAACACTTATTGGTTGGTTTTAGAGATTACTAATGAAGACTTACATGAGTAATAAGTAAACGCATTGACCTTTTGGTTTAGAGTCAATGGTTCAAGTACCAACAATTAGTTATTTAGCATTTAACGTTCTGTGTTTGCGGCTAGTATACTTCAGTGCGGGAATTTAGGTTATTCCGCACATAAACCTTAGCTATTTGCGATTAAAAATGAATTGTGATTTAGCTATTTGTGTTAAATAAGTAGAAGAACGGTACGAAATAACATTATCTCTTTAGCGAAATATTTCAAAGACAATTAATTGCTGTAAGTGCAAAAAATACAATTATTGCTAAATATTAATTCGTCTTAAACAATTAGACACATGCAATTTAACAGGTGATACAATTATTCAAACAGAGATTTGGGCCAAACTTCGCATTGTTTGGATGAGAGCAGTGGTTTTAACGAACGCCTGCAAACGACGGATACTGCGTGGTAAGCTGTAGTGTAAGTAGGTTGTATACTAGACAATGTAGGCTGATGGAATATCAACAATCAACACGCCCATGTTGCTGAAATTATTTTAAATTAATTAGTAAATTGGAAATATAAATTCGCTTAGCTTAAAACCAACGTAGCCAAATAAAATTAGCACGAATAGAGAAAACAAAATTGAACCACACTCAGTGAACGTCTCTTAAAATGTAAAACGGAACTTTTCTTTGATGTAAGCAGCTTCGGCAACGCCTTGAAAAGTTATTAAGAATGTTTTTCAACCCCCTAATTCCCTTTCTTGTGTTTTTAATAGACTGAAAAGCCCTTTAAAGCTAGAGAGGCGAACTGGTCATAAATTGAGTTTAAAGTCGTCCAACTTTTCCAGTGACAAGGAAGATGTTTTAAGTAATGACTTTTCAAACCAATTTTTAAACACTCTATCCACTTGAAAACTTTTCCATAGTAAAAATTTAAACAGTTTGCTAAATGTTTAAAAACTAATTTTCTTCAGTCAAGAATAGTCTAGTATCTGTGAGCCCAAAATAAAATGTCATAAACTTATTAAAAAAGTCATAACATATCTATTTTCCTCTATAGACATGTTTCTAATGTGAAAAGTATAGGTGCCTGTTTTGAAAATGAAGTGTCTAATTGTCATCCCATTACCAATAAATCACTATCTGAAATTTTACACAAAGATAATTTAATGAAGTATGATCATTGGTGGTTCCAAGGAGAGACCCCCTTAAGCTAAAGCCCTACACCCTATTAGACATTGTAAAAATAAACTTAAACATATTTTTCGTCATACAAATTTTTTGACACAGTTCTGGATTTCTAGAAATACTAATGGCTTTTGAAAGTCACCAAACTGATATACAAAGAGCAAATTTTCCGGGGAAGGACCCCCAAAACCCCCTCCTGGCGTGGAAAACCCCCGGTAGTCCCCCTGGTCCTAGAACCTTTGAAAAAAAATTAGGGCTCTGTTCTCTTGGCTTTAAAAGAACTAAGATCAGGATCTGGGGAAAATATCAATTGTGATCCACAGTCCATGGCAGCAAAAGTATTACAACAATTTTAACATTTTAGTTTCATCATTTAGATTCTTGTTTGGTTAAAGACATTTATCAATTTTATTGTGCTTGTCAACTGACAGGGTTTACAATTTGTGAATATAAGGGATCATCGACATATGCTTGAATTTGAGATTTGTTAGACTCCTGCAAGGATAAAGGTGAAACAGGGCATTAAAATTACCAAAAGACAGTAACTACAATAAGCAGTAGTTTCATCTTCCCTCGTAAAAACCAATGTATTTCCAGACTTTTGCTCACCCAGCGAGTAATGTTATGTTACAAAGAAAGACAAATGACCCATCTTAACAAACTTGTGTAGCCTACCTTAACCCTATTTGACTGTAACAAATCAAATTGGGATTATCCTAGATAAGACTCTTCCTGTACAGGTAAACATGATAACAGTTGTCACTATTATCAGTTGCTTCTAACATATGACATGGTGACTTAACTGTACATGGGGCAGGTGAAGTTGACTTGTGCACTACTGCAGTACCTCTCGTGTATAATTTTTGGTTTGGGTTTAAACATGTAAACTAAATTGTCAGGTGAAGATATTTAGTTTTTTTTTCTGTGCAAAAGGGTAAAATGTTCTATTGTGGTATTTCTTAGTAAAATAGGAATGATTTACACTAAGTTGTTTTTTTTTACAAAATTATCGCAGTAGACCCTTCTTTAGGACCAGTCACAATGAAGGGGGTTCAGAAGTATACATACACATACTAAGTGTACTAATATATAAGCGTTACTAAAAATTTGAACAACATACAGCCCATAAAATAGTCAAATATTCTCATTTATTTTTGTTAAAAGTACCAGTGACTTATAAATCTTCTATATATAAAGCCAAAAGTACCCATGAACTTTTGAGAAAACTACAAGTCACACCCCCATAAACCATATACTTAAAATGTTCGTCATGACGAGAAACCTTGCGCAAAACTATCCATTATTTCATAAATTGCCCTTTAAGGTCGTAATTCCTTTTCAAAGGGAACTTTTCATATACATAATGTTAAAAATACCTCAGCTGTACTTATTTGTTTGTTATTCTTTTAATTTATGTGGGAACATTTTTGGATCCTCACCAAATTTTAACGGCAAAGGATTTACTATAAGAAGTCAGGCCACAACGGGATACCGGGGTACAACGGGATAGCTGTATTATTTTTGTTGTATGGTGCTGTAACCTAGTTTTGGTACATACAATTTTACAAAAGTCACTTTTAATCTCCAACACCCCTTTACATAGGCCTCAACCCAATGCATGTATATGAAGCAAAATCAAGGAGTGAGATGGAACAGTAACATGCAATTTTCTTAAAGCACCAAAATACCAACCTCGACTGAGCCAAAAAATGTTTACCGGTGTAAAAAACTATCAGTTTTCAGTACAATATAAAATCTAAAATTTAATAGTTTTTAGACAACGTTTCCATACTGAATCAGAAACAATCGCAAAATAGAAAATGTAGTTTTTGCCATAAAGCTTTTGCAATCAGCTGATTTTCAGAAATGAGACCAAGGCCTCGTGGCAATCAAACTGGATGAGTCTTGGAATTAAAGCTTCAGAACTGTCATAAACCTAACAAAGTGGGTCAAATCACTTAACTGATTGGACTCTGGTTACATAATGGGGAGGGTTTAGTGCTATATTCTCATTTCACTTACTGTTAATTTTTATCACTATGTTTTATGTGTAACGTCATATGGTATTGTTGAGTTTGAAAGTTGTACTGCAGTGAAATGGTTTTGCGCTTCAAAAGAAAATAATTAGAATTGTAGCTAAAGTACAACCAACAACTCCATGTAAAACCATCTTATGTTTGAACACTTATGTAAAACACACTATACGTAATACGATTGATTATTGGATACAGAAGTTGACATCCGGCATCCCATCTATATGGACCAGCTTTTGCAAATGTTTTGCTAAAAGGAATGTAGTTGTGTGAGTCAGTCACAGAATGCGTTATTGTCTAAAACTCTATTTTCTACCTTACTTTTTTGGTGCTGACATACTTGATGAACCTAATAGTTGCTATAGCTCACAATAACTCATTCCATTAGTTTAGTTTGGTAAAAAAAGCTTGTGTATTTGACAGAAATTTGTAATTTAGATCAGCGCAATCGTTGGTGGCTCACATCAACTACTACGAATTTGATTTAAAAACTGGCTACAACTTTAATATGGGGATGGAATGTCTTGTACATAATTAATATAACATCAATACATAACCGGGATTTTTAAATATTTTGTAATTTGTAACCCTTAAAAAATTGTTGATGATTTTTTTCCCTTTAAGAAGATGTTTATTTCATTTTCTGGTGAAGTATTTTTATATGGTGAATAGTTTGATTTAAAACAGTTTATGTAACAATTTCCAAATTAAAATTAAATCAGAAAATGAAAAAAGTTGACCAAAAGGTTGTTTTAAATTAAATATTCTCATTCAATTCATACCATAAAGGGATTTTTTTAAACTGCAATCCTCTCATAATACCCTAACTAAAGTAAGATCAGAAACATTACGAAGTTTGCAGCTGGAAGTTGTATGTACTTTCGGTAAAGATTTACAGACGATCTCACATATATTCAGGACACAAGCGACATGTTTACGTGCTAGGCTCGCTGAGCTCACATCGATCCATGGAGTACAAAGCCAATTGTTTCTTGGAGGAACATATTTAGGTTAATTGTCAAGTCTCAAGCTGCTTCCCTCTCCGGTGTAATTAACCTTTGTGATCAACCCAGCATCTCTACCTCCTAACAGAACTTTTACCTCATGTTTATTATTTATTTTTAAACACAATTAGTTTCTGTAATGTTTAAGAGTTTTGATATTTCTTTATTCATTTCTAAACTACACAGTTTCAAGCATTCTGATATTGTGATAAGACCGTATGTATTTTTTCTATTGTTTATCAGCTTTTATTGTGAAATTTGTATAAAGTTCTTTATTGTGATACCTTACTTTGTACACAATATTTAGGCGGCTTGAGGGGAAGTTCCCCCACCACCTATGAAAAGACCACACGCGAAAACTTTATTCCATTAAGAAACGTAATGCTATTCCATCAAGAATATAAAAGAAGGCGATTAGAGACCAAGAATCGTTACCAAAATATAAATTTCAATCAGAGCTATGTCATCTAGTCATGGCATTCGTGCATGAGCGCTCATTCTGTGTTCGCTAAATTGTTTTATATTAATCTTACATGCAATCTCCATCCCGCGACTTTCTATATTACTTTCCACAATGCACAAGAATCCACCCAAAATATATTTGCTAATAAACTTACTTCATTGAGTATTTTATTTGTTGTGTTATGTATTCGTACTATCTTCGACCAATTGAAGAACTAAACATTCCATCCCTGTGTTAAAGGTGTCACCAATAATGAAAAAGTGGAAGTAGGTGCACTGCAAGATGAATGGAGTAAAATTTTACTCCATTCATCTTGGGTGCACTGAGCCACCGAGGTGACTCTGACAAGTACGCAGACTTTTTAACCAAGTTAAGCTGATAAAGAAGAAAATCAAAGGCAGAAATATAAGTTAGTCTGTAGCAAATTCTACTAGTGACGCATTCAACTATGTTCTTGTAAATAAAAATTGGCAACAACTGGTCGATATAGATATAATATCTACTTCAGTCTCCAAAAGTTAAGTCATTGGTACTATGCAAGAGATACATTATCTGACCATTTGTGTAACTAGAATGACAGTAAGGAAGGATGAAAGAAGGTTAGTAAGTTAAAAGAAATAAATACAATTTGTATACTTAAGGTCGCAAATTTAATATATATTTTTAGATAATGAAACTACATTAAAAAATATCAGGTTATCCACGCCTACACCTGACCAATAGTAATTTTAGACATTATATATTAACTAGTGGCTTGTAGGGACATAAGTCCCTAAAATGCTCAATAATATAAAATAAATTATTCTAATATTTAAACAAACAAAGAAATATATTATCTATGTGTCAGAATAGATATCCCTGTATATATGCCATATCTTATGTGTAAAAAACAGTTTGTTGTTTGTCTTTGTTGATGTTATTTTCAATAAATCATTCGAATCACTACATAGATTTAACTCTGCTAAAGCAAGGCCACACTATAAAGGCAGCAAACATATAATTGGTTGTGAATAAATACTGGTTTATTAAGGTAGCTCGTTAATTATTTATTCAATGTGGTTATTTCTTGTTAAACACAAGTTTGAAAAGTTTCACAGTAAAATAATATATTTCCACATTCTATATAACGTAACTAAAAAGTCTTAATTATTATAGGTAACGTTATCCCTGGTTTTATATAGTACATTGCTGAACTTACTGGCAAATAAGTATAATCCAAATGTTAACATTGCGTACTGGCTTGATGATAAATCACGATCAGCTGTATGAAGTAAACAAAAATTAGCAGAAAATGGCTTCTAATGCTATTCTTATGGAGAACATTTTACGTTATATCTCGTTTTCTGGTAACTTTATGGAAATTCTGCTATTTTTCCCGAGTCCCTGGGGTCAAGACCTTTAATTTAAGACCCCTCCCACTTTTCTGCGACTTACCAGACGTCCAAAATTTTCTGGTAAAGATTTTGTCTTACAGAATTATATATAAGGATTTTAGCTATCATTATTTCAATATATTTCAAAATGATGAGTTAGAATTACTAAATCTCTACGCTTATGTATCCAAGGTTTTCTTTGTAGCAGGTGCTCTTAATTAAGTCTATTCACAGAGTTATCCCGGTTAACCGATGTTTAGGCAGGGTTACCAACTTAGTTAATCAAGACAATCAGCTGGGACATAAGACACTGGTGACATGTGTAGTAGAACTAAATTGTCTACCATGATCGTGGTGTGCAGACGACAAACTCAACTGATTATGTGCCAAGTTAAATTAAACTTAAATTAGACAATAAACTTTTAACTGATTGAAGTGATTGGTTTCGAACAGTGTTCTAAACTTCTGGATTTAATTGATGTGCTGCATCATATTTTTGGTCAAAATTGTTCATAACAACAGATGAATAAGTGAATATATACAACATATATCTAAGCCCGCTCAGTGTTAGGAAAGTTACGTTAAACCTTGTTCACACCAGACATTACAACCAAATGTTTAAAACGGCAAGTGTTAAAACATGTTAGTTGAAGACAAAAATTATTTCTCACCGACAAAAGTTTGAAATTTTTTATTGTAAACTCCAATGCAAATGTGGCTTAAAAGGTTATGTTAACTTCTTGTTAAATACAAAATTTTTATTTTAAGCATTGGAAAAATTGTTTTGTCACAAAAAAAACTGAAACAGACTCTTAAATTGGTTTAAAAAATACTTGCTTTATGATAATCCTTAAAAATTGCTTACAGCAACTAGTTTCAACTCCCAGTTGGTGTTGTCTTCAGGCTGTACAAGGACATACTATTATAGTTTCCCTCTTTGGCAAGTTAATTTTTTTTTTTTTACATGAAACCGTGCATAATCAAGCTCAAACAACACAAAAGCACACTACACTTAAACATATAAAAAAAACCAGCTAATTGTCAAATGCAAACTCCGCGGAAGTTGAGTGTAGACTGACAACTTTTGTTTAAAACTTGTATTGCATAAACTCCGATTTATTTAAAGACGGCTTAACACTTAGGACATTTTAGACAAATTGAATTTACAGTCAAATGTTCTTTAAAATGTAAAACCATTTTATGGTACCAATTAGTTACTGTAAGGTTTTTCTATAATTTTATTTTTAATAATTTCTTTGATCACAATCAGCTATAATGTGCTGTGTATATATTGGTTAGTGTGTCCATCATTATTTGGTTCATTTTGAATTAAACTTTTATTGTTACAAATTAGTTGTAACTAGCTTAAGTTATTAAATTCATGAACACAACCAAAAGGTCTCTGAAAAATTTCCATAGTTTGTTGTATAACTACAGTAGGGACACTAAATGTATTTCTAGCAAATTATCAGATTTTTATTACTTTAACAATTAATTGTAAGAATTCAAACCAATATTTAAGTTCTGAAACATATCTTTTTTAAATTAATTATAGAATTTAAACACACAGCTGAAGTACGGAAAATATTGTTTTTGCTGTAATTTCAATGTTAATTCCTAAATAAACATGGTTAATCACTCACAGTGTATTGACAACACATTGAAACTGTTTGTTGACTAAAAGCAAACATAGCTCTTAATTAAAAACTGTTTGATGACAATTTGCTTGTTACGAATAAACTGACAAAAAATGTGAGTACTCAGTGAAAGTAGTGACAATAATTTATTTGAACCATTTTACTAACATCTTCTTTATAAGCCAACATAAACTCAACTCTTTTGTTTACATTCTCTCCTTTAAGTTAATAACATGTGTTTTAATTATTAGTAAGCATACAATATTAACATTGACAACAGCTGGCAATTTGAAACCAGTAAATTAAACCATCGACTATAGGTTAAACCAACACAGCATATATAACATTGCTCTTAACAAGTTTGTTTCAAATATTATACTTTTCCTAAAACTTTAAGGAAATATTGGGCTGAATCTTAAGAAAGTTGAGAAGGTACTGTACAAAAATATTCCAAGCTGGAGTCACCCTTATTTGATTTCATCAGAATGTCAACTGTTGTTTAAAAAAAAATGTATTTAAAAAATTTTTGTTTTCCAAACAAAACAATTGTTTACATACATCCCAAAACATATTCTAATGACAAAGTTACAACATCGTAGTAATATAACTTCCATATGCAACATGCACTAACCTTACTTTGTTGTTTGCAACAACTTCAGCTCTGCAAACTTGAGATTACCATCATGTAAATCACTCAGCCAACAGACTAATTTTTACTTTGTATCATTTTGAAAATATGTCTTAATAGGTAAAATCTTATCGATTCATGCTGTAAATAATAACAGATACAAATTTCATAATCTTATCCTGAGATAGATCTTTTTGGAATTCTTACTGAATTATTTCAGACAATGCATAAATCAATCTTTCCTTTACAGGCGTTGCAGGGACGGTGGAAGTGCATTTCGAGAACAAGGATGGAGGGTTTTTCCTGCGGCATGCAGCCCGCACACAGTACCCGGCCGCTGTGGACTTGGCTGGGGCGAGGGACCGAGGGGAGGCTCCACCAGAGGGCAGCACTGTGCTCAGCGTCGACCGCTTCACTGTGTTCCAGACCTCCCAGCCTATGTCTGTCAGAGCAACTTACGGGCCTTTCTCTACCAAGCAGACGGTCCCGGCTAGGTATGCATCCATATGGGTAGATTCTCTCTTATAACTAGATGTATGTTACACACTAGTTAGTTACACATTAGTTGTTAGTTACACATACAGTAGGTCGTCTCAAAAAGATTTAGTCACAAACTCAAAGTTTTTACCTAGCTGTGGCCACCCACACCCCCATTGGTAAAAAAATATTTAACATGTGTTTTGTCCTAAACACGTAGCAGAGGTTTTTGGACACGGTTCTAAGATGTTAAAAAAACACAAGGGGCTTCTTCAGAATAAAGAATTAAAGAGGCAGTCTTACCGTGTCCGTTACTTTGTAGAAATAAAAATTTCAATAGAGTGTGGATAACATAGAAGATTGAATAATCAAGACTTTACCATAGAATAGATTTATTTCAGCCTTATTATTACTAGCCAATTTTACATAATATGATGTCTCATTGGAAGATCTACAGTAGACCAGTGTTTAAAGTTATTTTGCTAATTTACTGTTTCTAACAGCTGTCCTGATATTAACTATTTTATATCTTGTTTACTTTTTTTCAGTTGAAGAAAATTTTTGTTTGTATTTTTTTTTTTTAGTGTGTATTTTTAAAAGTTTCAATTTTCATTAGCCTTTATTCACGACAACGTTTTTAATACTTAGTCAGAATCATCTACAACGATAATTTCTGGATTTTTATACACAGCAATGCCCACAGCATACTTAACATCAAGTCTTTCACGAATATCCTTCATTCTACGTTTTATTGTGTTGTAGTTAATATTTACTGAGTTGTGAATTAAGCGATCTTCTAAACGCTTACCATTACGACAGCTTCTTTGTGTGACTGTGCTGTCATAGAACTCATAGTTGTTGAGAAAGTCCATCTCCATAACTTGACGTAGGTGTTGTGGAAGGTTGATTGAGTAGTCGTCCAACATTCCTACAACTGCGACTCTGAAGGTTTCATTTTGTATGTATACGTTGTACTTGTCCGCTTCCCTTGGGTGTTTGCCCCGTTCGTACCCGGGCTCGTAGTACGGCTTCTCGCTCATGATACTCTGGATGGTGACAAGAACACTTGATATATTCTGAGCGGGAGTCCACTCTGGACCACTCCACGTATTTAAGATGCTGAGGCAGACTTTACCGCTGTCATAGAAGTTGGGGTTGAATCTGACTGATCCACCACCCGTGGTCATCAACTTTACTTTCGGAGGTTCAAAAGGGTAGTTTGGAGGGAAAAAGATGATAAAGTAGAAGAAACCTCCGTCGTAAGGGGTATTTTTGGTGCCTTCGATCAAACAATGGAGGTAGTTCATGTCGTCCTCGTCAACTACTGCAGTGACTCCTCGAAGTGGGTCGTTGAGTATCGTGGTAATGTCATGCTTGATTCTCCTCAAGTTCAGAGACGGATTGACCCTGGTAGGAGTGTTTTGTTTTCTTCGATTAAACAGGTCCGAATCCATAATTGTAACTCTGGAGAAATGTTACGATTTGCTAGCACAAGAAGATTGGCACGCGTATTTTGCTCAAGTAATGATTCGAGCTAAATAGTTAAGACTGAAAATAATTTAGATAGATGGATAAATGTAGATTAAATCATGTCTCAAGTACTGACCCATTAGTATGACGTCACTTTTTGACGTCATATTCACTTTCGATCGTTTTGTATAATATTGTATTTCAATAAGGACACAAAAAGGAATGTTATATAACAATAAAGTTTTTTAGCAATACGATTCGATTTTTTAATTTCCTTTAGCAGTGAACGTGTTAAGCTCTTATTATTTAGTTAGCGATTAAATTTGTAATTTTTTAGCCATTATTTAAGTAAAAATTGGAAACCCTATCAGTCAAATGAAAATTGACTTAGCCTGAAGATTTGCTGTGACGATGGTGTTTTTCTCCTATTCTAATATGTTAAAGCACCAGTTTGTTACATACATTGTTGTGTATTGCTACAGATACATAGTGCCAGACCCAGTGCCGATGAATGCCTCCACTTTGGCACTAGACATGGAGCTGAGCGGAGGACATCACTTGGACATGAGTGCCCATGTGGTCCGGGGTGAGATCCCCCGGGACTCTCCCGTGCTCCGGGTTCTGTTCCACACTGGCGCCGACCCAAGGCTGCCCAGGCACCAGCAGGTAAATACATGGTGGTTTAGGGTTGAGGAGTATACAATCAGTGAATAAAATACAACTAATTTTAACCGTGCTGCAGCGAAAACAGCTAGTTTCAATATGGGCCTGTAGAGCTAAAGTAGTTCCTTTTCATCTCTAAGAAAAAAAGAAACGTATTGTGTCGAGGACACCAGCTCTACATTTTTCTGACTTAAATATGCTTCCACTGATTTTCCAAATAATAAAGCCCCAATTAATGGAATTACTAGGCCGCAATGAGACAAAATTGAAACTCCACAGTCCCAGCCTACCGAAACAGCTGTAGCACTAATAATTCATAATGAAGCGTCTGTGCAATGTTAGTTAGTTATTATTGTTGCCGCGGTTAGTTTAAGGAATGATGAAGTATGACAAAAAAATTATTTCATCGCACAGGCCAATGTCTATATCTATGTCTTTGCCAAAGTCTCTATTTTCCAACTCACATAACACTCTCTGTAAAAATCTTTCATGTAACTTGAAGGCTATATTTGCGGTGTCTCAGGTGTGTATACAAGTACATGTGTCCATGGGTGATCGGCCGGCCCTCACTGCAGCATGCAGCCCTGACGGCGAGGACGGAGTTTGTTTGACAGAGATAACCATCCCTCCCTCCTGGTGGCCTCCGCTCCCCCTCCCCGACGTGGACGGCCGACCTGGCAAACCCGTCAAGACTCCACAGCGGACTGTTAAGGTGATTTTCCTCAAACAGTTTCAAAAATATACTCTTTGGTATTTGTTTTCCTTTGCGAATGGAATTTTTATGTTTTAAGGGAACAATTTGAACTTTTTTTGGAATTAAGTTACAAGAATATTATTACAAAACTAAAAGTCAATTTTGGCAGCAATTTGAGCAGATCTTTTACTTATACTGAATTAGACAACCAATCTGTATGAACGTGTCATTTAAATAATTATTACCATTTATATGGAATCTGATTGTGTCCTCAGAGAAACATATTTTAACAAAGTCACATATTTCAATAAGGCTGTCCCCGAGTGTGCTTCATTTGAAGTTAAATTTATCCAGGTTGGGACATGACAGATCTTCAAGCTTAGAAAAATGTCAATGTAGTGAGTTACATCCTTCAACACAAAGAAGATGAAGTTTCAAGATTTTTTTTTCTTTTTTTAAAGAGGTTGGCGGCCTCTTTTAACCTTGCATTTGCCCGTCCACATAGACTAAGCGCCCGTGCGTGGATCATTTACAGCAAAGCAAGGAGTGAGCCGGTACAGTACAAAGGTGAACTGTACTGATAAATTTTAGTGGCAGTGACCAGGATCCGAACCCACGACATCGCTGCCTTGGGCCCAAAGTCCGCGACGCTACCGACTGAGCCACCGACTCACATA
Source organism: Macrosteles quadrilineatus (assembly GCF_028750875.1). Lineage (NCBI taxonomy): Eukaryota > Metazoa > Arthropoda > Insecta > Hemiptera > Cicadellidae > Macrosteles > Macrosteles quadrilineatus. The sequence goes on from NW_026542594.1 coordinate 186,808,304, forward strand.
AACATTCATATTCTGATGAAGATGACTTCACTACAAGTCCCAAAGTTGCGGCACAAGTAACATTCAGATTACAAAGAAGCAGACATTTAAAACCAATTTTCACAACTATATTTTAACCATAAATCGATTCCTAGGGTTGAACTACAATAACGTAGTTGACATGTTGCAGGTTTCATACTCAGTACTAGAACCTCGCACGTCAGACCTGGCCGAGTGTATTCCCCGAGTGCAGATCCAGCCTGTCACTCCCCTCTCCTCTATACCTCTGGTCCACGCGAGAGGTAGCTACAGAGAACTACGCAGTGACGACCACCTCGCCTTGCTGTTGCCCCACGCCGCTCTCTTCCCTCGCTCCAGACTACACGTCCCCGTCTTCCTGAGGGTCAACCAGGAATTCTCCATCTCCGGGTTCATCCTCAGGTAAGGAATGTTTACTGAAATGTGTATGGATCAGAGACTAATTTCAACATCTTGAGAACCAACCTTGTATAGGTTATTGAAAATTTTGATTAGGCGGAGTTTTGTCATAAATCAATAATTGTACAGTAATGCCATATATTGACTTTAATGTGTTAACTAATCGGCCTTGTAGAGAATAAAGATTATGCATTTTGCGTTCATAGCTATCACACACTCTAGTTTTAAGATTAGCAAGGCGAGCAAGTAGGAAGTCTCTACATAATAAGATGTGTTTTTACAATAAAATTAGATATTAAGGGTTTGTTAGATACTTTCAGTTTAAAATTTTATTTCACCATGTTTTTATTAAAATTTAAGTAATCAAAAACTGGAAGGCAGACAAATAACACTAAGCTCAAACAATAACTAATAATCGTACAATAACTAATTAATGTTTAAAAATCAGACATTATCCAACTTTTTCGAATTTAAGAAACATCTCCAAGATTTTTTATGTCAAATTTAATTTTCCTCAGAGCTCGGGTGAAGAGCGGACTCCGGGTGTTGGGTGCAGAAGTGAGTGACCGAGACGCCTGGAACATGAGTCTTGACGTCAACCCGAAACATACAGTCGCAACTGTCACGGTTTTCCGACGATCCATGGACAACGACGGACAGGACAAGAAAACTCTACCTAGGTGAGCAGTCCAGCTATGGAGACCAAAGTAATGATAATATTCTATGGACACTAAGCAATAAAACAAATAAAAACATGTTCATAAGCATAATATAGTAATTTAGAAGTGGTGATAGTGGCAGAGTTCAAAGAATTTTTTCATCAAATCAAATCAAATCGTTTATTAAGCCAGAATTAACAAAATATTGTACAATTTGTATTGGCTAAGTCATCATTACAACTATTTACAGAGGTCTTAGATCAGGAAAGAGACAGAATCCAAGCATACCTCTGACTGAACAGAAACTTGGAATTATAGTAATAATAAAAGTTATATATTTTGGTTACTCTATAAATATTTAATTTCTCATTCTTCGACATTATCTAATTAAATCTTGATACCTAGTCTTTTTTCAATCTAACGTTAATGACTTTAATCCTCAATAAATATTCTATCAATGTAGATTAACATGGTTGGTATCACCAGCGTAATCTGTTTCCTACTAATTGTTGGTCGCATAAATTTGTCCCGGTCAGCCCAGGTGTGTGTGAGAGAGAGAGAGAAAGATTAATCTGACCACCTTACACTAACTGGCGATCTGTCCTCGTCTGCATGTTCCTTCTCTTTGTTTTATCCACCTAACAAGCGTTACTTAAACAAATTGTCAATGTCAGTGAATGACACTCTTGCATGTTGACATGTAAAATATTTAACAGTTTTGTTGACTGATTAATATTTTTAGAAGAAAAATACATTATCTAAGCTCAAAAAACTGCTAAAAAATATGTTTTTTTATTTATATATATTAAAAAACAGTGGACAAGTTTTCTATTAAAGTAATATACTACTAAATAAAAAAACTGCATTAAATAAAAAAAAAAAAATTATCTATGGAATTTTAACTTGTATCATTTAATTTGAATAGATTCCATTTCAATCTTAATCAGGATACCTCTGATCTGTTTTTGGCTGTGACGGTTAAATGTGAACGGTAGACATTTTGTATGGTAAATTGATTTATTATAGTCCACCAAACAATCGAGAGCAAGCTTGTCTAGTGGAAGATCACTGAGGTTCCCAGTTTAAATTCCACCAATGACCAATGGATCTTAGCTTTGTGACCACGCCATGACCCTCTAGTTGTGAACATCTGCGGCGGTCGCCAAAAAATCTTAAACAACTTCTGTGGTCACTGGTACATAATCATCATGTGCAATCGCGGCAAAATCATGAATATCTCTCGCTATGGCACAAATCATTTCACTGATGTTCTGAGATCAAAAGTCGAGCCCCTCACACACCTCAAATGTAAATTACCGAGCTTAGGTCTATAATTATTTTCTGCCCGTTACCATTCAAATCTACGCGACATACATAGAATGTAATTGCGTAAAAGCCATCATTGTCTTGCAATACTTGATCCCTCCCTATGTCCCTAGGGTGGAGGAGGTGCTGTGCTGGATGCTGGAGGTGGTGGAGGACAGTGCAGAGTTGTGAGACGACGGGAGGATTGTATGGAGTGTCCGCTACGTGCTAGAGGTTGTCATTGTCTTGCAATGCTTGACCCTCCCTATGTCCCTAGGGTGGAGGAGGCGCTGTGCTGGCTGCTGGAGGTGGTGGAGGACAGTGCAGAGTTGTGGGACGAGGGGAGGATTGTATGGAGTGTCCGCTACGTGCTAAAGGTTGTCATTGTCTTGCAATGTTTGATCCCTCCCTATGTCCCCAGGGTGGAGGAGGTGCTGTGCTGGCTGCTGGAGGTGGTGGAGGACAGTGCAGAGTTGTGGGACGAGGGGAGGATTGTATGGAGTGTCCGCTACGTGCTAAAGGTTGTCATTGTCTTGCAATGTTTGATCCCTCCCTATGTCCCCAGGGTGGAGGAGGCGCTGTGCTGGCTGCTGGAGGTGGTGGAGGACAGTGCAGAGTTGTGGGACGAGGGGAGGATTGTGTGGAGTGTCCACTACGTGCTAGAGGTTGTCATTGTGTTGCAATGTTTGATCCCTCCCTATGTCCCCAGGGTGGAGGAGGTGCTGTGCTGGCTGCTGGAGGTGGTGGAGGACAGTGCAGAGTTGTGGGACGAGGGGAGGATTGTATGGAGTGTCCGCTACGTGCTAGAGGTTGTCATTGTCTTGCAATACTTGATCCCTCCCTATGTCCCTAGGGTGGAGGAGGTGCTGTGCTGGCTGCTGGAGGTGGTGGAGGACAGTGCAGAGTTGTGGGACGAGGGGAGGATTGTATGGAGTGTCCGCTACGTGCTAGAGGGACAGGAGAGGCGAGGTCATCACACCCGCGGGCCACACAAGGATGATGAGCGAAAGAAGATCACTGCCAAGATAGAGATACAGAAGGACGACATACAGGCGGTCCTACCGATATCAAAGGTAAACACTAGAAAATAATGTTTACCATTTTGATAGTATAAGACACTACAGTTTATTTTAATCACTAGGGCTTAAAGTGACTCTCTATTACCCGAGCTCGCCTTGTTCGGAAAATGAGCGAGGGTTGAAAACACACTTTTTTTTTCCCATGTGGTGAACTATTTTTTTTTGTCATATTGCAATATTTTAACAAACTGAGTTGGAAAACAAAAATAATTTTAATTTAAAAGATATCCTTTCAAAATAACTTCCAACTTGTTTTCAATTTTGCTAATACAAATAAGCAGCTTTTTAATCTTAATATCCGGGGTCTTGTAGTCATCATCATCACCATATCTCGCGGTTACAGAAAATCATCATCGCCTTCTGTGCTTGCGGCAACACTTCCTCAACAATTTTACTCCTCGTATTATTACACTGTTGTTATTTTGACAGAACTGGGAGGTGATCAACACGGCAGTATTGACGGGACGTCAGGTGTCCCAGGCTATGAAGGTGTTCATCGTCAGTCAGGCTGGCAAAGTGGCTGACGTAACTCTGCAGTCCTCTTGTCACTCGGAAGATGAAAGTGTCCTCAAGGTACCCTAACCCAAAGGTTTTTTCTTTATACGCCGCACATAAGTTCTTGTATTTTAATTAAAGTTATATTAGCCTATTTCTAACTGTGTAGAACATACATCACTAATTGTTATGCTGATAATTTGGTCTCATTGCGGAAGTAGAACAGCAACGAAACATTACTGCAGGATTGTTAAAGGTGCTTCAAACTAGGGATGGACGAGATTGGATTTTTAGTTCGAGACGAGACGAGACGAGATTTTTTATTTCTCATAAAATTTCGAGACGAGATCGAGACGGGATTTCCCTTCTCATACACAACGGGAAATGCATGTTCGGAATTTTTACCTGATTTTGTAACATTGTTAGATGACTGTTTAAATACAAAAATAATTATAATAGGCAAGAATATTTACAATCTTTTATTAAAAAACATCAGCATAACATTTTTTTATTAATCACACCTAACTTATTAAAAATGCCTACGATTAGGAAACATAGTGATATCAGTTAGGATAGAGTTCAACTTATCCTAAAATAAAATAAATCATAAAATAAAATAAATCATAAAATAAAATATTAATTTTTATAAAATAGTTACTTGTTTTGACTTTTTTTATAGTAATAAAACATTCCTCACACTGCTAACACTTAACAAAAAACTCTTCAAATGTTATTAAAATAATTAAAGTAATATTTACATTTGAAGAATTAATTAAATAAGAACGCCTTCGCAAAGGAAACGCAACTACAACACGCTCCTGTATTGCGGGTATTGCATTGACTTTCTGCAGGCGTTTTTTTTTTGTTCTTTTTCTTGTCTCGATAAAAATCTCGGCCAAAAAGAAATCTCGTCTCGTGTAACGAGATTTAAAAATTCCCGAAATTTCGAGACTTGACCATCCCTACTTCAAACTTAAATAATGGAAAATAGAAATAATTATTGTACATTTTATTCATGATATTTTATCATTTGTCAAATTTTTAAAAAGGAAAATTTGTGATTTTTTGTTGAATTTTAATTTTAACTGCTGTTTCACTTTTTCTTTTTAGGATCCATACCTATAGATTTACAACTGTTGGGTTAACTGTGGGTATTGAATAAAATTACCATTATTTCCTAATTTCACCTGAGTAAAGATGTTTCCTAATTTAATTTACTTTTCATACAAATGATATTTTATTTATTTATTTTTTACTTTCATAGACATTTTTTTTTCAAATTTGCATAAAATTATGTATTATCTACCAGTTTACATTATAAGCAACTAATATTTAAATTTGTTACGTAAACTTTTAATTTTTAACTATTGATATTAGTAAAATTGCTAAGATAAAAAGCATTATTTGTTCTCCAACTTGGAACTAAACTAGCTGTAACAGTGGTAGTTTCCTTTACATATTTTAGCCATTACCCTGCATTAATGAATATTCAGATCCACTCGCTGCTTATATTTGCATCCCCATACGTCCCGACAACTTTTGTCTGACTGAGTTAAATAGCGATGAAATCTGTTCCGAACTTTCCAACTTTTAATGGTGGTAATTAACTTGGTGTAATGTGGGGAAGTTTTCTCATTAATTAGCACTAAAGCTATAATAGCACTTATCACCGCTTTGCTGATTTAAAGTTTCATAAAGTTTTTGTTTGAGTTATTAAAAGAGTAAAAAGCTAGGTGTAGTTAAAAATGTTTCTTTTTGGCTTTATCAAAATTTATTGACTAGTTGGTGACCATTTTATTGTAGGCCAATATTTATATCTTGTAATATAAAGTTTGAGTGGTTCAATGTATTTTATTTATCATTTTATTTCTTATTTTAGCTCCTATAAAATTAAATGGTCTAATCACAGGAGTGACATGGTTTTAATGGCTGGCCTTGGATTCTGGTCTGTGAAGGAAAATGTGTTTTCTTAAGCTCTGAATAGATTTTTGTTTATAAATGACCACTATAGGTTGCATCACTTTACGCTGGTACACTGTATCTTGAGTGTTGGGTTTGTTGCAGGTTTCCTCGTCTTGTAGCTCTGTGTACGTAGATGGATCGGAGATTCGAGGGTCGTGGAACGCGTCTGTTCTGGTCAAGTACGGGACTTACACTGGCCTCGCTCGCTTCACTCTGTGGATGCCAGAGTTTCCACTGGAAGTCAGCGTCAACGACTTCCGTCTTAGTCAGATCAAGGGTTGGAGAGTGCCTGATGAACATCTAAGGTTAGCCAACACAGCTGTTTGTAGTAGCTTGTAGCAGTTTACGATGCTTTACTTTGGTAGAAAGTGATGAAAGTTAATGAAGCTGGTGACCTAGCTCCTATGGGTTCTCCTTATAAAATTATTTATGTAAAATCACCACAAAAATCATGAATGTTGTAGAAATATATTAGTTCATCCACAGCAGCACATTACATTGTTACTGCAATGGATAAATTTGAGTTGTGATTTTGATTCTGGATGATGTTTGTCAAGTCAAAACTCTGTCCTTCTCCCATTATTTTATCCTACAACAAGTGTCGTTTTGTGGGTAGTTTTGTCTAAGAAATATTGTTTACAGTAGGACTACGAACAAGATTAAGAAACGCAGCGTAGAAGATGGTAAAGGCCGATGGTCAGGGATGGTGACAGAAGATGTGGACAACACTGTGGACGATGATAAGCTGAGTCCGTCACATTGTAGATTACGATATCAGCAGAGTCCGGTTGAGGTTAGTAACTCAATCTCATAGATATTAGCTACTTACTTTCTTCACAATCCAGATATGTTATTGCACTACAACCGTTTTGTAGATTACTCTATCGTCGGGTACGTAGGGGTACACTAGGCTAAATTATTTTATTTACATTTTACACAAAATGTCTTCAAGACGACAGAAAAACATTAAAGCACGTTTATGGCTTAAAAACTGATGACCGACTAGTCTCTACAGTGGGCGAGTCTTCTTAATAAGTAATATAACACTTAAATCACTGGTTGAAGTCCCTAAGCCCAGTAACAGATGTATGAGTTGGAATGGGAACTACCTTAACCTTAACCTACACACACAGGTTTTACACAGGTTTTAACAGGTTTTATGGGTCTCTGGACTATGAAAATCACTGATAACTCATTTTCTGAGTTAGGAGAGATTGCAGTCACAATTTTAGGTAGGCCTTAGTTTTTTTTTTTTTTTTTTTTTTTTTTTTTCAAAACTAGTTTATCTGACTGTGATCCCCTCTAACTGGCAAAAACTCTATATTGAAGAACACCCACCACTAAAAGGATTACAATAATCCCATCAACCTCCTCAACTTTGTCCTTGTGATGTGCAGGTGTACGCCAGGTTCCTAGCAGCAGACCACGACTCTGGCCGAGTGAGCTACCTAGTGTCTCGGAGGACATGGTTGAGGGTGACAGATCTAGTCCTGGGCTTGCTCAGAGTGTCCGACCCTCGCATTGCCTCTTTACACGGCTGTACACTGCAGGGGAGAAGTGTGGGACGCACAGAAGTACAGGTAATTACGCAACACTAATAATCTTAGACGATAAAACACTTTATCACGTGATTGGTTTTGCATGTTGGTTCACAATGGTGCTCTACCACGAAACTTGTTGGATACAATGGACCAAACAGTAAAAAACCTGCAAGTAACACATGGAACACTAATCATTCCATTTTGTACCTTAATTTAACCACCAGTAATATAGATGATAATTTTATCAAGCTACTCCACAGGCAGTGCCTAAAGATGATAACATGGTCACGAAATGATCGCTTATTTGTGTTCATCATTTATCATGGTGTTCAAGGTTTAAGTAAACTTCCCCAATGCCCCAGAAGGGGTGACCAAGCTGAGAGTCAACATTGTCTCAGGTCTGCAGCTCAACATCTCACCAGACTCTGTCATAGACAACAATCAACATTATAGGTTATGTTTGCTTGTAGGTACTGTCAGCCATCACAGGACGGGTGATAGGAGCCAAGGAGGTGAGGGTGGGGAGTGACAAGGTGTCTGTGACCAAGCTGAGAGTCAACATTGTCTCAAGTCTGCAGCTCAACATCTCACCAGACTCTGTCATAGACAACAATCAACATTATAGGTTATGTTTCCTTGTAGGTACTGTCAGCCATCACAGGACGGGTGATAGGAGCCAAGGAGGTGAGAGTGGGGAGTGACAAGGTGTCTGTGACCAAGCTGAGAGTCAACATTGTCTCAAGTCTGCAGCTCAACATCTCACCAGACTCTGTCATAGACAACAATCAACATTATAGGTTATGTTTGCTTGTAGGTTCTGTCGGCCATCACAGGACGGGTGATAGGAGCCAAGGAGGTGAGAGTGGGGAGTGGCAAGGTGTCTGTGACCAAGCTGAGAGTCAACATTGTCTCAGGTCTGCAGCTCAACATCTCACCAGACTCAGTCATAGACAACAATCAACATTATAGGTTATGTTTGCTTGTAGGTTCTGTCAGCCATCACAGGACGGGTGATAGGAGCCAAGGAGGTGAGGGTGGGGAGTGGACAAGGTGTCTGTAACCAAGCTGAGAGTCAACATTGTTTCAGGTCTGCAGCTCAACATCTCACCAGACTCTGTCGTAGACAGCAATTAACATAGGTTATGTTTGCTTGTAGGTTCTGTCGGCCATCACAGGACGGGTGATAGGAGCCAAGGAGGTGAGAGTGGGGAGTGACAAGGTGTCTGTGACCAAGCTGAGAGTCAACATTGTCTCAGGTCTGCAGCTCAACATCTCACCAGACTCTGCCATAGACAACAATCAACATTATAGGTTATGTTTGCTTGCAGGTTCTGTCAGCCATCACAGGACGGGTGATAGGAGCCAAGGAGGTGAGGGTGGGGAGTGACAAGGTGTCTGTGACCAAGCTGAGAGTCAACATTGTCTCAGGTCTGCAGCTCAACATCTCACCAGACTCTGCCATAGACAATAATCAACATTATAGGTTATGTTTGCTTGTAGGTTCTGTCAGCCATCACAGGACGGGTGATAGGAGCCAAGGAGGTGAGAGTAGGGAGTGACAAGGTGTCTGTGACCAAGCTGAGAGTCAACATTGTCTCAGGTCTGCAGCTCAACATCTCACCAGACTCAGTCATAGACAACAATCAACATTATAGGTTATGTGTGCTTGTAGGTTCTGTCGGCCATCACAGGACGGGTGATAGGAGCCAAAGAGGTGAGGGTGGGGAGTGACAAGGTGTCTGTGACCAAGCTGAGAGTCAACATCGTCTCAGGTCTGCAGCTCAACATCTCACCAGACTCTGCCATAGACAACGGCTACATAGCAGAGACGTCCGTCACCAGAAAACTGACAGCTCAGTACCAGGTATCCACATCACTCTCTGGTGCTGTAGCTTTAACACTATTGAGTTTTGAGACAGCAATGCTGGTAGAATGGAGTGTAGCCTTGTTACTGACTAATATTATCAGCTGTTTCTTTAGCGAAGACAATTTATTTAAAGCCCAATTATAAGGACAGCTAGGCCTATAACCAAATGATGTTGAAGATCTATGTTAGTTATTTATTTATTTGTGACAGATATTTTCTATGATGGAATGATATTTCATAAACAAACTTTAAAATTATTTGTGATACAGTTAACCCCACTAATCCAACACATTCCATGTTGTAAAAGTCTGGGCGTTTTATTACATTGGAAATGCCTCATGGTTGTGTTCTGCAGTGTTGTTTACTTATGTTCACTTGTTATGTTTATTGTAATATTGAAACATCAACTGTAGAAAATTAATTCCATTACAAAAATCAGATATTGCACCCTTTGGATTCTATAATATTTCATATTTACCTAAACATACCCTCTCATCTTTAACATCTGTGTGCCAATCATTAATGTTTATTACCATCATTCATTATAATGATAATATTTTTCCCCTAAATTTTCATTTTATCTAACAGGAGGGCCTGCTAGACATGGAGGTCGACTTCTCGGACGGATCGACCACTCCACTACGGGACATCTCCCTCTCTGACTACTCACTGGTCGTAGACTCCCTCAGTCCCGACGTGGTGGCGTTTGCTCCCAACGCCTTCTCACACCCGCGGGTGATCGCTGTGGGGGAGGGGAGAGGGGAGTTACTGCGGGTGGCGCTCCTGACACCTGACGAGTGCCGGGTGGGACCAGCCAAGCGGACACCTCCACTAGTGTCTGCTACTGCGCAGGTTATTTTCAACTTGTATATATGGCTTTTGCTTAAAATTAAAAGTTTATTTTGTGATATATACAGTACAGTAGTGGGTTTTCTTTGTCGTGAAGAACAATAAATATTTCCAAAACTCATTATATTGAGATGCGGATGCTACTAAGATGTATTTTTACCCAAGTATGAATTAAAACACAATGTGGGATGAGTAAAAGACATGAATTGGTCTTTGTATAAAGTAGGATCACAATTTACCTTTGTGTATGATTTCTGTTCAGTAGATTTTGCTTTCTTGAGTAACAGATACACACAATAACCTATTTTTTTATTAAGTTACAAATTAGTGCTATAGTGCTTAGCAATGAAAACATTTAACCTAGCTATAATGAAGTTCCTCCTCTAAACTTGCTGCGACCTTTCAAACACACATTTTTGATCATTGCATTTTTTAAATATTTTTAACTATTGAAAAAAATTAAAATAGGTACTTTAATGAAATAATTAAAAGCAAAACTGTTTGTTTACAGGTGGAGGTAGACTTTGCCAGCAACATGATGCAACATCGTCCAGACTTTGTGCAGAATGACGGAGGAGCCAACAGTGGACGGGACCGCAAGGCTCACAGAGATACTGTCGACCTTCATGATATCCTAATTGGTCAGTCAACACTTATTTATAACCACAAATACAAATAAATTGTTAAGAATCCTTTGCATGTTGTATACACTTATTCAGGTTTTTGCCCCAAAGCCTAAACAAGATTTTAGACTTGGCTTCCTTAACCCAGCAAGGTTTTCTAAAAAATATCATTCATATTTTGTGTATATTATTAACAACTACAGAAATTCTCATTAATTTATTGAATTTGTTTTTAAAACATGAACCAAAACTAACACAAACAAATCCCTAAATTAAAACAATGCCAAGCTGCAAGCGTTGCATAAAATAGCTTCTTCCCTGTTGGGAAATTCGCTAAAACTAAAGCTGGGCCTACACATAGATACGCTCGATATGAGTGAACGAGTTCACAAAACAGACAACAGGAACATACTGATTTACTGTCCTTATGCTTGCTTTTCCTACGAATCGGCCAAGTTTACAAACAACAGACATTAATTCTACATATCTCAGATCCTTTCAAGAACAACAAATTTATCTTAAATCAGTAAGTTTCAATCTCTAGCCTGAGTATTACATTTCATTTGTCATCATGTTTCAGGAATCCCACTGAAAGACGAGAACAACCATGAGCCGACAGTGCAGGCGCGTCAACATCACAGCAGCGGAGGGGGAGGAGGCGTGCCTCACTCGCTCGGCTCACGACACCATGGCAACTCTGCCGCTCACATGACACCTCTAGAGATAGGGATGTACGTCCTGCTGGCTGCGTTCTGCTTTGCCATTGTTGTGTTTGTCGTGTCTTGCGTCGTCTACGCTTCAAAATTCAAACCACATACGCTGTCTTCGCCTGACTTGCCTCCAGGTAAATAGTGGTTTTTACATAGAAATCCACCTAGTTGGTTTTGTTGTCATATTTATCTTTAATACTGTTCCCATCACTGTGGATGCGATACTCCCTGGTGTGGATTAATGTCCGCACTAGTGAGTACTACGACTATCCGCAGTACTATATCCCGATAATTAGACCTATTCGTTAATACCAAGGCAAAAATATGGTTTGAATTCCACTATAAACTGTAGGTATATAACTGTAGGCCCTTAGTTTATGGGCTATAAGTCACTAACAAGACTACAAGACGCGCCACTAATACTAAACTCATCTCCATTCATACTTGGCTTAAAATACCTACTTTGTATGGTTGCCATTTTATAAGAAAGTATTAAAGTATTAAAGAAAAGTAAAGTTTGGGATACCCCGATATGCCAGAGCCCCACTAGTTGAAAATCTTGCTTATTTATTGTCCACCTGTTCAAACCACTTGTGGGTGAGAAAAGGTTATTAAATAAATAAAAAGCTATAAGTAAATTTAGAATAATTGAATTACCAATAATAATTGGCTTATGGCTGAGTGTCCAATCAAATACGGCATTCCTGTGGTTCTCTTTTAAGGTCGTTGTTTAGTAGGAAGGTCTCAACACAGGAGGTTACGACTAGAAGAGGCTGAAATGAAGAATATTTTGTTGCCTATGAGTGCAAAAGTGTCATGTCACTTTTTTTCTGATTTATGACAAAATGTTATGGGGATTTTAGACTTGCAAACTTGTAAAACACACTAACTGTTCCAGAACCGATCGCCATGTCAATGGCTGGCAAGAGCATTGGTAGTAGCATGATGACGCCGGTAGCCAACGGGATGATGTTGCCGAGACGACCTCCACACAACCAGGAACCGACGACCAACGCTCATGATTGGGTTTGGCTGGGACGTGCCACTCTGGAACGTGCTTCAGGTAGGGTCCCAGTGCATCACAAACAATATATACAAGTTCCGTCAGTTAAATTAAATTACATATAAAAATACTTAATTTACTTCTCATCTAAGGCATTGATTTGAAGAGAAACTCAAGAAAACTGTGAACAGCATCTACATTCATACTAACTTTCAAGTTTGAGCAGTTCTACAAAAAGGGGTGCAGCAGATGCATATTTGGTGTATGCTTTTTTTTAACAATTACATGAGGATGATGTAAATAGTGGTTGTTTTATAAAGTTATCTCTTGTCTTCAAGGTATGCTTGTGCCGGCAACTACAGCTCAAGCTATGAGAATCACCACAAACCCATCATTTGGTCACGACCAGCCTGGACCCTACCCTCGACCTCTCACAGTCGACTCCTCTACCTACGTCAAGGACCGTCCCAGGCACAGAACACCTCCTCCTGCAGACAACCAATGGAACCTGTGAGTCAACACTTTCTCCTTATTTGCAAGCATCTAAATTAAATTGCGTTTGCAAAGATCATTATTACAAAGGATACTTTATTTGAATTCTGAGGTAAATAGTCAGACTTGTCCTGTTGATATGTGTTTTTAACACTATATTTCAGGAGGTACGGAAAACCTTTGTTTTCAATTGACCCTAAATCCTACCCTACTAATAGGTTAGGTTGGTTAATTAGGTGGCTAAATGAAGGGATAGGATTTAGAGTCAATTATAACCAGAAAGAGTTTGCCCACCTCCAGAAAAGTAATGTAGTATAACTTAACCATCCAGCAAAATTTTTTCTCATAATTTAAATAAGCGACATTTTTCTACTTTGATATCTTGTCCCTTTATTTGAAGGGCGTTAACATTAACAAGAAATAAAATACGCACACGGACATTAAAAACATGAACATTTAGGGCAGTAAAACTATTTTTTTTATCAAACTCACATCTAGTAATTGTTCCAGGTCTCCGACCCCACCGCCTCTGCCGCCCCACGGTGTACCTGTGGAGGGTGAATACCGACCGCCTGTCCCGCCACACCGCAACTCAACTACTGAACCCAACATGAACATGAACGAGAACATGCTGCACAGGATAAACAAACCGAGGGAGTACAACCGAGGAGGGAGAACGCCTGAGAACGGAGCCCGTCGCCATCACCACCATCACCACCACCATCGCAGCAAAGGCGGACGACACCTTACGAGGGCTCCGCAGCACAACATGGAAGAAGGAGACGACACGTTTGTGGAACTCAGCACCTCGGGGAACGGGGAAGTCAAACGAGCCACCATTGTGGGCAACCCGATGTTCTCGGCGGACGAGGAGCACAGAGCGAGGGAAGATCTTTTGGCCCTCGAGGATCTCAATCTCGGAATGGATTATCAGCAGATAATGGAGTATTTCGACAATCTGAAAGAGTCTAATGCTTGACTCAAGTAGGCTGCTGGTTGGAGAGCCTCAAGAGATGAGTTTTCCCTTTGTTGGTTTCAAAGATTTGTAGGCTTCAAGAATCATTAAGTTGTGCATTTAAAAAAGAAGAATTTGAAATGTTTTTTCCTCTGATGAAAGAGGTTGCTGTCAAAAGAATGTAGACTTTGAAAATACGTATTTAATATTTCATAAGGTTTTTGCCAGTATTTGAATAAATGGAAATGTAAAAAAAAATAACAGCATGAAAAAACCGTGGAAATTTAAATTAAGTGCTTATTGCTAAAGATTGCAGACTAATGATGGTATTAAATACTACCTGTCAGGTACCCACAAAAATACTTATCACTGTATTGTTTTTTGTTTTTTTTTTACTTGTTATGCTTTGAAACCGTCAAAGGGATAATGTTGACGACAAAACCACTGTATTCTAGTCAGGAGTTTCCCGCGAGGAAACCTTAACCATACCAAGAGAAATAATATTGACGAGTTGTCTGTGAATAGATTTATCTACGTGCGTGTCATATCAGTGCTTTAACATAGTTGTTCCTACCTCCCGCAATGATTGCTATATCCCTTGATATTATGTTTGTAGCTATGCATAGATCGTCTAATACTCTATCCTGTACATGTTGCGTTGTAAGATTTTGTAAATAAATAACTCCTGACATGTAATCTCATTTATATATTTTTGGAAATGCTAAATTTCTTATGCTGTACATTTAGTCTATGTGAATGTACGATGGGGCGTTGTGCGCTGGAATAATTTTACAGGGTTAGGTAAAAGTCTAGAACCCCCCGGTAAACTTTTTAACGCGTTGCAGTAGGAAAACCAAACTTGGCACATATTTACAACATGAGAAATTGCACTTTTTCATCAAAGTTATAATGCCCTAGCCCCCAAAATGGGGTATTTTGGGGGCAGCCCCAAATTTTCAAATGTTAACACCTATCATGTGATCACTCATTTTAAGGGGTTTATCAAGAGAAATTGAATGGCACAATCCAGAGGTCAATATCGCACCCCTAATCGAAATGGCAGCCATTTTAATTTAAGATGAGCAAGCAAGATAAAGGCTAGACACCCCCAGTTAACTTTACGTGTGGCAATTTGAAACCAAACTCGGCACATGTTTACAACATAAAAAAATGCCCTTTTTGATTAAAGTTAGAAATTTTGGGGGCAACCCAAAATTTTTAAATGTAAACACCTATCATGTGACTCATTAATTTAAACTGTTTCTCAAGACAAGTTAAATGGCGCAAACTAGAGGTCAATATCCCACCCCTAATCAAAATAGCAGTCATTTTGAAATATCCCCTATTAACTTTTTAAGAGGTTATAGCAGGAAAACTAAACTCAGCATAACTTTATAAAAAAAGAGAATTCACCTTTTGGTCAGTATTAAAATATTAAATTTTTAAAGTTAACTGAGGGTGTCCAGACTATATCTTGATTGCTCATCTTAAATAATTAAAATGGTTGCCATTTTGATTAGGGGTGCGTTATTGACCTCTGGTTTCCGTCATTCAATTTCTCTTGATAAACCCATTAAAATGAGGGGTCACTTGATAGGTGTTTACATTTGAAAATTTGGGGCTGCCCCCAAAATACCCCATTTTGGGAGCTGGGGCAAAGTTGTCACCTTGATTAAAAAGTGCAATTTCTTATGTTGTAAATATGTGCCAAGTTTGGATTTCCTACAGCAACGCGCTAAAAAGTAAACCGGGCGTTTCCAGACTTTTTCCTAGCCTTTTTGTATTTGAAAGTCTTTTTTTAGAAATATAGTATAATTTTGTTAGTTAGTCTTATTCATGAAGGACATTAGTAAATATTGAATAATATTCAGTCGACTCTCTGATGAAGTTCTACACCTGAATGAAATATCAGTGTTATTTTTTGTAAATTTTTATATCAATATTTGGAATCTTATTCTGAGGTAAGGTGGCCGAAATTAAATTAAAAACTATTCTATTCTTTATTTGGCAGAGTGATACCAATACCATAGACAAATAGAATAAATATAGACCGACAGCAGTTTTGCGGTTAGCATAAGTTCCAGCATGCGCTTTGAGTGCCATGTAGCTATGGCGCACACCGCTCTGCAGCGTCTGCTGGTAGCATACGGCTCCTTGCCTGTTGCGGTGTGCGCCATAACTACATGGCACTCCTAGTAGCAAATCGCAGAACCTTCCTATGACAGTCTATATTTATTCTATTTGTCTATTACATACCCAACGTGTCTTAATAACAGTAACTGCTGTTCGTATTTAATAACAAAACTTGATGGTAAACTTTATGGGAGCATTATTTATAGTGATCAATGCACAACATTTCTTTGTAAATTGAATACCCAGCTTAAAGAGTGATGCATTATGACAAAAATGTAGCTCATCGCAGGCCAGAATGTCTATTCGAGCTTTGCTCATTTAACTAATGCTTTTCAAAACGTCTTACTTTACAGGGGCCCTTGTGATTAAACACTTTTATTTGAAAAGCTGTATTTGAAGACATGCTTGATTGAGACAGGTTGTATTCAAACGCACGACGCCCCCTATGTGTTTTCTCAGTTGTCATTTGTTGTGTGACTAAATTTTCAGTCCCGTTTGAGATAAATCACGGCATGGTACTTGTATCCTCTTCAGTAAAAAACTTGTTTCACTTTAGGTCTATGTCTAAATTTATCTTAGGGA
Source organism: Macrosteles quadrilineatus (assembly GCF_028750875.1). Taxonomy (NCBI): domain Eukaryota; kingdom Metazoa; phylum Arthropoda; class Insecta; order Hemiptera; family Cicadellidae; genus Macrosteles; species Macrosteles quadrilineatus. The sequence goes on from NW_026542594.1 coordinate 186,824,976, forward strand.
GATTATATCGTAGTTTTGTAGCGTAGCTCACTTTCATACTGTTAAAAAAATTGTGCTTTTTGTAAAAGGTCGCATAATGAAACATGTCGGTAAATTCACTCCCTCCAGTTAGAGCAGAAGGTAGTGTTATGTAGACTTAAGTGATTTTTATATAAAATATATATTAAAAAATCAATTCCTATTAAGCAAAGCTTATTCCGGTAAAAGATATTTTGTCGTTGTTTTTACTCCAGTCCAGCAACTTTTTCAAAATACGTATTTAATACTTGACTAAAATCTGGGATTTCAGCTTCGGTTACAGAAGCCATTTCCGTGCAGAATTTAGAAAAAATAACACAGTTTAAGTTAAAACATGTAATGCAAGACTTTTCTTCGTTTTGAGAGTGTGCAAAGTTTTCAAACAGATTAATTATCTAGTTATTTTTTATATCGAATTCTGCATGGAAATGTATGTCTGACGTGGCTTGTGCATTTCGCTAATGATCATTAAATATGCCCCACTATGATTTTTATTAACTTATAACATAGGGTTTAAATGAAAATAAGTCAGTAACATACATGCTTTGAAGTTATTGAATGGTACAGAAATTTTCTACTGTATTTATGAGACTTCATCTTCATATCGTATTCTTTAAAAAATGTTGTTTAATTTACAACCTCATCAAAACATCATAGAACTATTTATTTCATCCCAGCCATTTTAGTACTAAATATATTTGAAAGTACAATATTTATACTATGTAATGTGTATAATAGTTACAAACACTGTACATTTTCCTTATTTTGTGCCATCGTGAAATAGATCTAAGCCACAAACAATCTCTGCTATTAGACTGATATTATTAATGTTATTTGTTAACGAGAGCTATAGAATACTTTATCGTTGTTTACGAGTAATTTTATTTGTAAGTTTACATTCACCCACAATTGTACATTGTAGAAATCTTGTATTTATTTTGAATGTAAAGTATGTTCGGTGCTTATGAGTTTGTTTTGTATGATATTAGTTTCGCTAGGTTTTCTACAATGTTACGCTACTGATGTTATGTGCTAGTTATTTATTTGTCGCACGCTGGAAGCACCAGCCAACCTGTACACTGGTGTAAATATAAATGTTAACATCTACATAAATGTTTACACTACGCCTTATTATTTGTCTCCATCCTTCTTCCAACTTATGATCCTGATTGTAAAAAACATTCTGGGGAGAAGTTGTGTTTTTGGCCTCTGGCTCTTGTTTGCACAAATAAAAGGTTGAAAATACATCCGTTGTAGTGATGTAGGAGGAACCTTTATATTTTTATTCTTTTGAAGATTTAGTAAACCTTTTATAAAACAGGAACAACGTCCGAGATGGACCTGGGTGAAGCAGACGGTCATTCTGAGTCGCCTTGGCCTTAAGCATTAAGCTTAACTTTAGCCTTGTGCTCTGATCGACTTTTTTCCCCTTTTGGAGCACTTTCCAGGGTAGAAGGCCACCTGCGTTTCTTCAGAAGGCAGGGCCCTGTCAAACGCCTTGCTGTCATTGGCCTGGGTCTCTGCAATTATTCCCATGTCCACATTGCTCATCAGCTGCGAGGGGAAGACAAAATCAAGGTTATCCTCGAGTTTGGCATGTCTCCTCCATATTTGGAAGCCGTGTTTCCATTCTAATCTCTGCATCAATATATTTCTTATGCAGGAGCACCATCCCCGTGCAATATAGGTGTTAGGGGTTCCTCTGACATCAATTCACCAGACTGAAGGCTGGCAGAAGGAGATTATCGTCCCCTTCCCCAGCAAAGGCGGCACCAACAGTGTTTCTGCTGTTGTCAAAGGGGTGACTTTGAGACACACAGAAAACGAGAGTGACCTATAGAGAGAGACAAACGAACAACCATATCTGATCTCTGCGTTTTCCCATAAAAATTCATGACAACAAAAAAAATTGAACACATTAATCTAAGTAAAATGCTGTTGGTTATCAATCATCAATTATGATGTAAAATAATTGGCATAATATAAAATAAGGCAATTTCTTTGTATTAATATTTTTTTGTGAAAAAATAAAATAATGTAAAATTTTGTTTGTAACATTTTAATTGATTGGATCTCACAGAAGAGTTTTTAAAAATTTGTGAGGATCAATGTAAAATAATGAATAAATATATTTGAACTGGAACTGCAAACCAGCATATTCGACTATATAGGAATGTAATTTATGTATTTTTTTGGTAAATTATCAGGTCTTTAAATTCAGAACACTGGATTCCCAAAGGTTCTACTGTTAATAATATGTAAACCAATATTAAATGTGTAAAAAAATCTATACTGTAATATTTAAAAATGATTTATTATTTACGATTTAAAAGTTTGCTGCTTTAAGTCTGAATATACATCTTCCTGCAACCGGTGAGCAAATTGTCTTCTACAGTTTTTTTCAATTAAATATAATCACCCTAATGTACTTAAAATTATTGAAATCAGAACGAAACTGGTTACGATTTTTAACTCTGAGGTACGTTTTTTTCAAAATATCTAAATGTTTTTAAGGTTGACATTAGTCAGGTCGCTTGAGGGTTTAAAGCACGTTCTGTGGTTTGTTAACGTGACTTCTCTCTTCTCTCTGCTTGTGACAGGCGCCATATTGTGGCAAGGAACACAATAAACTTTAAACAAAAGTTATGTTTCAGTACGCAAAATTGTGTTGTTAACATGCTCAATTTGTACCGAACTCAAAATATTACATGTGTTGTAAAGTTCTATTCTTATTTCACCTTATTCAAATAAATCTATTAGCACATCTTTACATCCATACGCATGTTATATTGTAATGTTTCCAGCAAAATCAACTTGAGGATTGTATATTTAAAACTATAAATTTATATTTTGTTATTTATTTTCAGATGTAGCTTTCCTCATTTTAAACAATTTCACATGTTGTATTCGTAGAATAAGTACACCCCCTTAGGATTCATCATCCTTATGGATTAGTACAATTTGTATGGTATATTTATGTCCAGATGAGAGTAGTTGTATTATATTTCTTGTTAATTGTTATTTTTTAAATTTCCTTTAACCAAATATATAACTCTATAGCATTGTAAATTAAATTTGCCCCCGGTATTAATATAATTATAAACAAAACACTGCACACAGTACAATTTTAGTAACTGTTATCGTTCCTTGTGGGAGGAACATAGTCGCCAAACTTTTAAGCGTAACGAGAAAAAAGACGCCAAAAAAAGCTTCTAATTTTATTATGGGTTGAAAAAGTCCCCGTGCAGTTTCTAAAGTTAATGGTAATATTTACTGTTATCTGTGATTGTGATTTTACGTTACAAATCTTACTGAACTATGATCAAAACTCCTCCATACAGCGTTGAGTGAGTACATAATTAGGATGGATGTAATTAAATAGCGAGTCGGTTAAAGGGTGTCTTCGTATGCGCCTAAGCTGTAACACAGACACGTACGACACATTAGGGCTCATTAGAGCAACCCTCTACGTCAGATGAGACATACAAGTACAGTAACTACCTTCTGCTGCAGTATAAAATATATTTTGTATACATGAACTAATTACATCACACATTTTCATTGCAGTTTTTTTATAGTTTATAGTCAACGCTTCCAGTGGGATATTAACAAGTATCAAGTAGTAAGTAAGTAAGTATAGTTTGTTTTGGGAGGAGTTTGTAAATAAATACCCCCACTGCAGCAAACCTGCAGACTAAACGAATTTCCATTTGCCTGATTTGATTTTCAATTAATTCCATTTAAATCATTAGGTTTAACGTGTATCTAGGTTTTCTGCTACAGGGAGGGTAATAAAGTGTGTTTTTATTAGGATATTAATAGCTTTATAAAATAAATAAATGTAAGTTACCAAGGTTGATTAAAATATATACATAAACAAGCAAACTGCAACATTTTACAATATTCTCCATAAGATAACAGGAGAATTTTAAACTTACAATTTTTAACATTTTTCTTCGTAACCAACAAGCATAAAAGGAAATGTAATATGAAAATTTTAGGCTACAATTTTTAAATTTTTTTCTCCGTAACTGATAAGCGTACAAAAAAACTTTAATAAAACTCCATTATTTGCTTTTTTAAGCTCTTCAAAACAGTCTAGAGAGAAATTGGGAAACTTTGTGTTTTGAGGGTCAAAAATGAGAAAAACTATTTATACCCCCATAAACCCTGTTCCCATAGTCCGATTATGCTGGTTCGCATACTCATCCAATTTTATCCCACCCGCTATATTTCAAGCCAAAATTACTCGAGTTATCGTGTTCACTGACACAAACACATATATAACATTTTGAACGGGTGGTGTTTTTTGCCTCTGTAGACATCAAAATGAATTAAAAAGCAAATTCCCGGGCCTATGTCTTACCATGAGACCTACGGTAATAGTTAATTACCTACCAATAGGGAAATTAAAAGGGACATTCCTGGTCTAGTGGTTATAGTACTGGAGCTTTACCCCGACTGCTTATAGGTTCAAATCCCGCGATCGATCCTCACTTTTAAGTGCCCAGATTACGTTGATTTTTTACACCTTCACCACCGTGTAGTCCATTTAGAGGCATCCTCCACCCACCTAATTGCCCTTTGTCTTGAGAGCTGCAGCTCTCAAAGAGAAATTGGGAAACTTTGTGTTTTGAGGGTCAAAAATGAGAAAAAATGACAAATCTAGCATGCTGCTAGATACTCGCACCATTCGGAGTTGTCGCAGCCGTCGTAGTACTAAAGGACGTCATACAGTTATGAATGAGTATTTAGTCCGGCCTGCCATCCCCACATGCCCTTTCTGTCATCTAAAAGAACTTTGACGTGTTACAGCAAGTTTATAAAGGTTAACAACAGAACAGTTTCATTTTATAATAATTGATTTATCTTAGTTTGGCAATAGGTATAAAAATACTTCAAAGCTACATGATCAAAACAAAAGCCATACTAACCTTATATTGCATGGCTGTCATGATTTGTCATATTTTGACATTTGGGTCTGCAGCAGACGGCAGTTTTCTAAGTTCTCTTCAATGTTAACCTATTAACAATAAAGGTGAATCTAATATTCCTTTTACACAAAAATGTATAATTATATCAAGTTCCAGTGAGAAAATGGTGTTAAAAAAATAGTCAGTACTTGAAATAGCTTAGAATCAATCAACAAATTTATATCAAGTTCTAGTGATAAAATAGTGTCGACTGTTGACATAATAGGCCTAGTCTGTAGATTTACAAATGTAAACAAAAGTTCTAATGTGAGCCCAGAGAAATAATCGTACCACTATTTTCAGCTATAAATCTAGTTTTTGGTGATAGCCAAATCAATAAGTTAAGTTTATAGGGGCTGCACTTTACTTTAGGTCCTACATTAATTTGAATGAAAATATCGATTGTTGGATTGTTTCATTCATATCGTTTGGTTAGTTAGGTTAGGTTAACCTTACCTAACTAACCAAACGATATATCGAATGGTTAGTTAGGTTAGGTTAACTTTACCTAACTAACCAAACGATATATCGAATGAAACAATCGATTAATTGATATATCGATTGATATTTTCATTCGAATGAGTGTAGGACCTAAAGTAAAGTGCAGCCTTTATAGGCTCCCGTGGTTACGTTTATGTAATTATTTACCAAATGGCATAGGCCTACCGGTACTGGTACCTAAAAAGTTTATTGAATCCATTAGTTCCCATGGAACAACGGACTCTCACGTCCCTGTCTTCTTTTTTAGGGAATTACTGTTCTAGAGGTTAAATACAATACGTTTTTGCCAATGTAGCCTAATCCTTGGTCGTGTGAATGGCAATTGTTTCCTAGGAAATCGTTTAGTTCACCTTAGGTTAAGCCAAAGAAAGAATTTCTTGCAGAATTTGGCAGGTATCAGCAATTTAATCGTCACCAGCTGATTAGTTTGGGTTCAAAATATAATTTAATCAAGTTAAACTTCTATTTTCTCAATCCTTGAATCCTTGCAATATTACCATTCAATTACGTCCATTTTGATTTAAGAACTAACTAGGCTACAATTTTGACCTAAGGATGAAATGTCTAGTTCTATCAATAGTGAAAGATGATACTAACCAACTTGTGTCATGTTACAGGTGTGGCGGGCGGTGTTGTTGGTTGGAGTTGATACGGCATCGACCCCATAGGCTAGAGTTCCCTAGTTTCCTGATGTGGGACGTGTGATCGCCTTGAGTCTATGGGGCGTTTAAGTACCACAGAACCTGTTAGTCTACTCACGCACAGCTACTACAAGCTGTTAGAGAACAAGCTGCCCATATTGGGTGAGTAGATACTCCATCTTGATGATTAGAGAATTTCCTTATAGGGGAGTGAGTTTAGGTAGCTATTTCCTAAAATAAAGCTTAGGAAAATCTATTTGGAACAGTATGCGTAGATATTTTCTTCGATGCACACAGAGCTGAGGAAAGAGGTTTTAAAGAAACATGCTTGCCTATTAATATAGATATTTTGATAAAATGCATACCTAAACATAAGAACACTCACAATATACCCTGCTGCTAAACTGATATTTTATCAGGTCCTCAATTGGTGTTTTAATAATCTTCGTGTGGACATTTTATGTTTTTTTTTTCAACATTATTGAACGTTGATGTGATTATGTCAAATTCGTGGTTATCGCTTAAGGCCATTATCTAAAATAATAGGCTATACAATGGCACATCAAAATGAATCTCCAAGAGTGTGTAGATTTCCACACTTCACGGGTTTACACCTTATGTGCTTTTCCAGTTTACATTATTTAATTTATTGAATGAACAAGAGCTGGTCGATGCAGTCAACAGCTTTTTTTTATTGACTTAAAAGCAGTTTCAATGTGTGAGTAAAGGGGAGTTTATGTTTTGTTTATGAAAGTAATAAATGCTTTAAAGAATTTTGCTCATAGTTTTCTTTGTAATTTATATAAAAGCTAACAGGTAAAGAAGCCCAAGTAAAATTTAAGGATTAGGGTAACAGAAGTGTTATTTGTAGCTATCAAAAAAGGTCAAGTACAATTTATTTTATTGCTGCCCTACCAGGTGGTGGGATCAAGTCCGGAAAGATATGGAAATAATGAGACTTTAGAGGAAGATTCGAATGTCGCAGAGGATTGGCGACAACGTTTTGGCCAGGCCAAATACGAGCTTGGCTACAAGTGGTTATGGCAAGTAAGTAGCAAGTTATGTAAGCTGCACTATGGTATGTTGTTATGTTAGATTCTTATGTGTCTATTGACTTCAAAAATATAAACAGGGGTTTGAAAGTAATTAGGACTACAGTTTAAAATCTAAAGTTCTAAATCCAATGCATAAAGTTTATCTTTTCAAATGAAATTATAGAGTTAAGTGTGTTTAACCCTTGAGTGCTTCAGAGTCACTGCCAGCGCTATGCTGAAAAGTTTTTGGGGATTTTGACCAAATATGCAAGCTCTTAGAAAAAAAACTCATTTCCCCCTTATTTTTTAATATACACCAAATTTTTTGTCTTTTACACAAATAAATGCACTTAAGAGTAATGCTTTGTCTGTTATATTCTAGGTACACCCTAAAAATTATTTTTAAATAAATAGAATTTTATTTTACAAATGATAAGATTTTCTTAGTTTGAAATTAAATTCAAACTGGAGAATGTTGTAAATGATTATATGGCTACCATTGTAATTAGGATCTACTGTTGTGATCATTTTAATATAAATATTATGCAGTTTCAAATTAAACAATTTTTTTTATAAAAAAACAAATGCCATGATATTTTCACAAAAAACCAAAGCATCAGGAAAATGTTTGAACTCAAACGGACAACCGAGTCAAAAATGGCAGCTGTTCAAAGATATTTTGGACCTACCATTTTGAATCTTTGAACAGCTGCCAGTAGTTTTTTGAGCTCAAATTTGTGACATTGTATTCTACTAATTAGGAGCTTTAATTTGATGTGCATATTGACCTGGGTCTACATACGTAATTTTCTTTTGACCCCTATCAAGCCCCTCTAAGGAAGTAGCGCATCACTGAATAATGTGTTTAAATGATTTTTGCCCAGTAACCAAGTTTTGAAGCCCATCTTTACTACTTTTTGAAATATTTAACTGCCCCTGGACTTTTTTTCTATCCTGTATTATTTGCTCAAGCCAGCTGTGAGGCATTTTCAAGTCAGAATTTTTTTTTACCTTTAGGAAAACACTAAACTAAACATTATTGCCTAGTTGGTTAAGCAGAATATTCACTAAAATTATATTAAAAGTTTGTTTTACTAGTATTAACATTGTTTTACGCAAGGAGTTCCAAACTTTGAAATGCAATTTACTCAGTAGCCCTATCATGTAAAACTGACTCTCATCGTTTTTCCCCCTGGCCCTTCAAATATAAACATTGTGAGTGTTCTCATTGCAGTCATGGAGACCAATCAATATTTACTTGAAAAATCTTCATCTCAGAACAAAAGCCCCCGGTCAGTATCAAGCGTGACTTGCCCTAAACGGATCCTGGTGTAGTAGCTATATTTTTGTAAAATTTAAGCCCAGTTGGTTCAGTAGTTTGAGTAATACACTCACAGGCAGATAAAACACTACAGTAGAACCTCTTTAATCCGAACCCCCGTAATCCGAACGTCCACTAATCCGAACCCCTCATTGCTGTACTCTATACACAGTACAGCAGTTCTTTATTGTATACTGTATTTAATTTACAGTAGTGTTTATTCACCATGTTAACTACTGTATTAAATAAACACTGTATTTTACTTTATAAAACCTTTTTTCACTATTCCCAAAATAATGTTGATCAATTTTAGCCATGTTTTAGCTATTGTTATGTAAAAACAACAATATGTTCTGTAATCCGAACTATTCAATAGTCCGAACTACCCCTGGTCCCAATTAGTTCGGATTAAAGAGGTTCTACTGTATTAGATTTTTATATAATAGTATAGATAGATAACAAGGCATTCAATTTGCCCAGGTTTTGGTCAGTGAGCTGTGTAGGCTACAGGGAGAGCGAGACCCAGTCAAGATACAGAAGGTGGCCAACTCCATCGCGTGGATGGCACGCAACTTAGCGTTCGACGATAAGTTGCTATCACCAATCGCCAAGTCCGCATTGGCCAATGGAATATACGCCATAGGTATGTTTGCTACTTAAACAACTTTGTTACTATGGTTCGGCCGCTCAGAAAGCGACCTCCTCTAGCATTGGTTAGCATAAGCAAGCAGGTCGCTTTCTAAGTGGCCGAACTATAGGCTTGCTGTACCAGCGAATGTGTGACTGTCATATAGTAAAAAACCAGCAATATGAACTTAATTACCCTCCCTGTAGCAGCAAACCTAGGTACTCGCTAAATCTTATATTATTAAAATAAATTGAACTTAGCGGCCTAAGTGAAAATGCAATCGGGCAAGGAAATTCGCTCAATCTGCAGGTTTGCTTGCAGCAGGGGTATTTTTTATTTAAGCAACATGACTAAGGCATAATTAATTGTAAAATCTAGTCAAATCTACAAATGTAACCAATATTTGATTTCCTTTATCTATCTCTTTATTTACGTTATTAGCAAATGCTTGTAGTAATAACTCTGTGCTTTTGTTTTTCTGAAACCCATATTGGCTTATCTGTAATGTTATTCTCCGTCAGATATCTGTTCAGGTTTAGGGATATGTATCGTTCCATTATTTTATCTATTGTACATAATATTGATATAGGGCGGTAATCTATACTATTATAAAAAAGAGGTGGTTGCTGTATGTATGGGAAAAGTAAACGCGAAAAATACTGGTCGGATCGGGCTGAAATTCGGCATGATGATAGCTCACATTCCCGATTAACATAGTTTTGATATAAATATGTGGCATCCTGATTTATAAATTGGTCTTACAATAGCTGTTTTAAGTCTGGTGGGAATTCTATCCTATGAGAGTGAATTATTTATGATATTGACTATAATTTCTGAGTCATCGACACTACATTTTTTAAGGCCTCAACTCTAATTCCATCAATACCTGGACTTTTTTCTTTAATTTCATTAAAATCATTTATATGTCTTGCTTTTTAGCTTTTGGGATATATAGAGAGGTGTTTTGTATTATTTTCTCAGTTTGTTCAACATCAATAAATTTAACATGGCATTTATTAACAATACTATTTATTTCTGTTGTAAAAGTGTTTGAAAAATTATCACATATCTGTTTTAAAGTACAGTAGAACCTCACTAATCCGACCTCTGATGGTCCGACTCCTCGCTTGGTCCGACCGTGCCGCCAACACAATAGGCTTCCGCTAACATAACCTCATTGTCCAAGATAAATATCCAGAAAACTTTATAAATTGTGTTTATTTTAGTCTAATGTGTTGAAATTTGTTATATATTTAACCATGTCTGCCCATTATTAATATTAAGTAGGCTCCCACATTATTGTTTTTTGAAAATCACAGTTCATTTGACAAAAATTAAATGGAAGCAAAACAAAGGAATGCCGATCAAAGCTTCAAGTTCAAGCTATCCGTTTGCACTGACAATCGTCTGCTCAGTGCTCAGCTCAGGCCTACACACGACACTTCCGTCTGCTGTGCGCTTGCTATGTCACAACATTTTGTGATTGGGTATTTGGTAATCATGACAGCTTTAGTAGCCTGTGATTGGGTGATTAGTAACCATGGCAACTTGTTGAATGGATGGATGAAGAGAAACTTAACAAAGAATAGAAGAACAAAGAGAAAGAATAAGCGATGTTTTTATGTCATTGTTATTTTTATTTGTGTATTTTACGACTGTTGTTATGCTATAAGTAGGCTACTGTTATTTCATACTTTTTTATGCGTTATCTAATGTTTTTGTCGACATTTTCTGTCCTGAAACAGCGTAGCAGTAGCCTACTAGACTTTCTAATGTTCTGTTCTTTATTTTGCTGTACAATGTTTGGCAATTTGTTTGTTAGAGTAAAAGTTTGAAAAAGCTGTCATTTTAAAAGTTACAGTTTTTATTACTGAACCAAGGGTAATGACATAACATAATTATCATGATTGCGCAATAGCCCACTAATTGTATTTTTATGATGTAACATGCAAATTATTACATTAACATCCATTTATAGTTTATGAGTTGGAAATAACTGTTTCATGTCATGTTGGATTAACCGTGGTTATAATTTATCACTGGTCTGTTCAAAATACAGTTATACTACGTTTTTATGTCAATAAACGCGTTCCTCTGATAATCCGACCTTTTTGCTGTTCCGACCATGCTCCCGGTCCCATAGGTGACGGATTAGCGAGGTTCTACTGTACTTCCTTTATTTACCATATATTTTTGTACCATCTCATCAATGTTCTGCCTTTTCTTCCTTCCCAAAACTATATTAAACTCTTCCCATGTCTTTTTTATATCTTTTTTATTTTCCTCAAAAATCTCACCATAATTATTGCCCTACCAGCTTCCCCCCCCCCCCCTACCTTTGCTCTAATTATATCTTTATTTATAAGATTCCTTAGATTTATATATTTATTTATTATGGTTGTATTCTCTGGATGCTTCTTAATCCACTTAAATAATTTATCTCGTCTCTTAATCTTGTTAACTATATCCCAGTTCATCCAGGCTTTTCTTAGCTTTTTTTTATGTTCTCTACGTGTGATTTTAGCCTTTTCAAAAATGGAACTATAAACCTACTGTACAATTGTTGATAACTGTCATTTGAGGAAAGGCCTAAATTTTGTAGTGTTGTCCAATCTTTATTTTTATGCCCAGATTGATAATTTCTTTTATCTAGTTGTATTTTATTAGAAATAATATTATTCAGGTTTAAGTTTCCCTCTCCTACTTGAAGATTCAACAGGCAATTTTTTTTGTAATGTTGAAGGTAATTTACTTGTATTTTAGTTAGTGCTGGTATACAAGGGGCGTTTTTTAAGTAAGGCTGTTATTGTGTTGGCTCCGTAGTTCAAATGTACGGCACGACGAGGCGGTTTGCCCCTTACTGGCATCATTGGTAGACAGAATGGCGCCATGCAGCTCTGTAGCTGACGTATGCTTTGCTGTGTGTTTAGAAAAATCGTAAAATTATCAAATCTCCCACAGCATGCGAGATAAGGCCATTGATATACGTTTTTTGACCCCAAGAAACACATCCCATGCTGTCATTCATTTCCAGATGACTGAAAGGGTTGGCCCCAATGCAAAGAGTGAGGGTAAAGTATGAATGAATGAATAAAGTGCTTTATTTTAACATAAACATTCCTCTCATAAACATGATCAAACACTTAATAAACAATGGTCTACGACCGTCTGTTTGGTTGGCACACCTGGAAAACACATTTATGAAAATTAAGTTGAAACAAAATACACTTACTAACTTACACAAATTTACATACAATTTTACATCCATTTTCAACAAAACTAAAAAAAATACCTTTTTAATTTACATAACTTTTATTATTTTATTTTTAAAATTATTAGAATTTAAAAGGTTTACGCATAATGAAATCTATAAAAATTACTATGAATATTTAAGAAGACAGGCTGACAAGTTGTTTGACATGAAGGTAAAGTACAGAAATGTGTAAAATGGATGTGAAAGAAACTTTCCTTTGTGCTCTTCTGTTAGTAGTCTGGTTACACACCATAAACACAATTCCTTCCGAAATTGACATCTTCATGGAACCTGTATCTGGGTTTTAAACTCCCTAACCCATTTCTGCACTTTTCTCTAGGTATTTGTGCTATACAGTCATCTTGTGACTATTGTCTGCAGTCGATATTCTGTTTGTTGCAGTCAAAAATCATATCACTGACCTTATCTTGCATGCAACAAGAGATTCAATAATTTAAAACGTTAAACACACAGCAAAAGGTACTCACACGTCAGCTACAGAGATGCGAATGACGCTGTTTGTTGTAGTGTACATTTTAATTAAGGATAAGCACAAACTACCTCTAGGTTTTACTGTTATATATGGATGCTCCCTTTACTATCATGCCACGGCTAGACTTCAATTATGGCTAGACTATAATTATTTGGACCTTTTTAGCTTGGAGTAACAGACACTGCCTGTTTATAATCTCCTCCAAACAATGTTGTTTTTCCGCCCATTGGAACTTGTCATGGTGCTTACTTAATAAATAAACAAAAATCAGCAGTAAACAATGTTGACTATCAATTATACTTTATCATGGACAAATAGAATAAATATAGTCTGTCAAAGGCTGCTAGGAGTGTTGTGTAGTTACGGCACTCCAAGCGGTGTGTGCTGGAACTTAATGCTAATCAGCACTGCTGAAAGTCATAGGCGTTCTATTTGTCTATGACTTTATGTATCCAGATGACCAATATGTATCCAGTTGACTAATAAAATGTATTATTTGTTGTTATCATTAAGAATCAGTATGTGTCAGCCTTAGATGTTTGAACATAACAAGACATTCAATTGCCCAGGTTCTGGTCAGTGAGCTGTGTAGGCTACAGGGAGAGCGAGACTCAGTCAAGATACAGAAGGTGGCCAACTCCATCGCGTGGATGGCTCGCAACTTAGCGTTCGACGACAAGTTTCTATCACCATTTGCCAAGTCTGCAATGGCCAAAATGGAATATACGCTATAGGTATGTTTGCTACTTAAACAACTTAGTTACTAGGCTTGCTGTACCAGCTAATGAGCGCCTTGTCATATAGTAAAATCACAGCAATATGATTGCCATTGAACTGAAATAATGTCTACATATCATATAACCACTGGATTGCCAGTAGTGTGTTTATTCACGTAATTATTTACTGTACATTTAATAAATCTCAAATGCCCCTTTTTTCTGTTGCACTGGACTGTTCTAAGGTTCCAGACCAAAAAATACCCCTGCTACAGCAATCCTGCAGAGTGAATTTACCTTGTAACTTTAATGCTATTGACATCATAGAACAGAACCAACTTGTTAAATTGAAACAGCTGTTAAGATTAATTAATTCCTTTTAAATATGAAAAATCATAAGGTTAACACGGGAAACTCCAGAGCCACTGGGGCGGAGCCCAAAAGCCCGATCAGAATAAAAACTACTTAGTTTTCCTATTTAATGCCCAAAGAATCGGTGTACCGAATTTCAGCCTCCTAGGTAAATGGGAAGTGGGAGAATTAATGATGAGTGAGTGAGTCAGTCAGTGAGGGCTTTGCCTTTTATATACAGGGTGGCTGAAAAGTAACTTGCACCCCCACTTAACTTTTCAACCATTTGAGATATTTGAAATCGGTTTGCGGCAACCTTCTTAGATATGAGGGGCTACAATAATTATCGTCAATTTTGAAAATTTTGTCCTTAGGGGTAGCGGGGGTAGGGGGTAGCTCAAAATTTTCAAATGACAAGTATAGTCGAGTTTGGTATCATTTTACAGGTCTTGACGAAACATAAACATTGACATAAAGAAAACCAAAATCGGCTCACTAATAACAAAATGGCGCCCTAAAACGTTTCAAATCCAAATAACCATGAGGGTGGCAAAAAAATAACTTGCACCCTCTTTAACTTTGTTACTATTTGAGATATTTGAAATCGGTTTGCGGCAACTTGTTTGGATATGAAGGGCTACAATAATTATGGTCAGTTTTGAAAATTTTGCCATTAGGGGTAGCGGGGGTAGGGGGTAGCTCAAAATTTTCAAATAGCAAGTATAGTCGAGTTTGGTATCATTTTACAGGTCTTGACAAAACATAACAATTAACATAAAGAAAATAGAAATCGGACCATTAATAACAAAATGGCAGTTCAAAATTACTTTAAATATCCATTGTCTCAATCATTTTTAGCTGCCATTTTGTTATTAATGGCCCGATTTATTTTTTCTTTATGTTATTTGTTATGTTTCGTCAAGACCTGTAAAATGATACCAAACTCGGCTATAATTGCTATTTGAAAATTTTGAGCTACCCCCTACCCCCGCTACCCCTAAGGACAAAATTTTTAAAATTAACCATAATTATTGTAGCCCCTCATCGCCCGCAGGGGGCCCATGCTTGCGTGGGTACGTGGCCTGGCGACCACGCGGACCCTAGCTCTCCCAGAGGGGAGGTAATTGCCCGGTGTCTGACCCGGCATTTCAGGTAGGCCACAGTTATGGACGACTGGTAAGCGCCAGCCCCTTAGGGGGAGCCTCCAGTGACACTCCCTCCATTCAGGGTGGGGGGGTGTTTAGCTCTCAGTGACGCCGTTAATTCCGCCTCTCCTCACCTACCTGTAACTGTGGTTGTGACTTGAGTTCTTCAGGCTCGTCCTACCTGTTGTGTTCGACTGACATTTTGTGAGGCATATCCTCGACTTTGGAAGTAGCCTCGTCCTGGGAGGTGAAAAACCTAGCCCCCAAAGGGGAGGTAACTGCTCGGTGTTGGTATCGGCATTTTCAAGTAGGCCACAGACATGGACGACTGGGCATTGGGTCCCAGTGACATTCCTTTATCCAGGATGGAGGGGTGTTTAGCTCTAGGAGAGATGGAAGTGCATCATATTCTCTAACCTACCTGTGTCTGTGGTTCTTTGGGTTTCGGCCTGCTTGTTGTTTGCGACCAGCATTCAGTGTGGCAAATCCTCGACTTTGGAAGTAGCCTTTCCTGGAGGTGAAAACGGGCAAGTACCCGCAGCTCACGAGGACACTCAAGGGAAACGTAACTTTCCGCAGTGTGAGGGTAACGGTTTGTAGGCACTTATGCAAACCAATCCCTGTCTCTGAGCACGGACGGTATGGTTATCTTGAGTGTGGGGGGTTCTTCCCGGAACCTCAATTGAGTCAAGGGTGTCGCCACCTCTGGTGGATAGGTTCATCCGGGTGGGTCCCACTTCTATACCTGCCTCCTTTTGGGAAACCCTGATGGCCTGGCAGTGATGTTGGGTCTGACGGGCAAACGAAGTAGATCGGGTGCTGGGTCCGAGCCCGCCAGGGGTATCTGGGGATCTATCGCTCTGGTTATCTCTGGTTTCCCAGCAACTGGGTAAGGCCTCGATCGGGTAGTGGTGTAAATGGGAGGTTGGGGTTCCCCCGTCAGCGTACTGACGGTCCCCTTCCTTCTGGCTATGATGGCGGGTTCTGCCTGTCAGGGATTAGATAGGTCCCGAGTGTTGCTTGCACTAAATGCGTCGGGGCGCTCCATTATGGTCCTCTAGGGCTTGTACCTGGTGGAACCCAGGTGGAGTGACGCTTAAACAAGCAGCCGGAATCCCTGGTTAGGATTGAGGGGCAACCCTCTTTCCGAAGGGTCTGCTTCGGCAGCCGGCGAGCCTGATGACCTTAAGTCATCCGCCCATGATGTGCTAAAGGTTGATGCGTAAGCTTCGGCCTACATCATGGGGCCCGGGTATGTCTCACGATAGGTACCGGGTACGTAGTCAGGGGGCTTCGGCTCTCATGACAAAGAAATAATAATAATAATAATAATAATAGCCCCTCATATCTAAGAAGGTTGCTGCAAACCGATTTCAAATATCTCAAATGGTTGAAACGTTAAGTGGGGGTGCAAGTAACTTTTCAGCCACCCTGTATATAGATATATATATATATATATATATATATATATGTGTCCATTAGCACGGTAACTCAAGCAAAAATGATCCGATTCTGATGAAATTTGGTACAAACGTGTATACGAGTTATTGAAACGAGTCCGCGATCCAGCATGATCGGACCATGGGAACGGGGGTTTACGGGGGGTTTTATGGGGTAAAAATAGGTTTTTCCCATTTTTGACCCAAAAAACATAATATTTAGCAATTTCTTTCCAAACCATTTTGTAGAGCTTAAAAAAAACCAAATAATTTAGTATGTTGAAGCGTTATTATGCGCCTAATGGTTACGGAGAAAATTCCAAAATATTGTAAATTTAAAATTCCCATGTTATTCTTATGGAGAATAAGTAAACTGTTGTAGTTTGCTTGTTTATGAACATATTTTGATCAAATTTGGGAAATGTTTTTATTTCTTAACTATTAACATTTTACAAAAAAGAACAGTTTTACCCTCCCTGATGCAGCAAACCTAAGTTCTTGTTTAACTAATTCTATTTAAATCGGGAATAAATGTTATATTTTAAGTAGACATTTCAGTGTAAATCCAATCAGCCAAATGGAAATTCGCTTAGTCTGCAGGTTTGCTGCGGCGGGGGTATTCTATAAATTATTTATTGTAAGATCATTTCATTTCCACCATTCCTCGAAAAATCAAATAGGTTTAAGATGAAATGTTGTACCAAGTCCGATGCGGTTATTTTTTTTCATTGTAATTTGTTTCTGTCTCGCACTGATATTGTTCCTTTTGCTTTAAAAAAGCGATTCTTAATTTAGTTAAGAACTAACTTGCTGTAGTCATCAAGATGGAACACCTAGGTTCAGTAATAGCTGATATGTGATAGGATGTGATTATTTTACTTTTAGGTGTTTTGTGTGAGAATTGTAAATTGTTACGGATTTGCAATTTTAAAACAACAAAACTGAGTAGTCGCGAGATGGATAGTCGGTGCTAGTGCTAGTCACTGGTCATCAATAAATTTATTCAATTTCTTTCAAGAGCATTATTTAACCCAATAAACATGCTTCAGGTTATGTTATACAGGACTCCTTCAGTATCACTGTTCAGAAAGGTATAATATGATAACTTATACATTTATATTTTTGCACTGTTTATAGAACTAGGGTTTTCCCCATGTTTGGTGTGGTAATCATATAGTTTCCTTCATCCTTAAAATTAACTCCAGATAAAAATATGTTTGAGGTAAGACAAACCAATATAAATGTTTTTTAAACTTTTATTTTACAATATTAAATCTTAGGGTAGGTACATACATGTTGTGCTCAATAGAAAAAAACAAGAAACTTTGATATCACAATCACTGGGGAGGTGGGGGTGGAGGGGGAGCATCAGCAGCGCCCCAGGCAAAGCCGCCGGCATTGTCTTCTGGCATGGGCACATAGTCAGAGTCATCCGCTGGCGCATCAAGCAGTGTCCTTCTGGAAAAGATAAAAAAAATTTAGAGGTGTGTTAAATATAGACGTAGAGTAAGGCAGGGCAGAATGTAGGGAGGCATAGGATAAAGCTAGGCCGAGAGTAGGGTACAGCCAGTTGGGCAGGGTAGGGTGCAGCTGGGGTCAGTAGGACAGGGTAGGGTACAGCAAGGGCTAGCAGAGCAGGGTAAGGTACAGCTGGGGTTAGCAGAGCAGGGTAGGGTACAGCTGGGGTCAGCAGGGTAGGGTAGGGTGCAGCTAGGGCCAGCAGGGTAGAGTATGGTACAGCTAGGGCCAGTAGGGCAGGGTAGAGTAAAGCTGGGGGCCAGCAGGGTAGGGCATGGTACAGCTAGGGCCAGTAGGGCAGGGTAGAGTATGGTACAGCTAGGGCCAGTAGGGCAGGGTAGGGTACAGCTAGGGTCAGCAGGGTAGAGTTGGGTACAGCTGGGGCTAGTAGGGCAGGTACAGCTAGGCTAGCAGGGCAGGGTTGGGTGCAGCTGGGGCCAGTAGGGCAGGATAGGGTACAGCTAGGGCCAGTAGGGCAGGGTAGGTACAGCTAGAGCCAGTACGGAAGGGTAGGTACAGCTAGGCGAGCAGGGCAGGGTAGGGTGCAGCTGGGGCCAATAGGGCAGGGTAGGTACAGCTAGGGCAGGGTAGGTACAGCTAGGGCCAGTACAGCAGGGTAGGTACAGCTAGGGCCAGTACAGCAGGGTAGGTACAGCTAGCATAGCAGAGCAGGGTAGGGTACAGCTGGGGCCAGTAGGGCAGGGCAGGGACAGCTAGGCTAGCAGGGCAGGGTAGGTACAGCTAGGCTAGCAGGGCAGGGTAGGGTGCAGCTGGGGCCACCAGGGCAGGGAAGTGTACAGCTGGGGCCAGTAGGGCAGGGTACGGTACAGCTAGGGCCAGTAGGGTAGGGTAGGGTACAGCTAGGCGAGCAGGGCAGGGTAGGGTGCAGCTGGGGCCAGTAGGGTAAGGTAGGTACAGCTAGGCTAGCAGGGCAGGGTACGGTACAGCTAGGGCCAGTAGGGCAGGGTACGGTACAGCTAGGGCCAGTAGGGTAGGGTAGGGTACAGCTAGGCTAGCAGGGCAGGGTAGGTACTGCTAGGCTAGCAGGGTAGGGCGGCTCCAGCTGCTCTACTGGCCCTAGCTGCACCTACCCTGCCCTACTGGCCCTAGCTGTACCGTACCCTGCCCTACTGGCCCTAGCTGTACCCTACCCCTGCCCTACTGGCCCCAGCTGCACCCTACCCTGCCCTTCTAGCCAATCTGTACCTAACCCTGCCCTACTGGCCCCAGCTGCACCCTACCCTGCCCTGCTAGCCTAGCTGTACCTACAGGTACAGGGTAGGTACAGCTAGGCTAGCAGGGTAGGGTAGGGTGCAGCTGAGCTAGCAGGGCAGGGTAGGGTGCAGCTGGGGCCAGTACGGCAGGGAAGGGTATAGCTGGGGCCAGTAGGGTTGGGTAGGGTACAGCTAGGGCCAGTAGAGCAGGGTAGGTACAGCTAGGCTAGCAGGGCAGGGTAGGTACAGCTAGGCTAGCAGGGCAGGGCAGGGTAGGGTGCAGCTGGGCTAGCAGGGCAGGGTAGGTTACAGCTAGGGCTAGCAGGGCAGGGTACGGTACAGCTAGGGCCAGTAGGGCAGGGTACGGTACAGCTAGGGCCAGTAGGGTAGGGTAGGGTACAGCTAGGCTAGCAGGGCAGGGTAGGTACTGCTAGCAGGGCAGGGCAGGGTGGCTCCAGCTGCTCTACTGGCCCTAGCTGCACCTACCCTGCCCTACTGGCCCTAGCTGTACCGTACCCTGCCCTACTGGCCCTAGCTGTACCCTACCCCTGCCCTACTGGCCCCAGCTGCACCCTACCCTGCCCTTCTAGCCAAGCTGTACCTAACCCTGCCCTAGTGGCCCCAGCTGCACCCTACCCTGCCCTGCTAGCCTAGCTGTACCTACCCTGCCCTACTGACCCTAGCCAGTAGGGTAGGGTAGGGTTCAGCTAGGCGAGCAGGGCAGGGTAGGGTGCATCTGGGGCCAGTAGGGTAGGGTAGGTACAGCAAAGGCTAGCATAGCAGGGTAGGGTACAGCTGGGGCCAGTAGGGCAGGGCAGGGACAGCTAGGCTAGCAGGGCAGGGTAGGGTGCAGCTGGGGCCAGTAGGGCAGGATAGGGTACAGCTAGGGCCAGTAGGGCAGGGTAGGTACAGCTAGGGCCAGTACAGCAGGGTAGGTACAGCTAGGCTAGCAGGGCAGGGCAGGTACAGCTAGGCTAGCAGGGCAGGGTAGGTACAGCTGGGGCTAGCAGGGCAGGGTACGGTACAGCTAGGGCCAGTAGGGTAGGGTAGGTACAGCTGGGGCCAGTACGGCAGGGAAGGGTATAGCTGGGGCCAGTAGGGTTGGGTAGGGTACAGCTAGGCTAGCAGGGCAGGGTAGGTACAGCTAGGCTAGCAGGGCAGGGCAGGGTAGGGTGCAGCTGGGCTAGCAGGGCAGGGTAGGTTACAGCTAGGGCTAGCAGGGCAGGGTACGGTACAGCTAGGGCCAGTAGGGCAGGGTAGCTGTACCGTACCCTGCCCTACTGGCCCTTGCTGTACCCTACCCCTGCCCTACTGGCCCCAGCTGCACCCTACCCTGCCCTTCTAGCCTAGCTGTACCTAACCCTGCCCTACTGGCCCCAGCTGCACCCTACCCTGCCCTGCTAGCCTAACTGTACCTACCCTGCCCTACTGACCCTAGCCAGTAGGGTAGGGTAGGGTAGGGTTCAGCTAGGCGAGCAGGGCAGGGTAGGGTGCATCTGGGGCCAGTATGGTAGGGTAGGTACAGCAAAGGCTAGCAGAGCAGGGTAGGGTACAGCTGGGGCCAGTAGGGCAGGGCAGGGACAGCTAGGCTAGCAGGGCAGGGTAGGGTTCAGCTGGGGCCAGTAGGGCAGGATAGGGTACAGCTAGGGCCAGTAGGGCAGGGTAGGTACAGCTAGGGCCAGTACAGCAGGGTAGGTACAGCTAGGCTAGCAGGGCAGGGCAGGTACACCTAGGCTAGCAGGGCAGGGTAGGTACAGCTGGGGCCAGTAGTCCAGGGTAGGTACAGCTGGGGCCAGTAGTGTAGGGTAGGTACAGCTAGGCTAGCAGGGCAGGGTAGGGTAGGGTGCAGCTGGGCTAGCAGGGCAGGGTAGGTTACAGCTAGGGCTAGCAGGGCAGGGTACGGTACAGCTAGGGCCAGTAGGGTAGGTACAGCTAGGCTAGCAGGGCAGGGCAGGGTGGCCCCAGCTGCTCTACTGGCCCTAGCCCTGCCCTGCCTACCCTGCCCTGCTAGCCTAGCTGTACCTACCCTGCTCTACTGGCCCTAGCTGTACCTACCTACCCTGCTCTACTGGCTCTAGCTGTACCTACCCTGCCCCGCTAGCCTAGCTGTACCTACCCTGCTCTACTGGCCCTAGCTGTACCTACCCTGCCCTGCTAGCCTAGCTGTACCTACCCTGCCCTACTGGCCCCAGCTATACCGTACCCTGGCCTGCTAGCCTAGCTGTACCTTCCCTGCCGTACTGGCCCTAGCTGCACCCCCTACCCTGCCCTACTGGCCCCAGCTGCACCCTACCCTGCCCTGCTAGCCTAGCTGTACTACCCTGCCCTGCTAGCCTAGCTGTCCCTGCCCTGCCTTACTGGCCCCAGGTGCACCCTACCCTGCCCTGCTAGCCCAGCTGTACCTACCCTGCCCTACTGGCCCTAACTGCACCCCCTACCCTGCCCTACTGGCCCTAGCTGTACCCTACCCCTGCCTTACTGGCCCCAGCTGCACCCTACCCTGCCCTGCTAGCCTAGCTGTACTACCCTGCCCTACTGGCCCTAGCTGTACCCTACCCCTGCCTTACTGGCCCCAGCTGCACCCTACCCTGCCCTGCTAGCCTAGCTGTACCTACCCTGCTCTACTGGCCCTAGCTGTACCTACCTACCCTGCTCTACTGGCTCTAGCTGTACCTACCCTGCCCCGCTAGCCTAGCTGTACCTACCCTGCTCTACTGGCCCTAGCTGTACCTACCCTGCCCTGCTAGCCTAGCTTTACCTACCCTGCCCTACTGGCCCCAGCTATACCGTACCCTGGCCTGCTAGCCTAGCTGTACCTTCCCTGCCGTACTGGCCCTAGCTGCACCCCCTACCCTGCCCTACTGGCCCCAGCTGCACCCTACCCTGCCCTGCTAGCCTAGCTGTACTACCCTGCCCTGCTAGCCTAGCTGTCCCTGCCCTGCCTTACTGGCCCCAGGTGCACCCTACCCTGCCCTGCTAGCCCAGCTGTACCTACCCTGCCCTACTGGCCCTAACTGCACCCCCTGCCCTGCCCTACTGGCCCTAGCTGTACCCTACCCCTGCCTTACTGGCCCCAGGTGCACCCTACCCTGCCCTGCCTTACTGGCCCCAGGTGCACCCTACCCTGCCCTGCTAGCCCAGCTGTACCTACCCTGCCCTACTGGCCCTAACTGCAGCCCCTACCCTGCCCTACTGGCCCTAGCTGTACCCTACCCCTGCCTTACTGGCCCCAGGTGCACCCTACCCTGCCCTGCTAGCCTAGCTGTACCTACCCTGCACTACTGGCCCCAGCTGCACCCTACCTTGCCCTGCTAGCCTAGCTGTACCTACCCTGCTCTATTGGCCCCAGCTGCACCCTACCCTGCCCTGCTAGCCTAGCTGTACCTACCCTGCTCTACTGGCCCTAGCTGTACCTACCTACCCTGCTCTACTGGCCCTAGCTGTACCTACCTACCCTGCTCGACTGGCCCTAGCTGTACTACCCTGCCCCGCTAGCCTAGCTGTACCTACCCTGCTCTACTGGCCCTAGCTGTACCTACCCTGCCCTGCTAGCCTAGCTGTACCTACCCTGCCCTACTGGCCCCAGCTATACCGTACCCTGCCCTGCTAGCCTAGCTGTACCTACCCTGCCGTACTGGCCCTAGCTGCACCCCCTACCCTGCCCTACTGGCCCCAGCTGCACCCTACCCTGCCCTACTGGCCCTACCTGTACCCTACCCTGCCCTACTGGCCCCAGCTGCACCCTACCCTGCCCTGCTAGCCTAGCTGTACTACCCTGCCCTGCTAGCCTAGCTGTCCCTGCCCTGCCTTACTGGCCCCAGGTGCACCCTACCCTGCCCTGCTAGCCTAGCTGTACCTACCCTGCCCTACTGGCCCTAGCTGCACCCCCTACCCTGCCCTACTGGCCCTAGCTGCACCCTACCCTGCCCTTCTAGCCTAGCTGTACCTAACCCTGCCCTACTGGCCCCAGCTGCACCCTATCCTGCCCTGCTAGCCTAGCTGTACCTACCCTGCCCTACTGACCCTAGCCAGTAGGGTAGGGTAGGGTTCAGCTAGGCGAGCAGGGCAGGGTAGGGTGCATCTGGGGCCAGTAGGGTAGGGTAGGTACAGCAAAGGCTAGCAGAGCAGGGTAGGGTACAGCTGGGGCCAGTAGGGCAGGGCAGGGTACAGCTAGGCTAGCAGGGCAGGGAAGGGTGCAGCTGGGGCCAGGAGGGCAGGATAGGGTACAGCTAGGGCCAGTAGGGCAGGGTAGGTACAGCTAGGGCCAGTACAGCAGGGTAGGTACAGCTAGGCTAGCAGGGCAGGGCAGGTACAGCTAGGCTAGCAGGGCAGGGTAGGTACAGCTGGGGCCAGTAGTGTAGGGTAGGTACAGCTGGGGCCAGTAGTGCAGGGTAGGTACAGCTGTGGCCAGTAGTGCAGGGTAGGTACAGCTAGGCTAGCAGGGTAGGGTAGGGTGCAGCTGGGCTAGCAGGGCAGGGTAGGTTACAGCTAGGGCTAGCAGGGCAGGGTACGGTACAGCTAGGGCCAGTAGGGAAGGGTACGGTAAAGCTAGGGCCAGTACGGTATGTACAGCTAGCAGGGCAGGGCAGGGTGGCCCCAGCTGCTCTACTGGCCCTAGCCCTGCCCTGCCTACCCTGCCCTGCTAGCCTAGCTGTACCTACCCTGCCGTACTGGCCCTAGCTGCACCCCCTACCCTGCCCTACTGGCCCCAGCTGCACCCTACCCTGCCCTACTGGCCCTACCTGTACCCTACCCTGCCCTACTGGCCCCAGCTGCACCCTACCCTGCCCTGCTAGCCTAGCTGTACTACCCTGCCCTGCTAGCCTAGCTGTCCCTGCCCTGCCTTACTGGCCCCAGGTGCACCCTACCCTGCCCTGCTAGCCTAGCTGTACCTACCCTGCCCTACTGGCCCTAGCTGCACCCCCTACCCTGCCCTACTGGCCCTAGCTGCACCCTACCCTGCCCTTCTAGCCTAGCTGTACCTAACCCTGCCCTACTGGCCCCAGCTGCACCCTATCCTGCCCTGCTAGCCTAGCTGTACCTACCCTGCCCTACTGACCCTAGCCAGTAGGGTAGGGTAGGGTTCAGCTAGGCGAGCAGGGCAGGGTAGGGTGCATCTGGGGCCAGTAGGGTAGGGTAGGTACAGCAAAGGCTAGCAGAGCAGGGTAGGGTACAGCTGGGGCCAGTAGGGCAGGGCAGGGTACAGCTAGGCTAGCAGGGCAGGGAAGGGTGCAGCTGGGGCCAGTAGGGCAGGATAGGGTACAGCTAGGGCCAGTAGGGCAGGGTAGGTACAGCTAGGGCCAGTACAGCAGGGTAGGTAAAGCTAGGCTAGCAGGGCAGGGCAGGTACAGCTAGGCTAGCAGGGCAGGGTAGGTACAGCTGGGGCCAGTAGTGTAGGGTAGGTACAGCTGGGGCCAGTAGTGCAGGGTAGGTACAGCTGTGGCCAGTAGTGCAGGGTAGGTACAGCTAGGCTAGCAGGGTAGGGTAGGGTGCAGCTGGGCTAGCAGGGCAGGGTAGGTTACAGCTAGGGCTAGCAGGGCAGGGTACGGTACAGCTAGGGCCAGTAGGGAAGGGTACGGTAAAGCTAGGGCCAGTAGGGTATGTACAGCTAGCAGGGCAGGGCAGGGTGGCCCCAGCTGCTCTACTGGCCCTAGCCCTGCCCTGCCTACCCTGCCCTGCTAGCCTAGCTGTACCTACCCTGCCGTACTGGCCCTAGCTGCACCCCCTACCCTGCCCTACTGGCCCCAGCTGCACCCTACCCTGCCCTGCTAGCCTAGCTGTACTACCCTGCCCTGCTAGCCTAGCTGTCCCTGCCCTGCCTTACTGGCCCCAGGTGCACCCTACCCTGCCCTGCTAGCCCAGCTGTACCTACCCTGCCCTACTGGCCCTAGCTGCACCCCCTACCCTGCCCTACTGGCCCTAGCTGTACCCTACCCCTGCCCTACTGGCCCCAGCTGCACCCTACCCTGCCCTTCTAGCCTAGCTGTACCTAACCCTGCCCTACTGGCCCCAGCTGCACCCTACCCTGCCCTGCTAACCTAGCTGTACCTACCCTGCCCTACTGGCCCTAGCTGCACCCCCTACCCTGCCCTACTGGCCCTAGCTGTACCCTACCCCTGCCCTACTGGCCCCAGCTGCACCCTACCCTGCCCTTCTAGCCTAGCTGTACCTAACCCTGCCCTACTGGCCCCAGCTGCACCCTACCCTGCCCTGCTAACCTAGCTGTACCTACCCTGCCCTACTGACCCTAGCCAGTAGGGTAGGGTAGGGTTCAGCTAGGCGAGCAGGGCAGGGTAGGGTGCATCTGGGGCCAGTAGGGTAGGGTAGGTACAGCAAAGGCTAGCAGAGCAGGGTAGGGTGCAGCTGGGGCCAGTAGGGCAGGATAGGGTACAGCTAGGGCCAGTAGGGCAGGGTAGGTACAGCTAGGGCCAGTACAGCAGGGTAGGTACAGCTAGGCTAGCAGGGCAGGGCAGGTACAGCTAGGCTAGCAGGGCAGGGTAGGTACAGCTGGGGCCAGTAGTGCAGGGTAGGTACAGCTGGGGCCAGTAGTGCAGGGTAGGGTACAGCTAGTACAGCTAGGCCAGTAGGGTAGGGTTGGTACAGCTAGTACAGCTAGGCCAGTAGGGTAGGGTTGGTACAGCTAGTACAGCTAGGCCAGTAGGGTAGGTACAGGGCAGGGTAGGGTGCAGCTGGGGCCAGTAGAGCAGGGTAGGTACAGCTAGGCTAGCAGGGCAGGGCAGGGTGGCCCCAGCTGCACTACTGGCCCTAGCCCTGCCCTCCCTACCCTGCCCTGCTAGCCTAGCTGTACCTACCCTGCTCTACTGGCCCCAGCTGCACCCTACCCTGCCCTGCTAGCCTAGCTTTACCTACCCTGCTCTACTGGCCCTAGCTGTACCTACCCTGCTCTACTGGCCCTAACTGTACCTACCCTGCCCCGCTAGCCTAGCTGTAACTACCTTGCTCTACTGGCCCTAGCTGTACTTACCCTGCCCTGCTAGCCTAGCTGTACCTACCCTGCCCTACTGGCCCTAGCTGTACCCTACCCTGCCATACTGGCCCCAGCTGCACCCTACCCTGCCCTAAGCTGTACCTACCCTGCCCTACTGGCCTACTGGTGCTGGACCCCCCTACCCTGCCCTACTGGCCCTAGCTATACCCTACCCTGCTAGCCTAGCTGTACCTTACCCTGCCCTACTGGCCCCAGCTGCACCCTACCCTGCCCTGCTAGCCTAGCTGTACCTACCCTGCCGTATTGGCCCTAGCTGTACCCTACCCTGCCCTGCTAGCCCAGCTGTACCTACCCTGCCCTGTTATCGTAGCTGTACCTACCCTAGCTGTACCTACCCTGCCGTATTGGCCCTAGCTGTACCCTACCCTGCCCTGCTAGCCCAGCTGTACCTACCCTGCCCTGTTATCGTAGCTGTACCTACCCTGCCGTACTGGCCTAGCTGTACCCTACTCTACCCTACTGGCCATAGTGTACGGGTCATTCCATATCAAGTGATCAAAATAAAAAATAAAATTTTCCCTTATGTTTTTCATTCTTGTTAGTTTTTGGTTTATTTAATATACACATAAAACCAATTTAAAATTTAGAAAAAAAATATTTTTATCTCCTTTGGTTTTTTTGTAATCTTACTTTAAAGTTCCAAAAAAAGTGTGGTTTTGCGCTTTAAGGGATTTACGTTTTATTTAATATCTCAAGAAAGAATAAGATAGAATAAGATAGAAAGGTAAAACAAAAACCATTCTTTTCAGGATTAAATTAGCTTTAATTTGATATACAACATGACAGTATTTAAAGTAATTAAAATTTCAACCCCCCAAACTCAAAATTTCAAAAGCCAATCCCAAAAAACGCATATGATTAAAAATTTTCAAAAAAATACCATGGATCCTTAATGTTATTAATAATTTATGTCCAAAAATTCAAGTTGGGATCTCAATGGGATCCATATTAAAATAATTTTTTTGTATAAGCCTGCAATGTAAATAGACAAGTCGTAGGCTACAGGGCTAATCGTTACATTCATTAGCTACAAAAATGTCTAAGTAACGTAACATACAATAAAAAGCTCAGTTGTACAATACAAGTACAGTAAGCCTAAAGTGTCTAAAATTTGGTAACTTCACTTTTTAAATAAGATATCAATTTCCTTTGATACAAGCTTCTGTGAGGATGAAGAGCAAGTTAACCCAGATTCAGAAATAATTGCGGAATTGAAAGAAAAATTTCAGAAAACTACAAAAAAAGTGAGAAGTTCTTGAGACTTACAACATTACCTAAAAGTTGGACTGTGAAAAATTGAAATCGAGTTTGGTGTCAGTAATAGGATGGCCAGAAGAGCTAAATCGTTAGTTAAAGAAAAGGGAAATAATGTCATGTCCAGACCCAAAGCCAGGAAACACTTTGGACCAGAATGTTGTAGATAAAGTCAAAGCTTTTTACAACTCTGATGATGTGAGTCGAATTATGCCAGGCAAGAAAGATTTTGTAGTGATGAAAGTAAATGGATAGAAAGAAAATGTGCAAGAGAGACTGGTTTTATTAAATTTAAAAGAATACTTTGAACCGTTCAAAAAAACAGAATCAGCTGTGAAAATTTTTTTCTCAAAGTACGCTGATTTAAGACCGAAGAACTGTATCTTGGCTGGGGGAAATGGAACTGACTCTGTTTGCGTGTGCACAACGCACCAGAATGTAAAATGAATGATTGTCGGAGGAAAGCTGAAAAAGGTGAAGATTGATGAAGCTACTGATCTTGGCGATTACAAACAATGTTTGTCACAAATAATGTGCCAAGAAAATACCCCTGACTGCTACCTAAACAAATGTGTACAATGTCCAGGAGTATTAAAACCAAAGAACTAAAACTAAAAGAAGTACTTCTGAACCACTTTGAAGAGGGGATGATAGAGACCATCACATACAAACAATGGGTTTCTGTGGATAGGTGTACATTTGAGACATTTTGCGAGACTGTAGAAGAATTTGTGGACAGTTTTTGTGAACAGCTTGTTGAACTAAAGAATCATTCATTCATATCCCGTCAGCAATCCAAGTACTACAAAGATTTGAAAGAAAACATTCAAGAGGATAAAGCAGTTGTAAGTTTGGACTTTTCAGAAAACTACTCTTTTGTGGTCCAAGACGAGGCACAGTCTTTCCACTGGAATAATAACCTCTGAGCTACTGTGCATCCATTTGCTGTTTATTACAATGAGAAAGGAGAAATTAAGTATACAAGCTTTGTAATAATATCAGAATGCTTGATTCACGACTCGGTAGCAGTCCATTTATTTCAATTGATATCTTATTTAAAAAGTGTTAAAAAGTAAATTTTATTACGGTACCAAATTTTAGACACTTTAGGCTTACTGTACTTGTATTGTACAACTGGTTAGGCCTATAGACTATTAGCTTTTTATTGCATATTACATTACTTAAGACATTTTTTGTAGCTAATGAATGTAACAATTAGCCCTGTAGCCTAAGACTTGTCTATTTACATTGCAGGCTTATACAAAAAAATTATTTTAATATGGATCCCATTGAGATCCCAATTTGAATTTTTGGACATAAATTATTAATAACATTAAGGAGTAATGGTATTTTTTTGAAAATTTTTAATCATATGCGTTTTTTGGGATTGGCTTTTGAAATTTTGAGTTTGGGGGGTTGAAATTTTAATTACTTGAAATACTGTCATGTTGTATATCAAATTAAAGGTTATTTAATCCTGAAAAGAATGGTTTTTGTTTTACCTTTCTATCTTTACTCTTTCTTGAGATATTAAATAAAACGTAGATCCCTTAAAGCGCAAAACCGCGCTTTTTTTGGAACTTTAAAATAAAATAACAAAAAACGAGATGAGGTAAAAAAAATTTTTTTTCATATTTAAGCTTCTTTTGCATAGATGTATCTAATGTAAAAAGATCAATCCTGTAAAAAATGGTGAGGTAATTGGTATTTGATCACTTGACATGGATTGACCCGTACTTTACTCTGCCCTACTGGCCCCAGCTGTACCCTACCTTGCCCTACTGGCCCCAGCTGCACCCTACCTTGCCCTACTGGCCCCAGCTGCACCCTACCTTGCCCTACTGGCCCCAGCTGCACCCCTACCCTGCCGTATTGGCCCTAGCTGTACCCTACCCTGCCCTGCTAGCCCAGCTGTACCTACCCCGCCCTGCTAGCCTAGCTGTACCTACCCTGCCCTGCTAGCCTAGCTGTACCTACCCTGCTCTACTGACCCCAGCTGTACCCTGTCTTGCCCTGCTGGCCCTAGCTGCACCCTACCCTGCTCTGCTGGCCTTAGCTGTATCCTACCCTGCCTCGCTAGCCCTACCCTGCTGTAGGTACGTAGCTTTACCCTACCCTGCCCGGCTGGCCCTAGCTTTACCCTACCCTGTCCTGCTGGCCCTAGCTTTACTCTACCCTGCTCTGCTGGCCTTAGCTGTATCCTACCCTGCCCCGCTAGCCCTAGCCCTACCCTGGCTAATAGCCATAACTGTATCCTACCTTGCCCTACTGACCCTAGCCGTATCCTACCCTGCTCTGCTAACCCTAGCTGTACCCTGCCCTGCCCTCCTGGCCCTAGCTGTACCCTACCCTGCTCTAGCTTTACCCTTCCCAGCCCTACTAACCCCACCCTGCCTTACTGACACCAGCTGCCCATTACTGTCAGGTCCCTTTATTATTCCTTTGCCCTACCAGCACATGCACCCAACACTAATTGATCTAATTATAAAATGCAATCATTAACACACATTAATCCGTGATAGTGATATGTACAACTTACAAGGAGGAGTCTGTTGGAGAAAGACATCTTCAAGAGGCAATTCTCTGACAATTATATCCATCCGCCTAGATGGGGTCCATCTGAGCTGAGA
Organism: Macrosteles quadrilineatus; assembly: GCF_028750875.1. NCBI lineage: Eukaryota > Metazoa > Arthropoda > Insecta > Hemiptera > Cicadellidae > Macrosteles > Macrosteles quadrilineatus. The sequence continues at coordinate 186,855,114 of NW_026542594.1, forward strand.
ATACCAGTAGCATTCAGCGTAGTTGAGCCTGGACATACATACATCACAGCTGGAGTTGCAAAATACATGCTGAATTTATCAGGCTTACTTAGCCTGTTACATAGCCAGTTACATGACAATCTATACTGAAATTTTAGAGTCTTCAATGTAGTATGAGCTTCGAAGTTACAAATCTCATAATGCATAGAAACCATTTTGAGTAGTTCCACAATGCATTACTTGGTTCAACTTGGTTCTTGATACTTTAGTACAACAGGTACTATCCGGTACTACCGGTTTCATCTTTTCCTGTACTGTTTCAGGCTATGAATGACACTCCTTGGCATCTACAGCTGTTACACCAATCTCAATTCAAGGAGACAGCTCCTAGATGTGGTTCGGGTTACAGGGTATGGAACCACGCGCTTGAGGAGCGAGTGGGAGGATCACTGGGCAGTGCTTGAGGGGATACTTGGACAGAACACAGGTTATGACATCTAGGATTCAACAACACTCAGTACCTCCAAGTCTAACATGCGCCCCTACGATTGCCTTAATATTACAACCAAGCAAGAATATTGTATATAACACTAGTGTGAATAAAATGTGAAACCAACCTAAACAGTTGTCCTGACTGAACCTAGTTGTGGATGAGGTTATTTTAGACTAAGTACATGAATAGTAGCATTGACTTTATATCTCTACACTAGACATCTTATCGTGTACTAAAATCTGTCGCCAACGATTTCAGCCGAACTAGTAGAGTAAACCCTCCATGCAGTGTCGCTCCTAGCGGCCGTGGCTTGAAACTCGATCCGGCTCCACCTCCAGTGCTGCGCGCGCACTCGTAGTGGCATGACGTAATCGACGTGCCCGTGCGTATACCTCCCCCCACAACCACTGCCTCTCCTCTCACCGTACTGCCAGCCACAGAAGGCCCGGCGAATGCGCTCTGCTTATCTTTGCAACACGCCACCGGTGTCTCCGAGCCCAAGCATTGTGGTCGCTCGATCGCATATCTGCTAAACTTACCTCTTTAAGAGTACAATTAATTGGTTATAGTTTTACACTATGTAATTCCCAGGTAGTTTATACATTATTATAAAAACTAAGGAAGAACCGTTTTGATGTAAATAGAATAATGATAAAATCAAATTTATTTACAAATATAAGCTTGGTAACTGTATTAATAGAATAAATACTGAAATTAGTGTGTACTTTTATAATGGCAAAAACTTTTATAGGACATCTATATATTTAATACACAGTTGTAAGTCTGTTTTCTCAGTGACTACTGGACCGATATGCAAGATTTATATGTTAAATTAAAGGGAATAATGCGCAGATTTGCTGAATTTCCTTAGTGCAGTATATACGCTTTTCAAACGCCCTTCAAAGGGCGAGTAATTACAATTCTTATTGAAGAATATGACATTAGTTATAAGTATAAACCATTTGTCAGATGTGAGATATTTGTTATTACTTTTATAACAGAACCATCGAATTAAAAAAGTAAAGAACTTTAGAAGTAATGGTGTTAAATGTGCTCTGGGAATACCTACAAAAACACTGACTTTTGAATTGCGATCGTTTAATTGCATTTGTCCTTTGTCAATAGGCCTACTGCAAATCTATGAATTTCGAGACAGAACCGACTAACAGGGGCACAAATACATTGTCCTCATGTTGTCCCAAGGGAAGGTTAAATTAGCTCCTTATCAACATTCTGAGCTCTTGGAAAATCTTATCAACTACCTATATATTTAATACACAGTTGTAGGCCTAAGTCTGTTTTCTCTTTATGTATAATCATGAGTATGGGATGTATGGCTACATCCAATGTAAAAGAAACAAACACAATTTCGAAAAACTATTTTAATAATATAAGATCATACAAGTATATACAATTTGTAATTGTGAGTTCTGCTGAGTCTCAACCATATAAATCAAAATCTGATTTTCTTCTTTTGGCTCTATCTTTTGATAATGGTTCAATAGTGACTCTTTCAGTCTTTCTAGTTTATAACAATCGAAACCCGCTATTAGCACACAGTTCGTAAAATACGAATACAGTAGTAAAAATAATACTGGAACAGTAATTAAAAACTGCCTTCAAGGACGACACTTGATGGCCATAAAGAACACACAGGGATGTTTGTATATTTATTGAATGTTGAAACATGTTCGCTAACATTAAACCTTTTATCAAGCCAAATATATTTTGTCGTTTCAAAATGTATTATCTAATAATATTTTTACAAAGGTATATATTTATTTAAATTTAATTTTGAGAACAGGAATCGCAATAGGATAACGCGTGAAACAGTTTTGGCGGGGGCGAAGAACCTTCACCTCTACGGCGCATGCGCATGTCAAAACTCTTGGCCTTGAGACTATTTTTCACCGCGTTGGGGGTGCGAAAACCACGTTCTTCCCTGGTTCTATGTTCTGTGACAACACTGCTGACAGTTCCGTTCTTGCGTTGTTGCGTTGTTGTATTGGTTACCGGTAGCTGTGTATGTGAGTGATCCTACAAAGATACATTACATCGTTCTCTGTGAGTCGTAGTGTTTTGTTTTACGTTTTTCGTTATAAATTACGTCTACATCAGCACATTGGATTGGTATTCTGCAATGGATATTAGCATTGTATTAGGTAAGTTATTGAGTGATGATTATGTCATTTTGTTGGAGGGATGTCTCAAATCATCCTCTAAATACTATTTTACAATACACAGACACTCTGTTTTCCTTTTTTAATGGTATGGATGCTTAAATATTGTATGCCATCAAGTACATTAGATTTATAAATAACCATATTAGGCACCATATTTAGTTCTGAAGTCTTTTTGGGTTTGTTGAGCTTGCCGTTTAATGCTGAATAGTACTTTTCTCATTTTTAAGAACAGAGAGCAAAGGTTCAAGTAATTTGTTAAATTATAATAAATAATGCATACAAATTGGCAAATTACCGACGTTGTGAGGACAACCTATTGTTACTAGAGAATGGTCTTATTTGTAATAATTGTCTGTTTCCAATCATACAATTTATATCTACTAGAGCACCCGTGCGGCTCAATGAGCCGCATAGTATGAAACATAACTCATTGAACTTGAGGCATTTACTGCTCTTCCATTAAAACTGATTAACTGTTTAACTTGGTCTTAACCTACTGAATATTACAAACATTAATATTTACTCAGCAAAAGCTAATGAGTTTCTTTTTATAAACAGCTGTTTTTGTTTTTAAATTTGTTCTGTGTATTTCTTATGGGGAAAACCCGACCCTTAAGAGGGTCTCACGCCCTTAAGAGTAGGAATTTTATAATTTTCAAACCTTATTGCAAAAATACATATTGAGACAAATCTTTTGACACCTTAAACGTTGAAATTGGTCCATAAATAAGGGAGGAGTTGCGTTAACAAAAAACGGCTTCACGTATTATACAGGGTGTTTTTTTAAAAACTTGCATCTTTATTTATGTAAAAACCGCAATAGATAGAAATATGCAGTTTGCAGTAATCATCTATTGACGTAGGGGGACCAATTGTTTTGAATTCAACGTTACATTCACATTCCCCCCCTTTCCCCCCCTGCCCCCAACTTAATTTTTTTTAAATAGCAAGGTACCCCTTGTGACATATCAAATTAAAGAGCATGAAAAAAGAAAATGTTTGATGAAAAAAAATTGAAAATCGGTTCATAAATTTGTGAGATATTCCCCCCCCTTACCCCCCCGGAACTTAATTTTTTTTTTTATAGCAAAGTACCCCTTGTGACATATCAAATGAAAGAGCATAAAAAAAGAAAAATTTTGGTGAAATTTATTTTTCATTTGATATGTCACAAGGGCGGGTACCTTGCTATTAAAAAAACAAGTTATGGGTAGGGGAAAAGGGGGGTGATTATCTCATAAATTCATGAGCCGATTTTAATTTTTTTTTCACCAAAAATTTTCTTTTTTTATGCTCTTTCATTTGATATGTCACAAGGGGTACTTTTCTATAAAAAAAAAAATAAGTTCCGGGGGGGTGAGGGGGGGAATATCTCACAAATTTATGAACCGATTTTCAATTTTTTTTCATCAAACATTTTCTTTTTTTATGCTCTTTTATTTGATATGTCACAAGGGGTACCTTGCTATTTAAAAAAAATAAGTTGGGGGCAGGGGGGGAAAGGGGGGGAATGTGAATGTAACATTGAATTCAAAACAATTGGTCCCCCAACGTCAATAGATGATTCCCGCAAACTGCATATTTCTATCTATTGCGGTTTTTACATAAATAAAGATGCAAGTTTTTAAAAAAACACCCTGTATATATAGATAGATAGATAGAGGATATAGATAGATTTGCCATTGAAAAAAGACTGAAATAAAAATAAAATAAAAAATATATTGTTAGACTTTCTCTTACACAAATTACGTTCATTTCAGACGGTAAAAATCATTGAAGAAATGGCCTCAACGTCAGCTATTACTACAAACTCAGTCAAGGAGCAAAAAGGGTCTTATCATAGGTGCTCTTTTATTGGATGTGGATTAACACAACGAAAAAACCCACATCTGCATTTTTTCAGATTTCCCACAAGTAGGCCAAATGTATTGGAACAATGGCTGGTCAACTGTGGCAATGAAGATCTAATTGCTCTTTCGGATAAAACTTTGCATTCGAGGAAGGTGTGTGAAAAACATTTCACAATAGAAAGTTTTACAAACCTTACAAAGAAATATTTGAAAAAGGACGCGGTTCCTACATTACTGTGCATTGGAAATGATGAACAACAAGAATTGCATGACCCGGCTCCTCAAGAATTATCTTTACCTTCGATTGAAAACAACACTATTGTTTCTCAACAGTCTCCATCTATTGATACCCAAATTCAACCTCAAAAAAGTCCCTCACCGGCCTCTCCAACAACTCCCAACACTCCTCAGTACAAAAGATTTAAGAGTGTCAAAAACAGAACACCAACACCACGCAAACAGTTTTTGACTCCAGTGAAGAGGAGGCTTTTGTTAAAGTTGAAGTCGTCAGAAAAGAAAACAAAGAAGTTTCAAGCCAGAGTAAGGCGCATGAAAACCAAAAAACAGACATTGAGCAAACAGGTGATTATCTCATCTTTAGAAGAATTGTTACCCCCAGCTGTGTCTAAATTCGTATCTATGCAGCTAAACCATGTCAGCTCTAAGAAAAAACAATGGTCAGAGGAAGAAAGAAAAATTGCTTTGTCCATGAGTTACATATCACCGAGGTATGATATTAATAATTATTATTCATACTTTTCTACCACCAGATTGCTATAGAATACAGTCACGTTTTATTTTTGATACCATTTAAAATATGCAGTCGTGACATTCTTAAAAAAATTGAATAGTACAGTTAATGTTACGTAGTAATATGGCTCTATATCTAACCTACTAAGTGTAGATATAAAGACAATAAGATAGTATAGTAGTTTACGCAACGATTGCGTTAAGTTAGTCGTGCCTTTAAAACTTCTACGCGTGTCGTAAAGGCTATTAACGCGAGTTGCGTACACTACTTTACCTACGACCGTTAATGCCGTAGTAAGCCATATGTTAGTGTAATATATCTTTTTAATTAACAATCTGGTTTTTAATTAATAACAATCACTACTCATATCTTCTGAGAGAGGTTATGTTTTCGTTTATTGCCATTGCCACTGAAAGTGATGTAACGAATTATTGTATAATCAGCTGATTTAATGTAATTACGTGTTTGTAAAACTTCGTTAAATAATATATTGATTTTTTCAGGGAATAGGTTATGCTAGTAGCACTCTTACCATAAATGCTGTATCAGGTACAATTACGGAAATATTGAATATTTTTTTGGACAAATGAATAATATAGTGAAACAGTTAATTGCTGGTATGTAATTTCATACATTTGTTTCGATTTTGGTGGCAAAAGGTTAGCACAAACTGTTTGTGCTCTCATTTCCATCTCGTCAACTTCACTTTCAATAACTGACATTTTTAAATCAGTTTTATCAAACTTCCATTAAACTTCCACCAACTAGGTTAAGAATACGCGGGTATCAATCGGAAAAAGTCGGATCAACAATTAAAATTGTCAACTGATCAGCTGATCAGCTGATTAGTTGACGTTCGAAGTATTACAATTTTACTTCTTTTCTCTGAATCCTTGAACCTGATTGGTCCGTTACACGTGTTGTTATGAGAAAACTATGCTGTTATGAAAGTAAACAGGTGTTAAGTGAAACTTTTCGATTGTTAGAACTGAGCTGAAATGGCTACTTTAAAAAACGGTTGTAGGTAAAAATATTTTCACTATCCTAATGAAATATGCTGAAAATTCATTACAACAATCAGTGTTCTACTCTACATCGATATTTTAACAGAAAATTATTTATTCAAACTTGTTAAAAATATTTATATATATTGTAATATTTCAACTAACGAATGTCAATCAATTTTATACAGGTTTTATGAGCACATGCGAAAAAACGGTTTCGCCTTACCAAGTAAATCGACAATAGCACGTTGGCTTAGTGAAGTTGATCTTAAGCCGGGAATCTGCCAAGACCTTGTGAAAACTATGAAGGCTAAGGTCGAATGTATGACTGAATGGGAGAAGAAGTCTGTGATTTTGTTTGATGAAATGCAGATAAAGACGAGTTTAGAGTACGATTCAAAGAGAGATGTAGTTGAAGGTAAGATGAAAACAAATTGTAACCCATTCTTGTCATCCTTGTAAAGGTAAAATAAAATAAATAGATAATAATGTACATGTTACTGAAAATTGTATTAAAATAGAGAATATTTTACATATAATGTAATTTGAGGCGTAGCACAGTGACAACGCTGAATATCGGGCAAATTTACCTTTTTCTATTAATTATGAGTGTATATTGTATATTGCATTAAATTGAGGGGTTTCCTGAAGTGAGGCATTTCTGAAGTTATTGTCGGTGAGGCTGGCGAAGGGCTCTGAGGGATTAGAGTCCTGCGCCTGCCTCACTGACTGTTGAGTAAGTGGTGAACGACTGTGAGTAAGTGCCACTTGGTCAAGTGATAGACCAAGTGACACAGGTGCATATACAAAATGTAGATATATACAGGATTCTAATAATCCACAAACAATCTGTTTATATATTTTCGCTCTTCTTTCAGGCCTTCGAGATCTTGGAGAACTGGGGAGATCGCGTATTCCTGGCACTAAAATTATGTTATTCATGGCGAGAGGCTTGCTACATAAGTGGAAAATGCCTCTTGCTTACTTTGTAGTGGACGACACTATAACATCTGAATCCGTTGCTCAAATAGTTAACAAATGTGTTTCAACCATGATTGACATTGGGCTTGACGTAAAAGGAGTAGTCTGTGACCAAAGTTCTACCAACCGAGGAGCAGCCAGAATGATGGGAGTAACTCTAAGGAAGCCCTTTTTCCATTGTAAACAAAAGACGATCATCTGGATATATGACTTTCCACATGTCATCAAATGCGTGAGGAACAACCTCATGAAGAAAAACAAACAAGGGCACAATGTGGGGAGCATAGTGACAGATACAGGTAATAATCAATACTATAATAATAATGTGCCACTATACATTTTAATTTTTATCAACTACTGGCCGGCCTAGAGTTTCTGCGCGAACGGTCGTAACAGCGGATTGGTGTACGAATAGAATACTTAAAACAAAGCATTATTCAATAAGTCTTTCCCTTAGCCAGTTAACTCATTTGGAATTTTTAATATAATTTGCGTTAGCCAGAGAAAACTACAAAAGTTCACAATAAACTGACGGATTTATTAAGCAATATAACAAAATGTAACATCTATGGTTAACCTCGTTATAAAAAAAAACCATTGCTACACAGGAAAGTTACATCCTTTGCTATGAGAACCCTAACAGCCGTTTGCGTAACTAAAAACTTTGGATTTTTATGACTTTTCAATGACATATTAATTTGTTATTTTCTACTAAATTCGTACAAAAAATAAAATTAAGTAAATTTTTTTATTAGCCATGTATTATGTCACTGACTTTGTAACCATACAGTATAGATATAAAGTCAAAGATTGTATTATATCTTGTTCAAGGTGTCGCAGACTGGTCTCATGTGGCCAAACTGTATGAATTGGACAAATTGTCATCTACAGCAAGAGCCACAAAGCTAACTGCGAAGCACATCAACCCAAATGCATTTGAGAAGATGAGTGTCAAGCTGGCTACACAAGTATTCAGCCATACCGTTAGTTCGGCAATGATGACAGCTGTTGCCACTTCCCAACTGCCCCCAGAAGCTGAACAGACTGCGGCGTTTCTAGATAGGCTGAATGACATATTTGATTCGATGAACAGCCACACACAGTTCCATAGTAATCCAAGGAAATGTGCTATTTCCAACTCCAAAAATCGTCGTCTGGAAATGCCAATGAAAACCATAAAAGAGGGCATAGAGTGGGTAAAGACCTGGAACATGAAGGATGTAAAAACGCGCCCACCTTCTTTCCTTGGTATGGAACATACTATGAAGGCTGTCCTTCTTCTGTGGGATGATCTACAGAGGGAAGGAGTATCGTATCTCCTAACAGCCAGAATCAACCAAGATGCGCTGGAAAACGAATTTTCCATTGCGCGGCAGAGAGGGGGATACAACAGGAACCCGACAGTAAGGTTGTTTCGGCAGAATTTACGACATAGAATTAAATGTGCTATGCTGCAACCATCAACCGGTAAGATTTTCATGATTAACATAATAGAGTGTTCAATTGAAACATTTCCTATGAAGTAGCGAGTAATTAGCATTACTCACAATGCGACACTTAATCCTGATAAAAAAATATCAAACTAACAAATTATAAAACACATTTTATATGATTAAACGTAGTGCATTGTCTTCCAGAGACATTACTTTGCATGATTGTTATAATAAATTAGTTAAAAAAATAGATAGCAACACGTTTATCTCTTTTCTAGGGTGGTTAAAACCCAAATTTCCTTTCGGTTTACTGAATGCGATCTGGTTTAACCAAAAAAATTAAAATAATATATGGATATTTGAAAACATAAAAAACATTCTAAAGTATATTATAGATTAATATAATAGAAAAATCTTCATGTACCATTGCATTTTGTTGTGTTCACCCTGACAAGGTTCTAACTGCGAGCCGGATGAGGACGGATTGTTAGAAGTGGATCATGACCTTGCCTCGTCATCCCTCACCCAACCGTCAACGTCTGCCGGCGCATCTAGGCCTACCTCATCGTCTGTTAATGTGGGCGATATTATCAATGATGGTGATATAAGTTACGATGACAGTGAGATAAGTGACGGGGAGGCTATCGACAGTTTGTCCTCTGCTATTACCGACAACCAACTGTCCCTGGAGGCATGTTCTGTGAGGTAATGATTTTCTCTAAAAAGTAATTTTACATAAAATGAATTGTACAGATAGGATCTGTAAGGTGGCTCCAAACTAAGTTTGCTTTAGCACCCAATTATGCCATAGTCAAAAGTAACACAGATATGATTAAATAATGTTTTCCTCTATCATTGTTAAGCTTAAAAAAAACGATTTCCCACAAAAAATTAAGATTACTAAAGAAGTAATGTGGCTACTGTACTATAATTTCAAATCTCAATTTTGGATATTTATTTATGGTTCATTTTTATTAGATATTTTGCTGGATATGGTGTCCGCACTTGCATGCAGAAAGTCAAGTGTCAGACTTGCTTGACAGAAATGACAGTTGAGCCAACAAGTACCTGCCCTAGACCAGGTGAAGAACTCATTGCCAACCGGCAGTATGCCTCAGCATCTGGGAAACCAGGTACTGTAATACATTGTAAATTAATCCTTTTCAACTAATAAATATAAAAAAAATACCTTACCGTATGCAGTACAATCCTAGTTCTCTATTAATATGACACAGAAGTTAAAATAAAATACACAAACACTCACCTATACGCACGAATAAACATTTGCGAATAAATTAAAAATGAAAAATAAACTATAATACTTCACTTGATAAGACTACGTTTTTGTTAATTGAGACTGTAAACACTTATTTATGTTACTTATAATACAAATAGAATGATATATTTTAAGATATACTCAAATAAGATGGTGATTGGTTTGTACTTTAAACGAAAATCAATCACGTTAGTTTCAAACCTGTTAATAGTGTAATTTTCTAACAGGTTTTATTAAAACTATATTCAGACACATGAAAATTCGCTTAGTCTGCAGGTTTGCTGCAGAAGGGGTATTTTTACTGTTTACTAAAATATATCTAACAAACGATTCTCATGAAACAGGATAAGATCCTAGGTATAGATTATAAACATAAACAAATGACGTAACTAAAATAATCCTATACTGGCAAGCTGTGTGGAAATTTGAAATCAAAATGCAGCTGACAGTTCTGCTTATTTACATGACCATTGTTGACATTGTAACATTTGTGGGTTTGTTCTTTGCTACCATATAATCGATATTTACTATTGAAACTCTCATAGTATAGATAGATGGATAAATAGATATATAAGCCAGCCTTCCATCTAGGAAAAGATTCTTTAACATTTCCTCTATGTCATGTTTCATAAAAATTACTGTATTTTTTGGTCGATTGAGTATTATTTTTGTCAAATGTTGTAAATATCCATTAACGATTAATCCGTAAACCCATGCACAGGCAGCAGACCGTGTGAGGATATAATATTTTGCTCTGTTGAATAATTTGATTCTAAACGTCCATTAATTTCAGTATCAATGATGTTTTTTTTTATTTCAGGCGATTTCCTGATTTCACCGGCTGATGAAACTGTCGACGTCACAACAAGGATATTACAAGTATTTGACAAGTTGTTTCTCAAAAACATCAGTGTTGTCGGAATACGGAAGAAAATTGATATGAAATGCAGACAATTAATATTTAAAGAATTTAACATGTGGATGAAGTGTGGCACAGATTGCTACACTCATCGATTGATGTTTGTTAATAAAATCATATCCGTAAAACTGCTGTGGAAGCTCCAGGAAATATCCAAAGACATAAGACAACCTGGAGGGAAACACGGCGCCTATCGCCAAAAAGTCAACATTTTAGAGGGCAAATAAATTTGTTTCCATACATTTTTGTGTTATCATTTATTTTACTTGAAAAAGAAATGTCAAGCTGGTTCATACATATTTGGTGGGTTCATACAAATCAAAAGTGGTAAGGGTGTGAATTGACAATTAAATCTAGATATGTTAATAATATTTATTAACATATCTAGATTTAATTGTCAATTCACCACCTTACCACTTTTGATTTTAAATTCATGTATAATTTTATTAAGGTTTTTTGATCAAATACGTTGCCCACTAACGTAATTAATCTACTGGAAATGCCATGCTTAAAATATTTATTGTGACATTATTTCTATTTAATAAAACCTAAATTGTGTATTATGCCTACATAGCTTTTTATTAGGCTAAAAATTGCAAAGGACCAAGGACCGTCTTGCTGCTAAAAGGTTTTTATCTTTTAGAAAATAGAATAAATGTAATGAAACTATAATTTAAATTCATCCAAAAAGAATATTGTTTGAAAACCGTTAGTGTTTTTTAGTGGCAATAACATTTTGCCTCTGTTCCGACGACGTGTTCTGGCCACACAGCTGCATTCAGTACTCGCATCGGAGTCGGATCTAGTAACTAGTGGCATAGACTAAGCAACACAAGGGAGTATGTTTTATCTATGCTAATGGGTAGTGCAAGTGCCAAGTGTGGTGTGAAGAACAAGATGTGGATGTGAATGAATGTCCATGCAGTGTACGGCGCCGGCGGGCGGCGGGCGGGCGCAGTGGCAGTGGCAGCGGCTGACGTCACGGGAGGGAAGTGAGAGCCGTAGAGCGCGCTATCTTGTAGCGAAGAAACGAACTAAGACCGAGTGCTGCGCTGTCTTTCGGAGGGTCAGACCAACTACTTGAACCGCCGATTCTGGCTCAGATCCGCTCACTATGGCTGGGCCGTTTCTATAAGATGTCTAGTGTAGAGATATAAAGTCAATGATAGTAGTTTACACAACGATTGCGTAAAGATAGTGTTGTTAACACTAGTTGCGTACACTGCTTTATCTATGACAGAGTTTTAATTACTAAAAATCACTACTCATAACTTCTAAGAGAGGTAATGTTTTTTGTTCATAAAAGGGATGGACGAGATTGAATTTTTAGTTTGAGACGAGATGAGACAGGATTTTTTGTTAGACGAGAAGACAGGATTTCCCTGCTCTTACATAATGGGAAATGCACATTCGACATTTTAACCTGATTTTGTAATACTGTTAAATTGATTTAGGCAAGAATATTTCAAATATTTTATTAAAAAACATCAATAAATGAAAAGTCAGTATAAAAAAAGTCAACCTCAACAGAATTATTCCTAAAAACATAATTAAGGTTTCCAGTTCTGAAATAAAAATATAACTTAGGCCTAAAACAACCTCGGATAGCTCAAGGGCTTGGATGACCGGGGCCCTTGCCTCATAATCGAAAGTATACTGTATGACAAACCAATTTCACAATGCATACAATAGTAATTTGTGCAAAGAAGTGTCACTTAGTTGCACATAAGGAAATATTTACGCACAAGCCGTAGGCGAGTATGCAAAATTACTCGAGTGCAGCAACAGCACTTTGCGCTCAAGTTACACATTATATTTTTCCTACAGTTACTAAAATGCATGTAAATTGTTAGTCTTTCAAACACTAAACAAGAAATTTTTAGGTTAGGTTAGATTCAAGCGTTGAACGACACGAAACAAAAGATTAAGTCTTGGTATCAATACTCAAATTCTGTGAAATGCTGCACCAGCTGATCGTAGTTGTAGTATCTTTGAGTGTTTGCCATCTTATTTTCAAGTGTACATGTACTAGGTGCCTTATAAGAGCACACTGTTTTGTGTTGTTTGGTTGGAATACTGGAGTGCGGCAAAAGTAAGTAAATGCAACTATTAGCTACCTTGCAAGCTATAATCAGTGCAATTTGTATTATCAGTGCAAGTCCTAACTGTAGGAAAACTATTTTGATCAGTTCTGACTGGTACAAGGTTAATAATTCCATGTCAAATCAACACAGACTTTTTACCTGACCACCCAAGGTTCCGATGGAATATTGTGTACTGGAACACCTCATAAAAACCTTTTTGATATACAAAAAAAATTCATCTCGTGAAAGTTTTCAAAAACTGTAAATTTTAACCTGTTCACCAGTTGTAAGGCCGGTGCTCCACCAAGCTGTTTGGCCGCGGGCGGTAACCGCGCGCGGTGCTGCCGCCCTGTGACAGCAGATGCATTTGAATCGGACCGGCTACATCATGCGCGGCGGCGCCGCACCTTGCAGTGGTGCCGCGACATGTCGCGGCGCGACCGCGAGCGCGGCGTCGCCGCAGTCGTGGTACCACATTCAGTCTTGTGAGGTGAGCTCCACTGTGCGGTTGTGCCGTGGCCTGTCTACTCCAAATTAGTTCATCAAGTAGTTCATCAAATGATTTGATCGACATTCTGTAGTACTGAAAAAACTTGTCCTCATGCTTCCGGATTTCTTCATAAAATTTTAAGAAATTGTTTCCTTGTCTGCGTTCCGCAGTGATAAACCCAGTACCGCTTCTTTTTCGGTTCCAGCATACCACAGGCTTCGAGAGCACACACAACTTTTACTAACGACATCACTCTGCACTACAAAAAAACACGCGTCATCACTGTACCAGGTGAGTCAACAAAGTAGCAAGCGCGGTCTGCAATTGGCGTTAAAACCGCTCAATGGAGCATCAAATCATAGTCGCGGCTTGCCGCGCGAGGTTCTGCCGCGCGCGGCCAAACAGCTTAGTGGAGCACCGGCCTAACACCAGTTGTGATTGTTGTTGATCTTCAATCATGCTGGTAATTTTTCACCATTTTCTATGCAAAAATAGTCTTGGTCTAATTGTTAAATACATTACTTTCAACACACATTAATCAGTGATAGTGATAAGTGCTACTCACAAGATCTGAGGAGTCCGAGAATTCTAAATCCTCCGTTTTGGTGTGGAAAGACATCCTCTAAGAAGTAGTAGCAATGTCCGACAATCATCCCCATAAGGTCCACCCAGATAGGGTTGCCCAGCAGAACTGATAATCCCAGCAGCACCCAGGGTAGGTACGGAGCCTGGACATACATCACAGCTACACGATGAGCTGCTCCACACACACACACACACATGAATAAATGAGTGTTGTAGTTTACTTTGCTATGGTGAAATTAACACACTGCAAACTAGATTGCAAACATTTAACTTGTCTGCAGCTTGCCCTCCAACTTTATAATATGATGAACCAATCGCACATTGCATGGACACCATTTTGAGCGCACAAGGTAAATAATTACATGTCAAATTAACACAGACTATTAACCCTACAACTCCAGGTTCCAATGGAATATTATGTAAAGGTACACCCCATAAAGACTGAGAAATTACCAAATTTAAACTCGATGTATAAAATAATTTTTTTAATTTCACCATGTCAAAGAAAAAAACAAAAAAAAAAACAGTATAATTTGACCTGTTTGTCTGGTAACTGCTCTCATAATCATGCTAAAGGATGAAAGAGGTGTAAGTTAGCGACACTTTCTGTGCCCTGTCTATAAATGTTTATCCTTGCAAAAGTTGTGAAAAAATTGTTTTCTATTTTAAAATTAATTCTCATGTGCCTCCAAACAATTGTTAAAGGTCCACAAACAAAGGTTTATGGTTGTTAATTAATGGTACGAATATTGTAATGGGATTTCAGAAGAGGTGGTGACACAATGAAAACACATTAATAGTCTGTTCACAAAATTTAGGCGGTTTTAGGGGAAGTAATCTATCTCCTCCATAGAATTTTAACACGAAACAACAGATTAAGTCGTAGTACCAATACTCAAAGGATGTGTCTTGATCATATTAAAACATCCCCAACAGCTGAGATTTGTCAAAACAGCGTCAATCAGCTGGCTGCAACATAAATAAAGCAGAAAAAAGTGATGGGGGAACTTCTTCTCAACCGCCTAAATATTGTGAATATTGCACAAATATTACATAGACACCATTTTCAGCAGTTCCACTATGTATTGTGAAACAGAGTCACAACTAATATTTTGAAGGAAATATAAAAAAATACACAAACATTGTAGACATTACCTATCAAAGTTACTCTAAAAAAGAATGTACTGTTTTATGCAAAAATTTAACAAGAATCTCAAAGAATTAGTAAATTTAGACTACCTATTTGTAAAATTTAACATAAAGGTTTAGTGCTACCAAAGAGTCAAGTATAATACCAAATCAGGTATGATAACGTCTCACTTTTCCACACAATAATAAAGTGATTGATACAATCCATATTTGTGGGGTTACGACTGTTCCTTTAATAACAACTTAAACAACTTACAGTAGAGATTGTCAAAAAATCTAAACCATTCAAGACCAAAGGCAATTAAGATTTTCAAACATAACCTATAAAAGCCTAATACACACATAATTTAGGCCTACAGTAATAAAAATACAGTTCTAGGATACAGTAAATAAAAACAATGGTTTTTGTACTTACTTAGGTATTTTTGGTACATTACTGTAATTCGTTTCTTGAAAAAATATGTAAAGTTTATACGTTGAAAAGAAACAAAACACTGACTGGCTCAGCACGTTCACTTATTTTTCCGTCGGGCGCCGACTGTTTGAACCGTGAAATTGTAAAACGTCTGTTGTCTTTGAGCGAACTCAATATTTTAAAACCCTCAGGAGTGGTTTGGATTTTTGACGTTAGGATTTTTGAACTGTAGGTATTTAATTCTAAATGCCAGTGTTTGGATTGGGAAAAATCAATAGGATTTTAATTTACTCTTTGAAGTAAAGCTCTGTTCAGCCAATGGTGTGTCTGGGAGTATTGTTCTCTGTTGCAGCAAGGCGGCGGCTGTTTGAAATGAGTTTACACTAAAGGGTACTAGAAAGTCTAATAACATAACAACAAGTAATTTTCTTCAATAATATGACTACAAATGAAACAATGCAATACTGTGTTAGATCTAAATCTAATTTGATAGTGAATTTCACTTTAATCGTTAACATTTTATTGGTTAATGTTTGTTGACCGATTTAGGCTACATAAAATTCAGTATGGAATTAACAGAAATTTTAAGAGCAACCACAACTATTACATTAGTTTAGTTGTATTCATAATTTGAGAAAATTACTTTTTATTGGTCTCCTTAGTCCTCTTTAGTGATGGCAGTAATAAATGATCGGCTGCCGCAAAGGTGAAAAAAGCCTGGTTTGGGACACGACACAACCTTTAGTTCACCATAGGCGGTCCAGAACAGAGCCCTCAGCGTTGCATTTGAAGTTCTATTAATAAAATTTAAACTAGACTTTAAAATGTCATTAAAACTCCAACGATAACGATCCAGAAGAAGCTCATTCTTGTGAATGGATTCCTTTCAGACCAAAAGAAGACAAGCATTGATGTGAATGCTTGGCCAAGAAACAACAGGTTAGTGAAAAATGCAAAATTCAATTGACAAGTTAACCTTTTCCAGACGGGCGACTTCTACAGCCTAGGACGGGCAAAAATTATACAAATAAAAAAATTAATTTTCATCATTTGTGTTTTTTTATACGTGTATACATAGAATAAACACAATGGTACATCTAATACTATCTAAATAATTATTTACTTGTTTTTATGCACCGTCTCCCGTCAAAAACATAAGAACCCATATGCAGATATATCCGCCATCCTTTATCGCCAAAGACTTAGGCGGATATATCCTTCACCTGTCTGCAAAGGGTTAAGCAATTAGGATGTAATTTAACACCTGACAAACTTGTCAAAAGCTACAAATTGCTAAACAAAGTATATGAATTGTAATAAATTTGTAAGTTGTCAACTAATAGAAAATAACTAGACAGTAGAACCTCCATTAATCGTCATCCTTTTAACCGTCACTCTCTGTTATCCGTCATCCCGCTACAGTGCTTAGATTATTTTTATGTATACATTACACTACTGTAACTTTCAACATAGACCTACATCACAAAAAAAACTGAAGATTCCCTAGTATTCTAGCCTACAGAGAAGAGGAGCACGAACTTAACAGCTACTTTACATAAATAAACAGAAGTATAAAACTTAATTGTCCAAACTAATGATTAATGATTAATGCAGGGACAAGCACACCTGTAGGTCTGGGGGATTATTCATTGAAAAAATTATGTCTATTAATTAGGGGTGTGCGGTGTGCGAGTACTTAAGTGGTTGGGTATTTACGAGTGAGTTATTCAGTATTCGGCTCAACTTGAGCTTTCTAAGAAAACTCTAGCAGTTGAGTTTTTGATAAATTTGCTGGAAGCACTTAAATTTGTATTATAGTATGGCAGAACCAAAGTGTGATCTTTACTCTATGAAGTTATTTTATACATTTACTGTCTGTTAAATAGAGCTGTTAAACTAAGAAGACAAGTATAAATTGCTTGGTTTGGAATGGATACCACCTTGGAGCTTGTGATAGATATTTCTTTGTTCAGCTTATTTTATTTTTTGTCAAATGAAATGTGACATTTCAAAAACAATAATGTGGGAGCCTACTGCATATTAATAAAGGACCTAACTAATATACAATGCATTTACACCAGAATTATGAAATGCAATTTTTAAGATTTGGTATTTTTCTTGGATAATGAGGTTATGTAACAAGATTTTAAAGAATCGAGGATCTACTGTATAAGTGTTACTATAAATTAAATACAGTACGATACAATACTACATAAAAAGTTAATTCATCTAACTTTTAAACACTTTACTACAGTAGAACCTCGCTATAACGACCCTCAATGTAAGGAATTACTCTATATAACGTAGTATTTTGCAATCCCTGTGAAAACGCCATACTCAGAAAATGTGCCCCTATATAGCCAATAAAACCCTATATATATAATGAATATTTAGTCATTTCGTCAGTAAATTGCTTACCCCTGTATAACGAATACCCAAAGTACGGAACCCCTACATAACGAACATAACCTCTATATAACGGATTCCCACACTCCTGACCCCTGTATTACGTATTTACTATTTTTTTATCCAAAATTTAGTGGACTATACGAACTTGTCTGAACAGGAAAGTTTTCAGTTTCTCATTCTCACAGTCAATATCGGCTCTGCAGTCAGTACTTCACAAAAATTAATAAGGTGTGGAGTCAACTGGGCGTATTAATCAAAATATGGGCAAAAACAAACAAACACACAAACTTTCACAATTATAATATTATTAGTAAGATATAGTACAATGTCACCTGTTTTTTAGCTAGCTACATGTACAAAACGTTATGTGACAATAAAGAAATATTTATTTATTTATTTAGTATATATAGTATGATGTGTGTCCGTGAACGCGATAACTTGAGTAATTTTTGTCCGATTTTGATGAAATTTTGTTTAATTAAAGGTGTAAGATGGGATAAACTTGAATGAGTTCGCAAACTAAATTTCCCAATTTCTCTCTAAACCTTTTTAAAGAGCTTAAAACAAACAAATAATTTAGTATATCAAAGTGTTTTTGTACGGTTATTGGTAGGAGAAAATTAAAAAAACTGTGAATTTAAAATGCCTATGTTATTATTATGCAGAATATTGTAGAATGTTGTAGTTTGCTTGTTTATGGATATATTTTGATAAAACTTGGTAAATGTATATATTTTATACTAAGTAGGGATGGTCAAGTCTCGAAATTTCGGGAAATTTTCGGGAAATTTTAAGTCTCGTTACACGAGACGAGATTTCTTTTTGGCCGAGATTTTTATCGAGACGAGAATAAAAAAAAATTAAAAAATAAAAACACGCCTGCAGAAAGTCAATGCAATACCCGCAATACAGGACCGTGTTGTAGTTGCGTTTCCTTTGCGAAGGCGTTCTTATTAATTAATTCTTCAAATGTAAATATTACTTTAATTATTTTAATAACATTTGAGAAGTTTTGTTAAGTGTTAGCAGTGTGAGGAATGTTTTATTACTATAAAAAAAGTCAAAACCAGTAACTATTTTGTAGAAACTAATATTTTATTTTATGATTTATTTTATTTTAGGATAAGTTTAACTCTATCCTAACTGATATCACTATGTTTCCTAATCGTAGGCATTTTTAATAAGTTAGGCGTGATTAATAAAAAAATGTTATGCTGATGTTTTTTAATAACAGATTGTAAATATTCTTGCCTATTATCATTATTTTTGTATTTAAACAGTCATCTAACAATGTTACAAAATCAGGTAAAAATTCTGAACGTGCATTTCCCGTTGTGTATGAGAAGGGAAATCCCGTCTCGATCTCGTCTCGAAATTTTATGAGAAATAAAAAATCTCGTCTCGTCTCGAACTAAAAATCCAATCTCGTCCATCCCTAAACTAAGCTATTAATATTTTACTAAAAACACACTTTATTATCAATTCAGACAAATAGAAATTCGCTTAGTCGGCAGGTTTGCTGCAGTGGGGGTATTAATGTATACAATGAATGACTAAAGTTAGATTAACTTCTATGTACCTGTATATGCTGAAGTATCCTGGTTCCGTCTGCTGCCTCTGCTCGTAGCAGCTCAGCCATGTTGGAGTACAGCTTGTCCCAGTAGTCACACGGCTGCCACGCCACGGAGGTCCACGTTCAGATACAAGTGCAGTGCAGAACATACAGTCCAACACTGTAGTGGGGAAGTCACAATCACTAAAACCTCGCTCTCCCAGGAATGCAGCCTGTGTGACACCAGAAAGTCTTATACCAGAAAACTGTCGTTTACAAGGCTCGGTAAAATCAGCTGGAATGTGGTGAATTTACCGATCAATCTTACATTTGGAACTTTGTCAAAAAGGTATACTGTAATATGATGTTCATCAGTAAGCTATCAACAAAGCTACACTATAGTAGATTTTCTTATTAAACAGATAGTAGAACGGAAGAACACTGAAATTAATAGGTATAAGAGAATTCAGGTTTGGTAAATTAGTCAGATTTGGACAGGCACATTGCACTTTTACAATAAATACTGGAAATGCTTAATAACACCAAAATTAACTGTAAATTCTGTATTGAAATAGTGTATGTTGAACAGTTTTGTGATTTTACAAGGACTGTCTCAAAATTAAGGTATCCAAGATCCTGTCACAGGTAAGCAATATAGTTCAAATCTGACGCCAACGTTGTGTATATGAATCAACAGATATATAAGCCTTTAATTTTAAATAATAAAATTCATCCTTTACTATTGAATGAATTAAATATTTTCATCACAACTGCCCTGGCATTAAAAAACACAACCAAAAAAGGGACATAACCCAGTTAGGGAGAATATTTTATTCAATTAATTAACCAAATACGGATTAAACTTGTAATCTATATATGAGGGGAAATAAGTACAGTATAAAAAAGATTACAGTATCATTCTATTTTATTAATTGGAAATACATTAATTAATGTATATTGTATATTATGTATACTTATTTCGTCACAAAAGTGCTAACCTTCAAAGAATTCTTATGATGCAAATCATCATCCAGTCGCTTTCTGATGAATGGTGGATTGATTGCCAACCCATCCAACGTCTTGCAGCGAGAGAGAGCAACGTAGGAGAGACCGATCGTGAACTCTGTACGCCCCAAGTCCACGTCAACCTAATAATAATTTAAAAGTATTACATACTAGCTGTAACCCGCGGGCTTTGCCCCGTTTAACTTCTTCATTTTCAAGATTATCTCGTTCGCATGGCTCAATCACGTCCTGGTTGAAGTTTGTTCGCTACGCTCACTTGCCTTCAGGTTAGCTCGTTCGCTACGCTAACTCGCCTCCAGGTTGAAGTTCGTTCGCTACGCTCACTCACCTTTTGGTTGCAAATTAGCTGTTGTCATAAATGTAAAAGAAATAATAGTGCTGCACCCTGTTGGTAATCCTTGTAACTTTAATGCTATTGAACATCACAGAACATAACCAACTTGTTTAATTGAAACAGCTGTTAAGATTAAATAATTCCATTTCTCATAAGGTTAACATGGGAAACTCCAGAGCCACTGGGGCGGAGCCCGAAAGGATTTTTGAAATAAAAATATGCCTATATGTTAATCGGGAATGTGAGCTATCATCATGCCAAATTTCAGCCCAATCCGACCAGTATTTTTCACGTTCACTTGTCACAAACATACATCCATACATCCATACATCTAAACTTTCTCATTTATAATATTAGTAGGAAAAACCAAATAATTCATTTTAACTTTTCTGTTAGAAAGTTAAATCTCTAAAGCATCTGTTATATTAGACGTTTAAAATTTTAACGAACCATTCTTTTTACTACTATTGTGCTGACTGACAATATATATACAGTCATATACATATTAAAATGAACTAATAGTGTTTTTTTGGCATATAGGGGCTTCAAAACGAATATGTATAACGGTTTCAATCTTAAAGGCTTACCACACAACCTATGGTAATAGATTCTTGTCCATAAGGGAAATTCAATAAAATGGGGGTTTTATAGACTTGTCGATTATATTTTGATTTAGCTCAGTTGAGGAGGTATGATTTTAAATATTTTACGATAAATTTCACATATTTCATTTATATTAAATAAGTCTAAAAGTTATTAGTTTCTTGTTTGGAAATTAAACAGATTCTTTGATCAACTTTACATGATTTTATATATGTAGATTGTTATTACTCGTAAACAACACATAGACCTATTTTTGCTATTGAAATACACTCATGCAAACCTTATCCAGGCCCTAATCTTTGAAATTTAGATGATTGAAAAATAATAAAAGTAATTTATTTATATATTGAAATGGAAACTTAATATATGTTGGTATATTATAACGGATTTATAAAGCAGGTACAGGAATTATGAATAGCAAATCAAACTGTAAATTTTTGAAATTATTTTGGACGTGCAGCATAAATTATAGTAATTATAGTATATGGAATTGTCTAGGTATACGAACCTAGCAAATTAAATGCAAATGTAACTGTAGATTGATAAATACTAATGCCTTTAAATTTAAACCCATTGAAGAATTGCCATAGTATTAACGTCATGTATATAATAAAAATACATTATAGCTATTTATTTTTAGAATAATAATTTATATTTTGCCTAAAATCAAATGGCAACTTACACGGTTGTATGTTTGGCCTTGAGATTGGTGGACTGTGCTTGCCCATGCCAGATCCAAAGGAATCTGCTCTCTTGTGCAAGTTGCATTTCCTTTCTTCCATGATCTTATTATCGGAGGGATCGGAAATGTATCTCGCTGCATCCTCGGTCCAGAATAATTGGCGAAATTCACCATGACAGCTACTGGTAGATCATTTGGGGTGGATTTTCCAGACTCATATACAATTGCCACGACTTCGCCGATGGCGCCGTTGACGAGCCCAGAAGCCACCCACAAGTTGGCCTTGAGCACAACTAAAGCTCCTTCCGCGAGGTAGATCACCTTCTGGAGACCTCCAGCGTCATCGCTAGTTCCCTGACTTGCCACCAAGTTGTTGGGTTTAGCAGGGATGCGAGCTACTGGGGAATGCAGGCCTAGTAGTCGGTTTAGGTTGAAAGCTTTAGCCTTCATTCTCAGGGAAAAGATGTGAATGGCATCGTTGAAGTTTCGTCGTTCTTCTTCCGTCAAGTTGATATAAAAGCGGTTACTGAAAACTGCATATGTTGCGACCGTGCAACAACCCCTGGCAACCTCGTCAAGGGCTTTCCTATAAAAAATAATTATAAATTATGTAATGGTTTATTGTTGTTCTCAAAACTATGTTATTTTTTTAGTAAAGAGTCACAGTATCTATCTATATATATAATACGTGAAGCCGTTTTTTGTTAACGCAACTCCTCGCAATATTACTTAATAGAACAATCCATTAATAACAACCATCTTTAAGAGTAAACTTACAGACTGCTGGAGAGACCCTTCTATGCTACACAAATAGAGTTCAACCAAACATGTTACAATGTAAATATCCTATGATGCTGTCTGTTCTCAATGGCCGTGTAATAAGATCATATGACCCATAATCAAAATGGAACATTCACTCACCCAATACGGGCTGCTTGTTCTCTAACTTGTAGTAGCTGCACGCAAGTAGACTAGCAGGCTCTGTGGTACTGAAACGCCCCGTGGACGCAAGGCAATCACACGTCCTCATCAGGAAACTAGGGAACTCTCCGTGGTTGATGCCGTATCTCCTCCAACCACCAACACCGTCCACCACACCTAAAACATGCCACAAGTTGGTTAGTATCATCTTTCACTATTGATAGAACTAGACGTCCCATTCCCAGGTTAAAGTTTTGCCAGTTTTAAATTAAAATGTACAGAATAAAGTCTTTCAAAATACAGAAATAAAGTATTCTAGTATTAAATTGGCCACATTCTATGCTTGATGCTCATGAATAAAGTATTCTATATTCTGTAGGCTATAATCAACAGGGGAGATGAGTGCATATGACACTAAAGAGGCTAATGGAATTGATAGGCTACTTTAAACATCTTAGATAAGAAATTAATTTTTTTATTAGCTTTCAGGACCTTTTTATGTGCACCTGTTATTAAGAAATACAAATATCAACCGCCTTGACCTAGTCTATAATCCCAAGCAGCCCAAGTTAAGTTGCTATGGTACTGTAGGGACTAACAAAAAATAAAAGTATCCAAGAAAATATAAAACATAGGATAGGCTTATCCTAAACCAAGACCATTAAACTAATTGGTATTATTTGCTATAACACCTTCCTTGGCCAAAATAGGTTGTTCCATTGGTGTGAACCTGGCAATAACTCCAGCAATAAGTAATGTGCGTGCCCGATAAAACCTATTGCTGGCCGTTTTGCGGGAAAATACAGTCGCGTACCGTATTACCGTTTATGTCACCAAATAGAGGACACTTTAACAGACACGTCAGTATCAATATCATGTACCTGGGGGGTAAGTTAGGGGGGGTAAACTCAGCAATAAGTCAATACTACTAGGAGGTCACGAATTGTGGATATTTATAGGCATGCACTGTGGATGCGATACTCCCCAGTGTTGATTAACGTCCGCACGGGTGAGTACTGCAACTATCCGCAGTAGGCCTACTATCCTGATAATTAGACCAATTCGTAATTACCAAGGGAAAAATGTGGTTCGGATTCCACTATAAACTGTAGGTCCCTTAGTTGCCATTAGCTGTATGGGCTATTAATTAACAGCTGTCTAAAGAATGTCGGCCTTAGTCACTAGGCTAACAAGACTACAAGATCGCGCCACTCATCCTACACTCATCTCCATTCATACTTGGTTTAAAATATCTACTTTGTATGGTCGCCATTTGTTAGAACAGTATTATTAACAGTAATAAAATCTATTGCTGGCCTTTTAGCAGAAAAATACGGCGGCGTAGGTTATTAAGTCGACCGAGAGTGTCAGCTGATAGAGGACAAATTAACGGACACGACAGTATCAATATCATGTACCTGGGGGATAAGTTAAGGGGGTTAAGTCAGCAATAAGTAGTGCTCGCGCCCATGGCTTTCCACTGGGGCTACTTAAGTTAACTTACTAGGCCAAAATTATTTTGTTTCTAATCCAGAAGTTGTCACACTGATCCTGATATAAGTTAGGCCTAGATTCAAATTTTGACCCAGTTGACTTTAAACTACCAAGTTAACTGAAAAACAAACAAGACAAGGCAACAGAGAAATATAACAGGAATCAGGGTTTATACCACTCATGTCACATGAGTTCATACCAAATTTTGCTAAAATAATAAGCTTCTGTTAGTCTACTAATAGGCTAATTTAATTCTACTCTTCTAGTCCGTTATTTTGGACTTACCTTTCACATAGGCCTAGTAATTTTCTGGAATGGTTGAACAAACAAATAATAACAATTATTTACAAACCCCTAGCCTACACAAACTCAATAGCTAACCTTACTTTATTCAGACAGCCGAGAACCGACAACAAAACAAACAAACAAGCAAAACACACAAAACTGCAAAACTGACAAAACCCAACTTGAAGAGAAGTCAGTCAGAAAACGGAGACGAAGGACGAAGACGAAACATGAAACAAAACAAGCATAGCAAACAAGCGAAGGAAGTTAGAACAGAAGACGGAATGGAAGAACGAAACGGAACGAAACTGAACTGAACTGACGGGAGAACAGAAATGAAACTATAATGACACCTATAAATTTATTATTTTTTTTTTATTCACGGCAACGGGCAAAATTACTATTTTTACTATAAATTACATGCATAACAGTTTGTGGATTAATAATCAATCAAGGCGGCTTCGCTCACCTTAATTTGTTATCTAGGACTCGTCAAATTGTACACACCACGAATACCATGGCCACCTTTAACTCCAGGGGCCCATTTCATAATAAAGTACAAACGAATATTATTAGTAAATCAGCTGCTCGCCCAATGCAAATCTAATGGAAATTTATTATAAAATTTATTATGTAGTTTATTATGAAATGGGCCCCAGGCCGCGGCCTCCGAAGTGACAACGACAACGCCGCAAGTGGTGTTGTAACAGCTGTTTTGTTTGGAAGCAGCTAATGGTATTTGTGTATTTACGAAAGATTGGTTACTGGACTATGACAATATTGACTCCACTAAAATGTACAGATATAGATTTTTAATTAATATTGTTTCGGTTTTGATTTCTGTATGTTTTATTTTAAACATTTTAATAAATTAATGTTTATATAATTAAATTTAAATCAATAAAGTGTAAATTAATGAGCCTGTCAGCCAAGTTATCTTATGGGACGTCTGTCACTAAACAGCCCTACTTGCGACGTTGCCAATTCTACCAGGCCGCGGCTGGAGTTAAAGGCGGCCGTGCGAATACACTGTTACACATACATACACGAACATTAAAACCTGTCCTTACATTTATTCCGACGTTTCACGGGACCAAAACAACGTCCCACTTTCTCAGGGAATTTAAACTTTATTTGTCTCCTCTCGCGTACAGTTCGGCCAAAGTTTCTGTGCGCGCAACCAGATCTGGTTGGGTTTTATTTGCGTGGGGTTTGGTCGGGGTACTTTTGTGAAAACATTTTGTCTTGCTTCTCGCTCTCACTTACCCCACGGCCAACTTTAACTCCAGGCCGTGGCCTCGTAGAAATGGCAACTTTGCAAGTGGTATTGTCTAGCGCCAGACGTCCCATAAGATAATATGGCAGACAGGTGAAACCATAGCTCATTAATTCGCCTATTATTCATTTAAATTTATGAACATAAATTTAATAAAAGATTGATAATAAAACATATATAATTTAAAACCAAAACAATATTTAAATTAAAAATCTATTTTTGTATATTTTAAGTGAAGTCAATATTTTCATATCCCAGTAACCATGATTTCATATTACTAAAAAATACACATATACCATTAGCTGCCTCCAAAACAAAACAGCTGTTACAACCCTACTTGTGAGTTGCGACGTTGCCACTTCGAAGGCCGCGGTCTAGAGTCCGCGCGCAGTGCGCACAGAAGTACTGTACGCGAGCCGAACGCCTAAACACAAGTGGTAAAAATTAATCATAAAAATCCGTTAGTCATAAATTCTCAAGACAACCGGGAGCACAGTGGTACTATTTCTATCCTCGAAAAAGCATGGGTTAAGTTAAAAACTAGAATAGCGTTTGAAATAAACTATAGATTGATTAATGGTTCGTCTTCTAAAGCTCTAGAAAGTGACGTATACCCTATCAAACTACCTGCCACTATTGTATTTTCTCTGTTTTCTGTCTACCATCTTTCTTGTATTGGGTCACTGGCACTGGCTTAGTTTAGTTAGAATATTGAAAAATATTAACGTTACCTAACACCAACACCTTATGAAACCCCAGGACAAATTTATTCTACGGCCCCAACATAAATAGAAATAATATGGCTACATGGTAGTTTAACTAAACTAGCGATTTGTAGGCAAACTAGAAAAGAAAAAAGAACAAGAAGATATGAATAAAAAAGATGAAAGATTGAGGTTAGGTTGAGTTGAGAGATACATACAAACTACAAACCCAAGTACCCAAGCCATAACTGGGAAGTAGGCATATAATTTTTGTCGATACACTTAAAATAATAAATAACTCCCTTTTATAAACATGAATGCACCTCCAACATTTGAATCATTTCTGTTATTTGAAGGAGAAAAAAAGTAAGTAGACTGGGTCTATAAAATGTTTACGCATAGTCTATCCTATTCACTTGAGATAGCTCTAAGCAAAATTAGCTCTAATAACTAATCAATTCACCATAGGTTGGCCTTATTGAGACATACAAATTTAAATGCATCTGTAATTGAAGGTAATTAATTAATTGAAGAAATATTTTAGCTGTGTTGGTGAGGGTCTGCCAATAAAAGCTAAGGCAACTTAGGTGGCCTACTTACGATTTGGTTCTGAGAAAATTCCTCCTAGCCTAATTTGTTGTCAACAGATCATTTTCTAGATTCATAGCAAAATTATTAGGCCCATTTTAAAAGTTTAAGTAGCCTAAGTTAGGTTACAATACCTTCAAACTCAAATAGAGACAGCGCCAGATTTAGATTTTATGCGCTCATAGGCCCAACTGTCCCCCCCCCCTTTATAGCATCATGGAATTTATACCTCAGAATGTCCTTTATAGATTAAAGTAGATTTCTATTGTTAAATAAAATGAAAGGATTTATTTTATACGCAGAGGATACACGTCCGGTAACCGAACGTGGATTATCCCTCTAAGTGTCCATAGTATTGGTATTAATGTTTGCCGATTTATTGCGCAATCGCAGGGTTTTACTAAAATGTATCTTAGAAACTTAAAAACAATGTAAAGTAATGTTTTATATATCATTTTGTTTGGGAAATTATGGGCTTCAATGTAATATATAAAACATTACAAAAAAATTTTCAACAATTTTTGTGGGGTTAACATTTCTCAAAAATTATAAAAAAAAATGAAAAAATGTATGTTTGCGCTCAATAAATTTTTATAATTATTTATAAGTCTACAAATATTTTAAAATAGCCACTTTGTTTTAAATTTAATAAGGATTACAAAAATATAATAGGAAGGAAGTAACTTAAGTTAAATTTGCAAATAAATAAGTTATGGGTGAAAAACAGATTTCGTACACTTAGCGTTAGCTAAGAATGCATAGCCTTAGAACCATAGCTAGGAATCTGGCCGATAATTTACATCAATATCACTACCTACTTCTTCAGGATCATCAACCAGCCCTTCAAAATCAATTAAATCTTCTTATAATGCACCACGTATATCACTAATTTTAATTTTTAACACTAAAACAATGATAAACGTAATAAAACACATCAGTCATCGGTGCGAGGTTAACCAAGTTGTTTACAAATACGCACGTCAGCTGTCTGCTACAATATTTTCGGAACTAAAATGAAAAGCGTCTAGAAAGACATCAGGAGAAAGCTTAGAATCTGCCGAAAACAACGATACCAATCTCGATCCAGTTCAATCTGATTCAGTCAGTCCCAGAGCCTTCGCCGTAAACGATGTTTGTGTGTCGCAAAAGCGACGCATAACACCACGGCGGGTGTGTTGTGCGTCGATTACGCGCTGCTTAACACTGCGTCCAGCAGTGACGTCACCAGGTTGTTGGGGCCCGGAACACCATTACCACATCTACAATATATACAGCTATCGGTGTTAGTGGTGTAGTTGATAGAGTACTCGGCTGGTGTACAAGAGAGTCTAAATCCCATCGGTGACAATAACTTTTTGTTAAAGATATTGCTTAGAATGCCATTTCTTCTTAACTGTACCGGTACACCTTTTGTTAGATTTTATAATTTTATTTCATGAATAAAATTTAACTAGTTTCCTAAAAAAATGATTGTCTAAGCAATTTGCGCTTCTATGCCTTGGCCTACATAACCTATTGGCAAAT
The DNA here is from genome assembly GCF_028750875.1 of Macrosteles quadrilineatus. Taxonomy (NCBI): domain Eukaryota; kingdom Metazoa; phylum Arthropoda; class Insecta; order Hemiptera; family Cicadellidae; genus Macrosteles; species Macrosteles quadrilineatus. The sequence continues at coordinate 186,884,104 of NW_026542594.1, forward strand.
TCAGCCTGATAAGAGAGTGTTCTGAGCCTAAGTACAGTGGAATGAAGACCACATTTTAATTTTAGGTTTACAGTAATGCAACTATTAAAAAGCCTTGTATTTTCTGTTTTACAGAATTATAAAAGAACTTGACACAAAAGTACCCAATGCTGCAATTTTTACTGTCAACAAAGAGGATCACACCCTGGGGAACATGATCAGAAAGTAAGTTTTTATATTAACATACTCATAACATTTAGTCAAGGCCACTTAAATTGGATCTAAGCTATATCTACTTGCGTTTAAGTCTAATAATTGAAGTCACAAGTTTTAAAACACAGCCTCACGATGGAAACCTATTTTACGAAAGTGCTAGTGAATAAAACAAATTATTATACCGGGAGCGGCAAAATTCAGCGTACCGCTGCAGACTGGTGAAGCGTCATTGTTTATCTCTCGCGCTATGTTTATCTCTTACTTTCACTCCTTATCTAATCTAACGTCAAGTCATGTTTTATTTTGCCTTCGTTTATTCTTTATCGAGGATTTTTTGTTTTGTCAATATTCCGTCTGTGACCGTGAAGTGAAGTTGGTTAGTGTAGTGCTTGTTCTATTAATACATCAGTGTTTATTATTATGAATCGCATACTATGTATAGACTAACAAGTATTTCTTTTGAAAAACTGGTGGAAATTTGATCGTAACTATACGGATGTTCTTGCAGCATACAGACAACAGTTTCCTGGAACACAACCTACCAACGTTTTTTCGGAGAAACATCAAAGTTTAGAACATAAAAAAAAATTGATAACGGAACATTTTGATGTTATATTTACACCACAACCATGTAAAAGACAATGGAGGTGGTCACTTTGAGCAGCTTCTCTAACAGGAACTTACAATAATAACTTACTGTTATAGTTAGGCCTATGTTTAATACTAGCTGTAGTTTAGCTGCACTTTCGGTACGCTGACTTTATCCGCACCCTGTATATTGGCCTTGTTGAACATTTAAATTTAGTTATACATTTCATTATTAATTGCCAATATAATCCACAAACTAAACCAACCATTCCTAAAAAAAAGGCGGGGAAATAATTTGTAGCAATTTTTATATTCTAAACCTGTTCTAAAAACTGCTCACAGAGTGTCAGACCCACTTTTATAAACGGGCAGTCTGGGCATATACCCAGGGGCGCCCTGCCCGCACTAGAAAAAAATGGGGGCACTGCTTTTGGGTCTGCCCAGGTCTCCACTCAAACGCGGCCCTGCAGAGTGTGCTGCTATCAAAGTTTGATCTGCGCCTTTAGTTTTTGCTCCTGTTATTGATGCTACATAATATATGCTATAATTTACAATGAGTTGTTCTTTTAAATTGCCTTTGTTAAAAAGTGTGCGTACTGCGTATTCAACAGAAATCAGTAGCAGACATCAGCACAATCTGTTGGTGGCTCATTTTGAACATCCATTTTTTAACTAAATCTGGCTGTCAGCTGTTACAAGCGAATGGGATGTGTCCATCCATAACCAAACGTACAACGTTACAAGGTTACAACACATGTTGCAGTCAGCTGTTGAAGGACCCCAACGTCCTGTTCGCCGGCTACAAACTGCCTCACCCTCTGGAACACAAGTTTGTGCTGAGAATTCAGACCACTTCGGACTACACTCCACAAGAGGCCATGATGAACGCCATCACTGACCTCATCGCTGAAATATCCTTGTTTGAAGAGAGATTCAAGGTGAGGAATATTTTTGAAATCTAAATAAACTTCTTGAACATAAGTCAATTCGAGTAAATTTACTAAGACTGCAGCGAAATACCTTTTGCGCAAATACCATTTTCAAAAATAACAGATTATCTTATTCTAGGAGTACACTTAGCGATAATTTTTTTATCATCCCTTCTACAACAAAAACTCGTAGTAATTAGTGTTGAATTAATTAAAAATTACGACTCCCGTTTTTGTGTGCAGCATAGCATCCACTGTTTTTATGTAATTTCCAGATTTTCATGGTAAAAGTAACTAACCAAAAAACTGAACCATCGATCTTAGTTGCTTACGAAGGTGTAGGCCTAATTATTTTGTTAACACTATTTTTTGCCATTTTATATCTAAAGAAAAAATGTTAACTTACGTTTTTTTATTTTGCTGCTCTTTATTAGAAACCACTAAAAACTCCTTTCTCAGAATGAGTGGTATAGCGGCCAGAACGTGTAAGGATAAAATTTCCCCAAAACCTTTTGTTCACTATCAAATGTTTAATTTACCAATACCGTATATATTATACATTCAATGTTTTTGATAACCTAACTGAATGTTGTTTCTGTTAACAGGAAGCAATTAAGGAGAAAAAGGAAGGACTCGACTAATTCTTGCGGTTCACCCAGAATCTGTTTGTATTCCTTCCATAAATGTTTAATGTAAATAGATAAGTTATTCATGAACGTTTGCTTTTAATAAATGAATTTTTCCGTACAATATTATGATTCTGCTTCAACTCCTTTAACTCACTGATTGGTTAGTATCTGTGCTACTAGATATTAAAAGTGACAGAATAGAATTGTTTTAGTAGAGTTTGCAACCTCAATGCACCAAATAAATGATTTACACTTTTAAATACAGAGATAAATTTTTGTACAAGATCTACAAAAGTTGTACTAAGCTTATCTAAAATGGGTAGGATCGATTTACAGTAGTCGTAGGTAGTCTGGGCGCGCGGCCGTGCTATGGCGGGGGTTGTAGAGGGGAGTGTTTATTGCTCATTTTCCAAAAACATCTGGCCCATCTTGGGTTGTTCAGCGCCTCAGCGCTGTCTTCATGGCTTTGGCATGGGGGACGGTAGTACACAAGGGTCCGCGCGCCCAGACTAGCTGCGACTACTGTAGCTGTGGGAGACCTTTCTGATGCTCTCATTGGCAAGTGATGGTTAAACATTTGAACCCCAGGGATTATTCACTGACATAATTATGCCAGTTTTGAAATGTATTTTAAACGCCACACTCCACTGTTTTAACAAACTTCACACGCAAGGATTAAGTCCAGAGTATAGCTGTTTTTACCGGACACCAACCAGCTGATTATATTTGGCAATGAGTGGTTATAATCATAAACATAACCTCTCATAGAGGTTTATTAGTGGTGATTCTAAATTCTAAGTCGTTAAGTCAGTGGGAGTATATATAAGGATTTGTACAGACAGATTTTTTAGTTAAATTAGCGTAAAATATCGTACACCATTTGTCCAAAATGTGTTTACCAGACTCGTATGGTAATCCCACACTCGACTTCGTCTCGCACGGGAACGATCACACTTGTCTGGTAAACACCTATTTTCATGATTAACGTTTAATATACTATTACCTAACTAATGAACATAGAAAACAAATTTTCACATTTTAGAATCTGATTACAACCTCAGTTGAGAAAGTAGTTACATAAAACTAAAAACATAATAAGATTCAGTTGCAGCTATGAGGACTCTCGGACGCCCACATAAATAAATTACAGGTACGTTATAATATTCATCAGTTCAATTTAATTAGTTACTGGAACAAGCATAAAAAAAAACAATGTAAGTTAGGCCTACAATAAAAATGTATCAAATAATTAAATTCAAATTCAGTTAAGACTGATTTTGATGGTCCCCTACATAGCAGGTACAGTAGCCAGACCAACCCAATCTAATTCTGTAGTGATAAACTTGTATGATCATATCATAAGCTTTGCATGTTAAAATATACAGTTGGGCCCTTCCACTATGTTTGATCATCAGCCGCTACTGACAAGATTAGAAAAGAAACCCAGCTGGAAAATCACATGTAATACCCACCCAGCAAACAGTACAGTAGTCAGGACTGTTTTGTGCTTTCTCATCTTGGGTTGGGATTTGATTCCATATCTCGAAACATCATGAAAACTTATTTATTTTACTAAACGTGATGGAGAATGTCTGCAAGAATCCCTCAAACACCATAAACCCACCATTACCAAAAATGAACTTCAAACAATGAATATAAATACCATTCCTTACAGATATAAAGTTTATGGGGAATAAAATCACACAGTATATACTGAAAGCTATGGGTATTGGTTGTCTGCAATTTGTTTCGAGTGATTCTCACATCAAGCTCTAGGTCAGTCAATCAATCTTAATTGGTGAGTATTCCTGGTCAATGAATATGACTGTTTTTTGGCACTAGCTCCTCACAAAGGTTAAGTCATGGGTAGTTCCATGGGGGCTGCAAAAAAAACAACAAAAACAAGCAGAAGTCATGGCGAGGTTTGAACTTTTTACCTATGTTGTGTCCAAAATGCAAGTTTACAGTCATTATGTCCCGAATATTCTCAGTTGGCTGTAGCACCCCATGGAATTCTAAAGCAGTCTGCCCTTTTCAACTGGCAGGATTTTCCCATGGGTCAGGTGGAGCCGTTTTTCAACAGGGGCTATACCATAAAAACGCAGGCACCAAAACACTCGTCCTACATTCACAATTCCACAGCCATATTCGGCAGCTGGGAAAACCCACCTTTAGTGAATGGTACACCAGACAGGATTTAACTCTTGCGCTGGCCGGGAAGACATAATGAGCAATGAATCTATTATTTAGGAAAAAAGGTTTGTAATGCTAAAATAACCAAACCATGAACCATGCCATTGGTGTCTCCATTAGCCAAACCGAAACCAATGTTGATGAAATTTTTTTTCTGAGATAACTGATAAGCCTACAATTGTAGAGCACCCATGCTATGTTTGTAATCATAATAATTTGTTTATAATTTTAGAATCCAGAGAATAGATATGACTTTAGGATAGTTTGTCAAATTATTCTCAAATTGAATTGATTTACAATACAGTTTTGTTCAAAGAAAGGCTATAAGCCAGGATTTTGAATTGTAGCATGGATAAAACATACTCCCTTAGTAGATTTAGATTTCTCATCCTTTTGAGACAGCTGCAGCCAATTTTATTGTTAGTTCTTTACGGTACACTGTAGAGGTTGTGTTTTGCTTACAATATATTTCTTGTTATTTCAATCATTTAAAACCTCGTCTAACCAATTAATACGATCTAATCATAAACAATAACTCGTCCCCTAGTTATATAACCAAACAGAAAAGCACAGATCATGAAACTGACCCTAAAATAATAGAAACAAAATGTTGTCTACACTAGCGATTTGTGTCAACGAATAAGAACTAAACACGAAAAATTAGCTTCAAAATTTACGATGGGATGAGAAGTCTACTTGATTGTAGGATAAAGAGGAACTAGCTAACTTTAGAGGAAGTACAGGTAGGCCATAGAATAGACAGAAGGAGACACTGTCAAGTGTAGAAGGAGGAGAGTTCACAAAAATGCTTTTTAAAGACGTATTTAGAGTTTTAAGAGAGTTAAAAAAGATTTTTGTGAACTCACCTCTTTATCTAGACTTTATAAGGTCCTCCAAAATATACTGTATGTTTTATGTGTGTTCTATGGCTACCTGAACTTTGTTCCGAAGTAATCTAGCTGCTATCCTATTTATTCTACAATTCATAATTTATAACACAATAGATTCGATTCTAGAAGACCAAAATGGATTCACCAAACACAATCATCAGTTTACTTTGTTAGGTATTTGTTTTCAGGTTTTATTTTTCTTACAGAAAAATCTTATTTAAAACATGGAATTATGACCTAAACACTACGTATTCTAACAGACAATAAATAAATAACACTAAATCCTTAACATGGCAGGAACATACAACATAACCTACAATTTCTCAACACTCACGAGCAGCAATGAATAAAATAACACAGTAATTAAATACAATATCAAGAAGAATATCTAGGCACAAATCAGCATGGTAGAAAATTGAAGGAAGATGAGATTCCTGATATATGATTTATTGCGTGAGCATGGTTATTGCTTGCAAAGTAAAATAATAATAAACAATCTAAAATATACCAATGATTTAAAAAAGGTTTAAACACCCGAAAACTATTTTGATTTGATAAAACCTATTTTCTACTAAACACTATTATATATCTGTGGTTAAATACATTTGGTGTTATAGAACAGCTGGTGACTAGAGTCATTTTATACAAACAGTCAAGAGTACAAAAATAAACTCTGAAAAATCAAAGCTAGTTGCCAACAATATTTACAAATCACATACGCTCTTAGGCAAAATTACTTACCAACAGAAAATTTGGAAAGAACTATACAGACTGAGGTCTAGACTGATCGTATTGAAACGACAATAATAGGTTTTTTTACATACCTCTGTCAAATAGTCCAACGATTAATATTGCTTTTCAGCTTACATGAAGGTTTAGAAATTTTACATGTCTGTGGGAAAGGTAGCAAACTTGACACCTTGGAGGAATTCGAGGAAGTTTATAAAATTAATTTATAAAATTAAGTAAGTAGTAAGGACCACATCCTTAACGAAAAATCAGTTCCGGTCTCACTCGATTTACAACACAATCATAAACTCAGGAACAGCTGATCGAAGATCTGATAACATAATTGATAATGATAACAGTAGAGGAGGTGACGTGATGTAGACCTCCAGTCTGCTACCAATACTGTGCCGCGCCGGACCAAATCAGAATCATGATAGCGTGATCTAAATGTTTATTGTGTATTCGTACCATTTTAATGTTTTTTCATTCGTGTCGTCTGTGTTATAAATGTGTTTTTGACGAGTTGCAAGCTTTGAAAATGTTGTCTTCATAACAAAAAATGTAAGCTGATGAGCAATATTAATCGCTGGACTATTTGACGGAGGTATGTAAAAAACCTATTATTATTGTAACAATACAGTCCAGGGGCCAGAAACATGCATTTTTCCTACAGTCACCCAACAAAGTTGGCTTCTTGTACTGTTTATAGTACAGAAAGCTGCTAATTGCTGCATATTTATACTTAGTAGTACGGTTTATCCTTTGGCGCACATCAGGATTCCAACGAAACAACACAAAACAGCGTGGTTCTATTATGCACGTAATCCGTGTACGCTTGGAAATAGGTTGGCAACACTTAAAGGAAAAAATAGCGGAGTTATACGGACCGGGGACTACTTTCTCTAGGGCACCTATTTGTGTTGCCAGCTGAACCTAAAAACGTGTTGTACAGTGTTTGAAAGACTAATTATTTATATACTTTATAGTGACTGTAGGAACAATATAATGTGTAACACGAGTGCAAAAGACCTTTGCTGCACTCGAGATCGTTCGACGTAAACGTTGCTCTCGTGTGCAGCAAAGTGCCACTTTGCTCACTAGTTACACAAATAACTATTGTATTGCAACATTTTACAGGGGATCAGATGTTTATATAATCCTACTATCAGCTATAAAAGAATTGAACAAATACATAAAATCAGAATTTAACACTGTCACAGAAACTTAAGAAAACATGATTTAAAATTTACATATACAATAGGGGTGTGCAAGTATTCAAACGTTCTCACTATTCAGCTTAGCTTGATATTTACAAATATTTGAATGTTACCGAGCCGAATAAATAACTACTGCTGTCAGGCCTCTGGTTTGTATGGGACATGCTATGGGCCCAAGAGATAATTAGGCTCCCCCGACACCTTCCTCTCCTTGCACCCTCAACAATCCTAAAATCTCTTGCGCCAAGCACATTTACTTAAGCGGCACTGAATTATAATAGCCATTAGTGTAACAAGTGATACATTAATCTGTGGGATAAGCTTGTTCTATACATTTAAATAAAAAAATATACACACATAAAAATTCAAGTTCAGCATGAAAAAGCTCAAAACTCAAAACTATTTGCAAAAGATAGGCTCGGTTCGAACTGAAAAGTCACTATTTGCACACTCCTAACATAAAATGGTACGTTTGTCTATATGATAACGTTGTTACAGGTAATAAATAACTTACAACTTACATTTATACAAAAAAAGAGAAAGTAGAGCTAAGCAGTGAGTAGGTATCACATAATGCAGGATAAACACAGGTACTGGAATTTATACTTCCTTGACAAAGTTCTTTTGAAAATATGTTTGATCTGGAAGTTAAAACGTCTCGTCATCACATTCACCTTCAACGTGACCAAACACTGTAACAAAATATCACATTTTGAGTTAGTATCGAAACACAGTACAAATCACATCCAAGAACACTAGGCTCAGTCCTGAAAAATGTTCCCTTTATTAGGCTAGGCCTAGAGGGTTGTGGCGGATTTGAACGTGGGACATCATGGTAGTAGGGAACAAATATACAGTGGGGTCCTTGAAATTTGAGCATAAGAATTATCCAGAATGAGGAAAATGCTAACATTAAAACATAAGCTGAACATTGTATGTTAATATACTGACCCTCGCAGCTCTCGCAGTACGGTCGCTCAGTGACAGGCTTGCGTTGGCTCCTAGGTTTGGGCGGAGGGGAGTCACTACCTTGTGTTGGACAATCTTCTGTGTCGTGCAAATCAAAACAATCACAGATGTCACAGAACATGCGAGGGGTCACTGTGCGAGTCGACCTATCACAACAGAACACTCAATAATTATACAATAAGCAACAGCGTCACACTAAAGGCAGATAGTGAGGCAGATAGGAGAATGTGTTATAAGTTTGAACTTTTTCAACAACTTGAAAAACACTGGGATTTTTTCGTAAGGAAAGTAGGCTTACATGATGGGGAAAAGTCCAATCTGGTGCAAGAAACGCAAAACTCCAGAATATTTCACTGCCACTGACAGCATTTTTCTACTAAGGAAGGTATGCCTTGAAGACAAAGTTGTCTTTAGGCCTAAAGAATTTTCTGGCTACCATTAGGCTTACGAGAAGAGAGTCAATGGAAGTTAATACCATAAAGGACGAGAGAGTTTTTCAGGTCTAATGAGCCAGCTTAGGCCTGAAAAACTTTCTCCTCCTTAGTTGAAAATGCTGTCAGTGAAATATTATAATGTTTTGTGTATAGTGCCAAGTTTGTGTTATATGTGAGTGAAAAAAATTAACAAAAACATTTGTCAAATACATTTAGTTTTGCATCCATGATTGCTTTGCATACAAGATATTTAAGGCAAAGCAATGTTAAGCAGCCCTTGGAACACAATTATTTCTAGATTTTAATTCAAATAAATCATGCGGAAACTAACTTGACAGGAGCCACTACGCCGAGGCTCTTCAGTTGCTGGTTTTCTTCCTTCAGGACCAACAGTTCTCGTTGCTGGTCAGCTATTATGCTGTTCAGGAATGTTATGGTAGCATTGGGATCCGGCTCGTTGGCTGAAAAGTGACATAACTATAATCAACATGTAAACCGTAACAAACCAAGAATTGTAAAGTTAATCAGTAGAGAACTAGGAATAGTGTGACAAGTTTTACTAAAGTATTAGTATCATCCTCTATATAAAGTATCAGAGAAAGTATCTATGTTTATGGTAGGAATTTTTAAATAAACTGAACAAGTAATTACTAGTTAGCCTACCTAATATTATGAGGTGAATAATTAAGAAAAATTACAAAAAATATTCTTAATCAACTTCATGTCTCATTGAAAATACTCAAAATAAAGGAGAGGCTAGATAATTAAAAGAAAATTTTAATTTTCTATTGAATTTCTAACCTACCGTTGTTATTGTTGGTTGACGTAGTGTTTGTTATGTTTGCCGACTGGATGAGAAGTTTGTCTTTCATTTCAACATTTTCTCTCTTCATCACATCAAACTGTGTCATCAAAGAAGCCTTTTCACTTGCCAGTTTCTTAACCTCAGCAGTTACTTCTTCGACCTTTCGATTCAGCTGATATTTTTCTTCTTTCAACAATTCATGATCAGACTTCCTAAAAGAACATATTACCTTAATTACTAACATAAAAACTCAAACCTCATGTTAACCCATATTTTTTGTGATTAAACTTAATACGCAATAAAGGAGTTAGGGTAGTTGTAGGATTGTGTTTAGCCTTAACTCAAAACTTAATACAAATACCAGTTATCCATAGTATGTAGACCATAGCTTAAGAAGTAGTATCACAGGTTTAATTTAAACTAGTGTCCCTGTTGCTCGAATTCGAGCAATTGCTAAGTAAATATTTGTAGCAAACTGTTATAATACTATATTAGCAAACTTATTGACTGTTTAGGATTAACCTATGCTCTTCTTCTCACTTTTGATTTCTGACAACAGCTGGAGTTTCATAACAATTTTTGTTTCCAATGTTAATCTTATGGAGAAATACGAAACTTTAAAGGGCTCCAGGGCCTCACTCTCTCATTATTTCCCTAAAAAGAAAGTTTCCTGCACAACTTCATGCTACGCTCTTTCCAATGACACCAAAAACATGACAATCGGTTCAGTAGTTTCGGAGGAGTAATTGTCACAAAAATCTTGCTTGCGTATTAAATAAGTATAGATAATAACCATATAAACTGAACTTAGGCTAAAATTAATTTGAGCTCCAGAGGCTCAAATTTGTACTCAATGCTAAGAATTATTTTTATACCAGGTCAAAATCTTAACACTGCAATTATTTGTCCTGTTCATATAAATATACCATATCAAATCATCAACTTTAGATTTGGATGAATAATCTATAGAAATAAGGAATAAAAATAATAAGAAACTTAAAAATGGTTAATAAAAGGTTACAATACCTTAAATTTGCTTGAGATTCTTTTTCTAACCTATTGTAAAAAACATTTAGACATTCTTGGGCCATCATCATTGGATCAGTACACAATTTGTTTCTAGATACACGAAATGGTTGTGTCATGGCAGTTAATTGTGTGATACAAGTGTTGTTTGTGTGACGCAATAATTCTGTTCTGATTGAGGCAAATTAAGGTAATTCAATTTTTAACTCATCATATCTAACATGATCCAGAAAAACCACAATTCATGAGAATAAGCAAAAACAAAATTAATTGATTTAGTGAAACCAAATCATTAAACTACCTGGACTAAAAAGAAATAATATTCCAATCAAACATTGTAAAGACGTAAGTAGCGACACAGTAACCAAAATGATTTCTACAAATATAATACTATCAAACGAAAACATTTTGGCATAATTTAAAGTCATTATATCAAACTTCAAACTTCTGTTAGTGGAGGTTAGTAAATGTTTGACATGATAACATTGACAAATCAGAAGGGAGAGAAGATAGTTAAAAACTTAACTCTTCTAAAGCTACCAATTTAAGGCTTTGGCAGTCTCATGCAATTTTCGGCCGACAGTCTCATGTAATCGTTGAGATTGTAAAAAAATTATTCATGAAAAAAAATAAGATCTTATCTCTTACACAAAATCTTGAATGTGTGGACAACTTCCTCAAAACTGAGGAGATCAAAATTAACTCTTATGTCCTTGTGAACAATGGTGCATATAGAAACAAACAGAGCGTATTTTGGGGTCATTAAAACATACATAATATGTTCGTATCTCACCACACTGACAATAATACACACTGTACACAGCAGGATGTAATCATTGTGTGGGGTTTCAAAGACAAATTTATCGGGAAGCCAATTCAGTTTGGAGAACACTGTGATACCAACAAGTCTTGGGTTGGTGATGAAGTTGTCGAAATTGATGCAAACTTCTCAACACAATTCCCCGTGAATTTAACTGCATACTGCATGTAAGGTTGAAGGCTCTTTTAAGCACCATGTTATATGCAAATTCCGCTGCACATTCAACAACTCATTGGAGCAATGGTACATCCATGTTGCAGGTTATACGAGCAGCATTGTCATTGGAGAATCCGTGTTAGACGAGCACTGAGCATTGCTAGTGCTAACAACGCATGAACAAAGTTATATACCACATTGTCTAAGCGCACCTGGTATGATTGCCCATAACATTTCAAGGCATTACAGATTGTAAAAGAACGATCATTTTTGACTGAGATGGCCAAGCAACCATTACTGGACCACTTGTCAAGATTGGCCTATGCTTGTGGTCTGACATGGTTTAGAAGAAAAAATGAATTTTACTAAATACTCTTAGGTGTATTTTGGAATGAGAATATGTTAATTTTTTATTTTTATATTATATTTATTTGAAAACTGCATCAATAAAAGTTTTTCCTAAATTTTTAAGAACCCTAAACAACCTCTAGCTGGATGTTGTCCGTTGTGGAAATAAGTGAATTACGCGACGACAACACACTGTCAGCGCTGTGTGGTGCCCGCTGCATTTGTAGCGTCAAGAATAACCAAAAATTTCACGCCCTATTTAAAAAAAAAAAAAAAATGCACCGCAGCATTAGCGATTACGTAACATGGTCGTAAGTTCGACCACATCAGGTAATTTTTTAAGCTTTAGTAGCGCAGTCACACATGTTAGTCTGTGCTGAAGTCATGGAATATCAAACCCAAAGCCAAAGGTAATCTATCAGTCTATCATTACTTAATATAATCTATCACCGTTACTTACTCATTTGCAATTACAATTTTCTTCAAAGTACCATAAAAGCTTAAATTCATGAGTTGTCAACTTACAATCATTTTATTCGTTTATCAAGATTCAACCCTATAAACTAACAGAAGACACATTGTATACTTACAATTTTCTAGATTCATCCTCATATTGCTGGTTCTTTTGTAATAAATCTTTTTCCAATTCAGCTAATTTTTCTTCAGCTTCAGTTTTCGATAATTTTAATTTTTCAAGTATTTCATTGTTCTTAACTGTATTATCTTCCTGCACCTTCTGAAGCTGTTTGATGTTTTCCAATTCTGAATAAAGTTGCTTAATTTTTGTATCTTTTTCTGAAATGGTTTCCTCTAGCTTGGTTTTAAGTGAGTTAACAACATCTATCTGCTGTAGATATTTCTGTTCAGCCTCACCTGACTTGCTTGTAGAACTGCTAGCAGCAAGTTTTAATTTTTCAAGTTCTTGGCTAATATCTTTGATATGAGTTTCTTTTAGTTTGACCTCGTTGAGATGTATTTGACTTTCTGACTTGGTCTCTTCTATAACCTTATTAAGTTTGAGTATTTCATTATCTTTATCAGATATTGATTTCTCCAAAACGTCTTTATCTATTTTTGCTTTTTCAAATTCTTTCGACAGTGAGTTTATCTGTTCTTCTAACTTCTTAGCAACACTATCCTTTTCCGTGCTGAGTGCATTGAGTGAGTTTGTCGCTAATAATTTAGCATTGTCAAGTTCACCTGTAATTTCTGTAATTTTACTTTCCTTTTCTTTCAAATCCTCGACTTGCCTAAGGCTTTCGGTTTTCATTTGATCTATGTTCTGTTTAAGCTGAAGAATTTCCACATCCTTTTCACAAACCACATTTTCAATTTTCTCCTTTTCCACTTTAACTTTATCCAAGCTGTCTGTTAATGAAATAATCTTTTCCTCATAGGTTAAGACTAATTTTTCTTTTTCAGCATTCAATTCAGCCATCTTTACCTTCAAAGCCTCCTCTTTTTTCCTCCTCTCGTCCATGTCCATAGCGGTCTTTTCATTTTGAGATCTCCATTCTCTCAGATCCGTTTCTAAGGACTTCTTCTCTTCTTCAACAGCTTTCAACTTTATCTTCAATTCCTGCTCCACTTTATCAGTATCCTGAATCCTTTTCTGAATTTCCTCCTCTAAGTCACTCACTCTTTTACTTTCGTCAACTAATTTATTTTCAAGTACGACTTTGAGATTAGTTTCATCGTTTAGTTTTGCTTTATAATCTTTCAGATCATTTTCTAACAACTTTAATGTTTTAGAAAGGTTGTCAAAATCCGCACTCAAAGAGCTGCATTTGGAGTTGGATATTTCTAATTCATTTTCTTTTGTATGTAGTCTATTTTGTAACTCTTCCAATTCAGTCTGGAACAAAATAAATTTAAATAAAACATAAGAATAATAGAAAAGCTTACTTAATAAAATACAACAAAACATATTTACTTCAACATATAAACACATATATTAGCTTTTTCTAGGCCTACAAGGGAACCTAGCAAATTTGTTAAAAATACCATTTCACAATATATTTGTTTGAAACTGTCTAAAAATGTCCAAATAAAAGACCATGCGGTATGATTTTCTTATAAAAATATTTATAGAGGTTAATAATAGGCCTACTTTAAATGTTGTTTTTTGTACGAAATTTCCTTTGTGTAATCATTTGAAAAATTAAAAAAAAAAAACACAAGCTTTAAAAACACATACGACTTGCGAGTTTCAAGACCCAAAATTTTAAAACAGAGTTAATTTTTCACTGCTTAATGTTGATATGTTATTGTAGGTTTTAAAATAAGTATTAATCTCGTTTGTGTTACAAGATTCTAAACTCCTCCCCTCACCTTGGTTTTCTCCCTGACAGTGTCCAGCTCATGCTGCACTCTCATCACTGTGACATCACTTTCTCTCCGAGTCTCTGACAACTCCTCTCTCAGTCTCTCCGCTTCTCTCTCCTTCTCTCTCAGAGAGTCGTTCAGCTTGACCAGCTGCTGGGACGAGTCACTTGACGAGTTCATCAACTCCGACAAACTGTTTTCCTGTCAACAAATAAATACTGCTGAAATTTTTGTCATGGAAAATGTTTACAATATTTTGAAACAGATGGATAGGATTGAAAAACATCATCATTATCGTCACACGCCACAGCAACGAAATTATTGACATTTCCTGCAACTGCAAAGACATCATTATTTCACATAAAACAAAAATTGTGAACGTCTATGGCGAACACGGAGACATCATCGTAAAGCTTGTAAATAACAAATGGTACTGTACTCTTCTTAATCTTTGATAAAGCACACTGTCTATTGTCCATCACCACCCGCCATGGCGACATCATTATGGTCTCCCGCGATTACGGCAAAATCCTAGATAACTCCAGCGATTGTAGAAACCACTTGAATATAATAGCAAAAAAAATTTCTTGCGATTGCCAAGACGTCATCATTGTCTGGCAATCACAGGAAATTCACCAACAGTTGCAACAAATACGGTCCCCAGAAAATCCCAAATTTAAACGTTATCTAGCCTCAAGATTGAAAATGTATTTGCCTAAAAAAAAACACTGAAAATTCAGAACATTTCCCCCTCACTTGAAAAAATCAACCTCAAAATTGCCAATCTTCTTCAAATAACTAACTAATCCATAAGTTACATAATTAAACATTTTCTAAATTGATATTAAACAACTTTACTTCTATTACCAGCCCAAGTGTTGAACTTACCAATTTAACTTTCTGCTCAGTTACTTGTGCGCACTTCTCTTCTAGACTTTGGCAGTTGCGCTTCCATTCCTCGACTTGTACAGACAGAGCAGACGAGGAGCGGCTCAGATCTGGTACACACAAGTAATATAACTGGTACATGGTGTTATAAGTAAAGTAACTGTTACATCAATTAGTGTTATAAGTAAAATCACTGGTACATCAAGTGTTATAAGTAAAGTAACATGTTTTTTGGTAACCGGTACAGGTAACATGTTCTTTGGTAAGTGGCACAAATAATGTGGGGCTTAGTTATAAAGAAGTGTTACTTTTAGTAACTGGATTAAGTAAATACATTGCCCACTTTAAGTAATACATTGCCCAGAACTTGGATCATAAGTAACACATTGCTCAATAGCTTACAGCAACATAGTATAATATGACACATTTAATCCATAGGATGTGGTGTGAAATGCAAAAACATGGAAAAATCCCATGAACGACAACGTAAGAGTAAAATATATTAAAATGTTGGCTTATCCTGGAGATTTTTGCCTTGTGGATCTTAGTGTCATAACATAACTGATATGAAACTTTAAAAAACTTAACTTATAAAATTATCATGAAATCTTACCTTCATTGATGGTTTTGTTTTTACTCAGTTCTTCGTCTTTTGAAGCTAGAGTTTGTTTTTGGGATTCAAGTGATGCTGTTAGCTCAGAGATCTTTTCTTCTAAACTCTTAGCAGTTTGTTCAACCACCTTGAATTTGTCAATATCTTCATTTAATTGTCTGTTACTTTCTTTCAAATCATTGATGTTCTTTAATTGTGTTTCAAGTTGTGTATTTAAATTCTCAACTTTACTTTTTAGATTTGTTATATCTTCATCTTTTTGTTTCAAGCTTTCAGCCATGACAGCAGTTTTCTTTGCTGCATCTTCAATACCGCTCATGTTACTCTTGTCTTTCTGTTCTAATTCTTTTTTAGCTGCTATCACAGACTCCTTCAAATCGCTTATTTCCATTTTATACAAATCCTCTTGTTGTTCAAAAGCAACAGTTTTCGAAGTAAGAGTATTCTCCAGATTGCTCACTTTTTCTTTTAGAGATTGAATCTCCTTACTATAGTTCTCTTTCAAACCGACAATTTCATCTTCTTTACTCTTGAATTTACTTTGCAGTTGAGTTAAATTCAGATTCAAAACAGAGATGTCATTAGTTTTATTATTATTTTCATCTTGGAGGTCTTTGCATTTGTCCTTCAACACGGCGAGTTCCTTACCGAGAGATTCTTTTTCAACCATACATTGATTCACGGTTTTCTCTATTTCCCCTTTCAACCTTGCACACTCCGAGTCGCTCTTTGTTAGAGAACCCTCTACTTCACTGAACTTGACAGTCAAAGTCCTCAAGTCTGTCTCCAGCTGATTTTTGATTTCGTTGATCTGTTTCAGCTCGTTCTCGAAATCAGCTCTCTGTTTTTTCTCTTCCTCGAACATGTTCTTCCACTTGACACATTGCTCTTGGTGTTCCTTGATCAATTCCCTAGCCTCTTCCAAGTTTGCTTGATTGGTCGCAAGAGCTTCCTCCGCCTCAAACGTTCTGCTTGATTCTGCCTCCAACGCTTCAACTCGCCTGGTTTCCGCTGCCAATCTCTCCTCCAGCTGTTTGATCTGTTCTTCTTGCACTTTACACTGGGCCTGTAATAAACCACAAAGGAAAGTGCATAATTAACAGCATTGATGCAACTACTCGCTTTTTTATGATTTAATATTTTAAAACATATTAATCTAGAGGTTAAATACATTGTTGCCAATGTAATCCTTGGTAGTCTTAATGGTGTGGTTTCTAGTTTCTACACACTTATGGTGTCGTTGTCAAGCCTAGACGTGATTGCCTTAGAGTCTAGACCTACACCTTCAACCCGCAGTGCACCAAGAGTTGTATGACCATGCATATTTTTTTGGAAAAATGTTTGTGTTCGTTTTCGTTATTTATTCGTCTGGTTTATGTGTTTTGAAGACTTTATGACGACCTTAGGAGCGACAACCAAGTCTAGGCTTGACAATGATACCATAAGTGTGTCGAAACTGGTAGTCACCAAGACTACCAAGGATTACGTTGGCAACAAGAGCAACTCTAGGTAAATTGTTTAGTAAACCAGAAGGCAACACCTCAGAAATGAAGTTTTAAAACATATTAGACAACTAAGCATCAATACAAATATAAAATGACTTGTAAGAGTCCCAGATCTGCAATATTCATTGATATGAATTTACGATACCTCTCAGTAGTTTCAATGGTCAAAATTCAGATATTGCATGTTTTGACAGGACTCCAGATCCCTAATAATGTAAGTGTTTTTTTACATTATTCATAGCCATAATTCTTTATTTACAATTGATCTTCAAGAACAGTAAACGAGTCAATGTTACAAATAAGTAACGAGTTCATGTGTTTCATGTGTTCTTCTTTGCTTCTTCGTAATATTCCCTGATGGTGTAAAATGGTCTCAGAAGCAGCCACTTGTGTAAAGCCCATCTTCACCTGGTAGAATCTTCATTGTTTTAGGTAGAGCGTTGCATAATCTACGACCTGCGTACGAAGGCTTTTTCTCAAGCTGAGTCGTTCGGTGATTGGGTAGGTAGTAAGCAGTGGCCTGTCTTGTTCTGTAGCAATGGACATCTTCACCTCTTGGGAATTCCTCTCCATCACCATAGAGTATTATTTTACAGACTGGATAAACAGCGCCACTACTGTCATAATCCCCAAGGTTTTGAAAGCTTCCCGGCAGCTGTCTCTGACAGCTTAGGTTATATAAATGTACATACAATAATTCCCATTATTCAATGAACTTCAAGTATTGTACTTTTCTCAATATAATGAACTGTAGATTCCTTTAAGCTACAAGCTTCACTACAATTGATCTGCTTGTATACTCACGTCTAGGTCTGTTTTAGCCAAGCCCTCCTCGTCCAGACGGAACGTCAGATCGTCCAGTTTCCCCCTCTCCTCCTCCAAGTGGTTCCTGACCTCTTGATTCTCTGTTTGTAGTTCGGACAGCTGGTGTTGCAGGTCCGCTTGTACTGCCTCGAATGTTTCTTGTAACTATAAATAAATAATTTTTATTCTGTGATGGTACAAAATATGGTTACAAGTATTTTTAGTAAGTAAAAAAATATAAATGCATGAAAAGGACAAGTTTGGCCAGTTTTATAAGTTAAGTTTTATAAATTTGCACTATGATTCGTGGTCTGGGGACGTCTGTACACCTAAATCACCCCTCGCTCGGCCGCTCTTGTTTGTACCCAGTTTCAGTAAAAGCAGTAACTTAATTGAATTGCACCACCTACAGAGTGTACTGATGTGTATAACTGATTTCTGTCAAATTCGCCAAATTTGTAACCGAGCCAAACGGAACGGACTACTTATTGTAAACTAGAGGATATTTTATGCCACAATCTAGCTAGCTCCTGAGCTTTTGTACTCAATGTGATAAATAGGTTTCCAAAAACAGCTCATATAGAACACCTTGACCTAGAACACCTAGGTTGTCCTCATACAAATATTGACAGCAAGATGACTGTAGTGTATTTATCTAATGGCCATTTTAATAGAAACACACTAGAAGAATAATTGTAATTTACCGAGTAGTAAAATTTTACAAACAAAATATTATACACAACAAGCTTTCTTTCCAATCAAATTATATTTGTGACACGGATATCAAAGTACTAGAGAGACTCGGGAGTGAATTGTACCCACAGCTGACTGATAACAAGACAAAGGGAGTGACGTCACAACATAGCCCACGTTGACCCTACAGAGGTACATGGAAGTCTTCACCTGGTCGTAGCGCATCATTTCCCTGTACCTCCATGTGAATCAACGACCTACTTATGAAGCGATAATGGCATCCTTTGACGCCAGAAGATGAATTCATAAAAAGTAACATGAAAAGTTAAAACTAGTTGCTACTCCACATTTGGATTACAAAGACGCAGGTATTTAAACAGATTTTGATATTCAACGCAATCTGGAGGCCAAATAGCAAATGAGTTTGAAATACATGGCTTATGGGTGCTTGGTACATCTTAGTGAACTTAAAATGGAGTATTAGCTTTTAGTGTAATAATTTTAGTAACCTGGCGCAGTTGCTGTTTCAAGTTGTCGTTCTCTCTCTCGGCAGTCTCCGCTAGCTGAGCTGCACGAGTCACTGACAATCTCTCCATGTCTCTCTCCTTCAACAGCTGTTCTATGTACGCCTCCTTGTCCTTCAGCATGGCCTGATAAAAAAAACACTCAACTAAATACAGGTAAAACATGTAGAACACGCAGCCCAGTGCTACGGATGACTAGATGAGAATATTTCTTCATAGCAAATGTTAGGACCACATGGACCCCTTTTAAGGTTATTTAATCCCAAAGCTACTAACAATACTCTTTTAAAACACATTTTTTTAACGTAAATAATGCAATAGGTATTTGTGTAACTAGTGCACGAAGTGGCACTTTGCGCTCACGTGACATTTTTCCTACAGTTACTATAAATCATCAAAATAATTAATCTTTGAAACGCTAAACAACAAGTTTTAAGTTAGGTTCAATCCAAGCGTTGAACAAAAATATGATGTTAACATTAACAGGAAACAACAAGTCGTAGCATCAAAATTCAAAAGGCTATGAAATGCTGCACCAGTTGATTATAGTCGTGGCAACTTTAAGTGTTGCCAACGTCTTTCCAAATGTATACGTATTACAATCCAATAAAAGCACGCTCTTTTGTGTTGTTTGGTTGGAATACTGGAGTGCAGCAAATACAAATGAGTGCAGCAAATACAAATGAGTGCAGCAAATACAAATGAGTGCAGCAAAAATTTGTAAATGCAGTAATTAGCTACTTTGTGTGCTATAATCAGAGGAAAGAAGTCTGCTTTGTCAGTTACTGTAGGAAAAATATATTATACTACAGTACTTAGTGCTATATTATCATAAATTCATAATAGACCAATCAAACACATTTACCCTTGGATACATTTTGGCTAAAACACACCGCCAGTGGAACATAATTTTAGGCACCTGATAGGGTAGGTTAGGAAAACGGAGAGAGTGCTGTTCTATTCTTTGCCGAGGGGATTTAAGTGAGTTGGTGGCTCAGTCGGTAGCGTCGCGGACTTCGGGCCCAAGTCAACGATGTCGTGGGTTCGGATCCTGATCACTGCCGATAACATTTTATCAGTACACTTCACCTTTGTACTGTACCGGCTCACTCCTTGCTTTGCTGTAAACGATCCACGCACGGGCGCTTAGTCTATTTGGACGGGCATGCAAGGTTAAAAGAGGCCACCAACCTCTTTAAAAAAAAAAAAAATTATAAACTGTCAAAACCGTGATATAGGCCCTAATGCCGTTTAACTCCCCAGAGCATAAGTGATTCAGGTATTAGAAGAAGGGGGTGTGGGGGGGTGAATGGTGCTGGCAGGATGTAACGGAGGCCAGGTACAGTTTCTTAACTAGGCTGCCCTAATGTCGATTGAAAATTAACATCGATTCGATGTGTGTTTTGACCTTCATTCAATATTTTCATAATCAGCAAGATAGATTAGGTTAGGTTCTAGCAGTTTCATTTTATCCCTACAACAAATTTTGCTCATCCCCCCCTGGTCAATCTTTCCACCCCCAAACCCGTTGCACCGTGGAACTGGTCCCTGATACCTGTCCGGCACTCACACCGCCAAGCCTCAGGCTGTAAAATGACCCTCATCAAAGTGTTAAGGCCAACGGCACTCGGCCCTGCACTCGGTAGGTTAGGAAGTTCCAAAAACAACCTGCTGCTGTTTTAAAGGATCTATATAAAAAGTTATCTTGTAGTGTGGAATTTGGGAAGTTGAAGAGCCAGAGCCAGTAATTCTTGCACCGTTCCAGTTCAATGATGTCAATAATGAGTAGCCTAATATTAATTCTCTGGTGTGGGATGATTTCAAAACAATAACTGTATGTAATACAAGATCATCTCATTAAAGATAGTACTGAACATAAAAAAAAACCATACAAAGGTATGACAAATGGTACCAGCCAGAATATTCTGTTCTAAAATTCAGTTGTGTGGTTTAATCACAATGGTCTTTGGGTAGAGGGAGGTGTTAAAAAGCTTATTTTAACTTGTAAATAAGCGTGAGATGATTAGTATTGTATAGGCGCTTAAAGAGGCAAGGCCTTACTGATTCATTCCCTTTAAAATTCTTAGTGGTAATTTTTTTACCTAATAAATTTAAATCTGGTGTAGGCTGTGTGTTGTCCACAAAACCATTCACAGTCCTTATAATATTTGTAGCAAAGTTAATATTGTTTATTTGAGATCTAGACAAACAGGAATATAGAAGCTAGCTTAGCTTAGCAAAAAGCCAAATAGACAGAACATACAAAATGGTACAATATTGAACGTAACTCTTTGTCAGCAATTGACAAGGCCCGCAAAGTAAAAAATAGTTTACTGTATTTTAGCCTTCTGGTTGCATATGAATACTAAAAAATTCAAATTGGTATACTTGTATAAATAGGATCTGTAAAGTTGCAGTAAAGTAGCTAGTTTCAACATTAGAGCCATCATCAGGCCAGTACTAGATGTCTTCTTTTCACTTCATCTGAAGATCATTGATTGGTCTACATGAAGGCGTCCTTCAAAGAGACAAGAAGATAGTTCTGAGCTGATGACTCATATCTGATTTGAAACTAGTTGCCCTAATACAACGCTCTAGGTGCAAGTATTTACACCAATTTAGAGGAAAAAATATATAGTATTTCATGCCAACTATAGCCTACCTGCACTTTTTCTAACATAGCTAGCTGTTATTCTCTTTTCTAAAAAAAGAAATTGTTTTTTTTTAAACCTTCCTCTCCCTGAGCCTTTCCTAACAAAATGAGTATTGTTTGATTGCAGACAACTCTTTTACACCAATTTTTATATTGGTATTAAAATATTTGGGGAATAGTTTGTTTGTTTTATGCCTTGTGTAGCAGAACATTATATGAGACCTATAAAAAGTATAAAAAATTCCTGATGTTTTCATAAGTCTAATAAACATTTATTTCAAGAGAAATCATTCTCAACAGTTTATGTAGCAGTATTACTGTCATTAGTCATTACAATATTTTAGCTTAAGATTTCTTCTGTAACTCTGCCTCGAGCTGTACAGCTCACTTGGGAATATTTAGCTAATTTCCACATATTCATCAACTTACAGCTTAACTCACTATTAATTCTCCACAAAATATGGTATTTATTTAATATTTGACTAATTAAGCATTACTAACTAAATTAATTTGCGTTGAGGGGTCTGTATTTGACTCCTCAAAAACTGGAAATAATTCCCTGCTGTTTTTTGCAGGCCCACTTTTATAAACGGGCAGACTGGGCAATTGCCCAACAGGTGGTTGGGGGCGCCTGAGGGGCGCCCCCAACCACCGCCCGCACTAGGAAAAATAGGGTTTTATCAGCCGGGATTTCAAAAATAAAATGGGTGATTTCAACTTTTAATTAAGTGAGTTTCTCTTATTGAAAAAGTAAATAAATACAACAAAATTGAAAATACTCGACCTTCAGGTTATATACCTTGTGTAGTCAGGGAAAGGCAGGCAGCAGTGTGAACCGGGCGCACTCACTATACTATCAGAGGCAGGGAGAGGGAGGCCTGGATGGTGGAAGGAAATACATATAGGTGTGCTATTCCCGTCATATGCTGACGTCACTCAGATTGCAAACACCATTTTACCATTGAGAAAAATTATAAAAACAATAACAATCAAATCAAAACAAATATATACTTATATGGCAATACATCAGCTGATTTTTTTGCAATTTGGGTGACGTCAGCAAATTACGGGAATAGCACGTAGGCCAGCTGTAGTCTACAGGCCTACGGTTGACGTGCCCCTCCTCTCTCTCCCAGTCCCACCCCCATCCCCACAAGTCACAACTACCAACTACCGCGCGGCGCCAGTCCAGTACAGTAGTACAGTACTCCCCCCTCAGTAGTCAGTAGGTTGTGTTCGTGTTGTGCCTGCTGCACAGTCGTCAAATCAGTCACAACACAACCTAAACTATGACAGTCACTAGTCAGTGTTGACACTCACACTGCAGTTAGAAAATCAGTAATAAATAAATAGAAGTGTTGATACAAGTAAGTAGGCCTATAAACAGTGAAAAATGCATAAAAAACCTAGTGGAGCCGAGAGCCGCAAGTGGTTGGCTGAAATAAAACAAACTCAAGAAGCAGTTTTAAAGAAAGTGAAATGTATTAACCAGTATTTCCACTGATACGGAATTGAAAACTCCCTCCCGAAACAAAACTGGTAAAAAAACACGCTAATGTATAAATATATATATGCATAGGCCTATAGACGAACCACGGAAAAACATACTCCCTTAGTAGAATCTCGTTCAATACGTGTGTAATGCAATGAACTGCACACTGAACTGTACTGAAAAATAATCAAATCACTGCGTAGTGCATTAAGCTATTGGCGCAGGGAAAGATGCATTCGCATAGCAACTACTGTCAAGTTCATTGCACTCACACCAACCCCCAACCCACCTGCTGTGAATTTCGGCGAACTGATGAGTCAACCCCCTTCTCTCTTCCCCCCCCTTCACTGCTGTGGGCAAAACCTTTATAGTTATATATATATAAGGGGGGCGCTGCTTTTGGGTTTGCCCAGGGCGCCACTGACCCTTAACGCGGCCCTGGTTTTTTGCACATTTCAATAACAAACTCTCAATAACAACTGACAACGGTGGTTTGCCCTTCAATTGTTGTTTCTTTGGGCCAAGGTTCTAGACAATTATTGCCAGTTGGCCGTTGTACTTTATTGTCTTTTAATATTTATTTTATAACTTAATTTTACATTCAGCCAAAATGATAGATTACCTAATTATAGATAACTACGTTGTAGCTGTAGACTCAATAACGCTGGAACCAGAATGTTGTTTGTTCTGATAAAGAACAAATCAGTTTGAATAGTACAAAGAACTTGATTATCATTATTCTGGGATGCCTAATTATAGCAGATTGTTAGCATTATTTAAAAAAAAAAACAAGTGTTCCTCTTTGTTGAAACAAAGAAATTACCCTAAATTTAACCTGTTGAATTAAAGAATTTTAATTTTATTTCCTTGTTTTCTTCCACAAAGTTTTTTCTTACTGTTATATTCTTGTTGTCTGAGAACACTATTACAACAAACAATGTTAGATGTTCAACAGTTTAGATTGTAGTTGTGTAGCACAATAAGACAACTGTAGGTTTGCCAGTAAAAACTGTTATGCAATAAGTGTCTTCTGCACACTGTCCCCTCTTAACAGCTTTGTAGAAGGTTTACCTGTGCTGATGATGACGTGATGAACAGTTGTGCCGAATAACATAACGCTGACGGAAGGAGATTCCACAGCTAGAGTGTAAATTTACTTGTTCACTAATTAGCTTATTATAATATACAATTCTTTCCAAGCATTTAACATTAGTTTGCTATTTGCTATGCATGTGCTATTTATTATTACTTCTTATTTATTATGTTTCAAACGCTTATTGATTTTTGTGTGAGCATTACCTTGGCTTTGCATTTTTGTATGGTATTTATTGTATTATGGTTTTTGCCGTAAATAAATAAAAAACAGATTTACTTTCTTACAATTCTTTCAAATACACAGATAGTCCTTCATTTCCCCTAATAAGCGGCCACTTTGTAAAAAGTATTGTGCGACATTTGATATTTGTGGTTTTTTTTTCTCACAAAGACATGTGGTTTTTAAAACATTTAACAAATTTCACACTTTGACCACCATAAAAGTAATTACAGTACAATCGTTCCAATTTATTTTGTAGATGCCAAAAGCATTTTTTATAATATTCTTAATTTTCAAGTATTCTTAGAAAGGAGATGTGATGAACGATTGGAAGACTTGAATATTTACAAAGGAAAATGTATAAACAGAAATAAGCTAATTAATATACAAGTAAATTTAGACTCAACTGTACTTACAAACCTCTTGCCCGGAACTTCCACCAGCCAATGAATAGGATAAATAGGATATTAGTATGGATACCGCCAAAATTCTTGTCTTTTGCTTATTAGGTATTATGACAATCGTAGTGTTTCTTAATTAAAAAAAAAAAAATATTTCAGTGGAACCTTGATCAACAAAATCTCTAATGGAACAAATGGTCATTTAATTTCCTAAATAAGAGGCTCACGCATTAGAGTGCAGGTAACAATGGAAGAGGATTTTCAAAGTTTGGATTTATCAGGATTTCAATGTATTCAGGTTCATCTTGGCTTCAATTGCTTGATCCGGGCAAATGTGGTGACCAGAAAAGTAGGACAAACATATTGATCAACATATTGATTTCAAAAGTTACATAAACATTGTTTGACTCAAGAAAGTAGACAAGGAGTACAAACTAAATCTCAAGAGGCAAAAGGTTGGCGATACTAATGAAAATATGTGCTGTGATTCATAATGAAAAATATGGTATTACAAACTCCAACACTAAACTTAACTTTACACATAGGATCCATAGGAATGATAGGATTCTAGGGTTGGTAGTTGTAAAAGTTAAGGGTGGGCTCTACCTCAGCTCGGAAATCTCAGAACGATGTTCGAAGTGTCCGCCAGACTGCGCCGTGTCGGTTCAACCCAGTTGGAGGGGAAGGGGTGGGAGGAGCTAGGATGTTCGCGAGTTGACTGCCGCTCCCCGCTAGGAGTGCAGTGCCCTGCGGAGCTCCCGACGCACACACGCGCAAGCGCAACCAGGTTGTTATTTGCGCGTCCGCATATCTTTTGCTTCTGCTCAAACCTCCATCATGCCCTGCCACCGACACTCACTGGCAGCAACGTGACGTTCGCTATCGCTCCCATAAGCTTATACAGTAAAAAGTAAAACATTCCTAAATATTGAGTCTTGTTTGTCATTATTGAATAAAAATAAAATACTTTAGTTATACTTTGTAAAGTATCACTACATTAAATTATAGTAATCATAAGTTTTTTTTTAATCAACTGTTATAATTATTTATTTTCTTTTGTTGATGTTTAAGATTTTCATTATTATTTAACTCTATTCCAACTGTAGCTACACCGTAATGGGCACAGAATCAGTCGGTATCTCACAAAAAAATTGAAAAAAGTGTTGTTAAACATTACCATGTTATTCTTATGGAGAAAATTAAAACCGTTTTAATTTACTTGTTTATGGATACACTGTATGTTGATAAAATTTGGCAAATTCATTAATTTCAGTATACTGACGTATGGTCAAGAAACACTTTTTACCTTCCCCGTAGCAGCACACCTAAGCACTCTTTAAATCTAATGTTATTTAAATAGGAATAAGTTTGTCTTATTTCTGGAAGTATCTATGTATAATATTAAAACGAAACAGTGTTTTTTTATTTCACGATTCTGAATCAACCACTCGACGGATTTTCATGTTTTTTTTGTTGAAAGAAAGATAATTTTGAGAACTAGGGAATGTCGAAACCATAATTTTAGTTTAGGGTCCCAGTTTTTTAGAAATTAAGTTTTAATTTTTAAAAAGTCTAGCAGCCGACGCTAAGATTCTAAACTAGCTTTTGGCATAAAATAATTTGCTTAACATAACAGCTGTAAACATTCAGCTTTTGTGTCACAAATTCAGCATTTGGATAAAAACATGGATAAAAATGTAAAGACATACTGAGGGTTGACTTATTTATACTATGTGTAATGCTAATCATTGATACGTTCAATTCTTTTGTAAGAGGATGACAGATTAATTTAATATACATAGTAAAATACTAGGATGTTCAAATTATTTTTTAAAGCAATCTTTGTAATATTCGATTTGTTTTAGAGCAATATAATTTGTTTTAACTAACAGCTGGTTAAATAAGAATGCCCTATTAGAACTATGAGGTTATTTACTCTGATTTTGTCATTGATTATTAGAAATAGGTAAGATTAGTGGACCACCGAGAAAAGTAACACCATCGATGTGTACAAGTCGAGGATCTGTACACGAGTTAAATGAAAAAGATTTGCAAATTATTTTACTGCTCATCTTTTTTGGAAAGGGTAGGAAAATCACAATTTTTACATGTTTTAATTCGTCTTGGCAGCTTTTTGTTTACAATCAATGTTTTTGAATGCTTGAACTTTGTTTGGATTAGGCCCGGAAATATTGATGTCATAAAGATGGAGATCAAGAATCCTCAGGAATACGATTTTAAATTACCACCACAACCTCAGACGGGTGTTATCCAAAGATATACAGATGAATGCCATAAATTGAACACAACGTCATCATTGACCTAGGATACTGCAATTAGACTAAACATCCTTTTATGAAATCTAAAAAAGTTGTTTGGCGTGTGTTTAGTTGTGGTTACATTTGGAGGCGCTGAATTTTTTATAGTTTAAATAAATGAATATGGGGAATTACGATGTACATTGATTCAATGAGGGTGTTATAATTATCAAGGATATTGGAACTGATAACGGGATAGATAATAAACATAGACAATTAATTACGTCACTAGCTTTACTAGCGTTTTTACTTTTTAAATTCCTTCAACATGTGACCAGTTCTTTTGTTCAAATGAATATTATTTTTTTTGACTCAGCTGTTTACAAAACAAACTAATATGTTGTTGTGTTTACTTTTCGTTGTTTAAACTTATTTATTTAGCAATTGGTGCAGTGAAATTGACATAAAGGATGTGTGTGGACGATTCGTTTAATGATGTCAGGACACCAACGTTATAATTATGTGTACTGTGAATTTTATTGGATGTTTTCGTTTTATTTTAGGGAGTTTCAACTCAGACCTACTGGAAATTGTGTATAGTATGAGTAATTGTATTGTGGTAATATTGATTATGGAAGAGGTAGGTATGCGATGGAAGGTGATATCATTAACTAGGCCTATACACTTCTCAATTGATAATTACTCATTCTACTGTAGGCTGCAATAAAAATTTTCTTTATACGTGTAAACTAGCTGTTCTGAATTATAGGCCTAAACCGTTTTAACTGACTACTCCCGTACGTAGGACGGGCTTACACCTCGTTTTAGTAAAAATACTTTAATCATACAAGTTGAAATTTGCTTTGTGAATAGTTTTGCTGCGACAGGGTATTTTATTTGTAGACCCGAGTTATGACTTGTAGTGGTTTTTAACTTGAAGTTGAATGGCTGAGTGGTCAATAGTCTAGGTAGAACATTTGAGGTATCAGATTCAAGTCCCCAACTTGGAGGGGTTAATTACAAAAATTTAAAAATGCTGTTTTAATAAAACAGTACTATTGAGTACTGGTTTTCTAAAAAAAAACTCTTTATTATGGTTGTTATTAGAACAATCTCATACCCGACGTTAATAAACAAACTTATATTTTGGTAAAGTTTTAAAGCTGAATCTGTGCAAGCAAGTTGCGTTGGCTGAGTATAACTGTTTACAAAGAGGACAGTATACTCATCTATTTACTTATTTAATACGCAAGCAGGTTTTTTGTCACAATTACTCTTCCGAAACTACTGAACCGATTTACATGTTTCTGGTGTCATTGGAAATAGCCTAACGTGAAGTTGTGCAGGAAACTTTCTTTTTAGGGAAATAATTAGAGAGTGAGGCCCTGGTACCCTTTAAAGTTTTGTATTTCTCCATAAGATTAGCATGGGAAACAAAAAAATTTTTATAAAACTCCAGCTGTTGTCAGAAATTAAAAATGAGAAGAAAAACCTATGTAAATTGTAAACCGTCAATAATTTTGCTAATTTAATAGTATGAAATGAAATATTCACTATTTGAATTTGGGTTTGCATAAATATTACAATGGAAAAAAGCGAGAGAGCTGATTTACATTACTCCTAATATACTGAAAAAGAAAAATGAGTTAACAACACTGTGCTGCATTTCTTAGTAATCATTGAACGAGCCGATTTTCAACTATGGAAACATAGGAAAGTTATATAACACCACCAAGGTGAAGAAATAGAAATAATGTTAAGAAGAAACGGTATCAGCTTTTGAAAAGTGATAAGATATTTATAAGAAATGTTGATTCTATCGATCTCTTATGTACATCTTAAAAATGTTATAATCTTTGAGTAGAATCTTTTAAAGTAATCAGAAATTATGACTGTTATTTGTATTAAAATAACGCCTATATATATAGCAATTGCTCGAATTCGAGCAGCAGGGACACTAGTATGCGTAAAAACGGCGACGACGCAAAGATAGAATAGAATCAACCGAGAGGAGGGGAAATATCGATCGATGGCTGTGGTGGGAGAGCCGACGACAGGTTGAGCCGTTGGCCGCATGGCCGCGCCACTGCACGGCGCCTTGAAGAGCGCTTGCAAGCCTTTCGAGTCTGCGTGATTACATAGTTATCATTCAACTTTTTAGTAAACTAATTCCAGGTTCTTGTTTTTAAGAATCTATTGCACGTCTCCCGTTTTTTATTTTTTCTCTAAAAATTATTTTTATGTATTAAAACTCATGATAAAGAACGCCTCTTTTTACATTTTCCACCAACCTTTGAGCCCAAAATTTTTTAAAGTATCAAAATTTTAAAAAACGGGAAACCTACAATAACATTTGACGGAAAATATGACACCAAGATCTTTTAAATCGGTTCACAATTGGGGCTACAATCAGGAAGAACTAAAACCCTTACATTTGCGCGCGCCAGACGGGTAGAGCGCACCCTTAATGCTATCGCTTACAATGCAGGCAACTTAAACCGATTACTTCTTCCACTTTGTATCCAACTGTAAATAAATCTACACCAAGATTTCAAAGTTTTTATTTCTTAAGAGTAGAACAAGTTTTTTAAATAAATTATATTTTACAAAGTGTAATTAACATAAATTAATTAAGAACTAAAAACGAAAAACACTTACAAAACTAAACATCACAATCATCCGAACTGGAGTGCACAAGCAAAACTAACTAGATGAAAATGACAACCATAATTGAGGTTAACAATAAAACAAGTAATGTAGAGTTAATGTTAAAGAAGTAGAAGGTGTTTGGTGTTCAGTAGAAGTCCGTTTCCCAGTCTGGGTAGTAATATTTTACGACCACTTTCTTCGTGACCTGAACACAGACTCGGCCGTTAATATCTCGGTCAAAGGTTAGGTTAGTGTCGTTAATGCCGTCACCGCAGTCTTAGGCGTTAGACCGTTATCAGCGCATTAGATTTTGTTATCAGGTAGTTGTCCGTAAATAGCCAGTGCCAGTTTATTTACCAACAAATTAATCGACATTTCCTTGAGTTATCTTAACTTCCTAAACTCCCACGTGTAAAAATATATTTTTTGGGGATAAAGGTAGTTAAGGAAACTATTAACTGTAGTAACCTATAGTGTTATTTATTAATTAAGTGATCAGTTAAATAGTGATGTTAAATCAATTTGTAACACTTATCCAAACTGTTCATAAATTATTAACAGTTTAAATTAAATAGGATAAAATAATTTTGAAACAAAAATTACGTTTCACAGAATTTGAAGGAAACAACACTAATAATAATTAATATTCCCTCGCCCCAATAAATTTCTGAGTTAGGCTCAATTTACGTGGTACTGTAACTGATTTAAAAGGTTATACCAGCTATCTATATTGGCGTAGAAAAGTCCTCATGAAAAATATGTTTTGATATTTATACATAAAAAAGATGCATAAATATGAAGAATAGTAGTTTTTACTATTAATACAACTAGACATTCAATCCTATGATAATTTGTTGCCGGTTTTTATCAAAATCGTTGTAGTTGATGTGAGCCACTGACAAATTGTGCTGATCTAAATCACTGATATCTGTTGAATAAACAAGCTTTTTTACCGATTCAAACTAATGGAACGACTTGTTATAAGCTACAAAAAATAAGGTACAAAATAGTATTTTAGACACTAGCGCATTCTGTGACTAGCTCACACAACTACATTCTTTTTTAATGAAAAATTGGTGACAGCTGGTCCATATGGGTGGGATGTCTACTTCTGTATCCAATAGTCAATGAAAGTAGTGTTATTGTCAAGTAGTGTTAAAAGTGAACATTTTGAGATCCTTAAATATTGGATTTGTAATGAAAGTTATACTTATTAAGAGGTAAACTTTTGAACCATGTCAGCATGCTCTCCTTAACTAAATAACAGATAACAAACAATAGCTACCTCGGCATTGCTGGAGACCGCGGAGGGTTTGCTGGGAGTGCTCGGTCTGCTCAGCCTCTGCGGAACAACAAAACACATTGTCAAACAAGTTTCTCTACTATAAAAGTTCAACCTTGAGCTTCAATGGTCGATATATCGGTCCAAGGAACACAACCAAATTTACACTTACACCTATTTATGTTTAACCATAGACAAAAAGAATCAAATATAGACCGACAGCAGTGCTGTGGTTAGCATGTACCCTAGGAATGCCGCACACCGCTGCAGTGTCTACTGGTAGCATACGGCGAGGAGCCGACGACGGCAGCAAATCGAACACCGAGCATGCTCTAGCGGCACATCTCGGAACTATCCTTTGACAGTCTATATTTATTCAATTTGTCTATGGTAAACCTTTTCACTATTGATAAAACTAGTAAATCCATTTTTAAGTTATCGCTAGTTTCTGAATACAAATGGACGTAGTTAAATTAAGCCACTGACAGATTGCACTGATAAACAAAAAATAAGGTAGAAAATAGTTTTTAACGATAAGCATAACATTTTAAATGTTTTGTAATCTGGTAAACTCATAAAGTCATACAAGTTATCTGGTAAAAAAAACCAAAGAAACTACCAAAATAATTATCGTAAACTAAGAACAATTTTCTATTTTTGAATTTTGATGCTAATATATATATATATTTTTTTTTAATTACTGATAAAGATGACTGTATATTGTCTACTAATATATAAGAAATATCTTTAAACTTTTTTTTTAATTCCCAAGAATCTTTGGAGGATTATTGGGCAAAGAAGTAAATTAGTTGAGGTATGTGATCAATTATAAAATTAAGACACTTACTTAAGATTGTCAAAACTTTCTTACAACTACTCATGTACTACTGTAAATAAATTAGAGTGAAAAATCATGCATCTACAGTTCAAACAGTGCATCAAACAACAAAACTTAAAACATAGTATTAAAATAAACAGAACCAACCAAAGAGCTAATAAAAATAAAAGCATGCTGATAATGGTTTTGCAAGGTAAGAACTACATAAAAATAAATACAACTATTAATGTGAGAATTATTTGTTACATACAGCAAGTATTAATATGCAAGTAAATGGAGAAAAAACGCAACTAAATAGACAGGAAAAACATGTTACTTATAAGAAAAGTATGTGTGCTAAGGGTATATTAGTAAAATAAAAAAGAAATCTAAGGAAATGTAAGTCATAAATTGATTACTTATCAAAGCTAATGAGTTTAAGTTAACATTTAAAGTTTGTAGGCCCTAATTTAAAGAAATTTAGGAAAAAAGACAACCAGTTTAAACTGTGGGAGTGCGTCCAGCAAATCAGGAAAATAAAATCCAAGTACAATTCCAAGTTAAATTTTAAAGGTTAAAACTTGCTCTTAAATAGAAAAAAAACTAATTTGTAAATAAATGCCTTTGTATATACATAAAAAAAGCTTAAAGAATCTAACCTAAATAACCTTCAATTCAAAAATAAAAATATTGATAAAAACATCCTTTTGTAAACATTAGATAATTTCGTATTAGATTATGATATAATTTTGGTTCATTGCCGTTAGTATGTACATTATTGATAATCAAATTGAATTTTTTTTTAATCTACATTAAAATTCTGTTCAAATCCAAGTGCAAATAGTATTAATTACTTCAAGGAATGTATTGTGAAAACTAAAAATATAATCTCACTATTTATTTTATTTTTAATATATTAGAAAACTTGAAGCAGAATTGATTTTTAAAACTAATACTAGAATCAGAGCAACATACGATTGTGGCAACACCCGTGATTCTCTCTCCCAATTGCGGAAACTTTGTGATCATTTACGTTATCTTCTTACAACACACAATGACTTTAACTATCTACAGAACGCGGAATGAATCCTGGACCGTAAACATTGGCCAATCCAAATTCCTCAGTCCCATACAAAGTTTATGTATCATTCCTGGATCGCCATCAGCTGGACACCCTGTACATTGACTGTAGGTTTAATATAATTTCCAATTAAGTAATTAATAAGTGCATTCTACAA
This sequence comes from Macrosteles quadrilineatus, assembly GCF_028750875.1. Taxonomy (NCBI): domain Eukaryota; kingdom Metazoa; phylum Arthropoda; class Insecta; order Hemiptera; family Cicadellidae; genus Macrosteles; species Macrosteles quadrilineatus. Next base: position 186,917,489 of record NW_026542594.1, read on the forward strand.
ATTAAAGAAATTAAATTTAACGTGGATGTTAACAGTGCTGTAAGTAACTTAGAGAGAAGAAGAAGTGCAAACCATGCCATGTTCTATTCAATGTGTAAACATTGACACTTAGCTCTGTGACTGGTCTCCTGGTATAACATGTTCACTTTCTCACACACACTCACACACTGCAGGGTAAAAGAAAACAAAAATATATTTCTTCTGTTAGTAAAACCGCAGAGTTTGATTGCGATTACGCCTAATTCATAGATAAACATTGTATTTGGAAAATACATACGAATAACAAGGAGTTACTGTGTCATGAACCAGAGCTAAGCTCAAAGCTAGAATATGTTTCCCATCAAGTTATATTTGATATTTTAAATGCAGAAACATAAAACCTTAGGAGTTGAAGTGTGATCTCATCACGTTTCAGTCAATGATAGAAATAACATAAATTAGTAACTCCACACAATTCTTGACGTCTTTTAAATAGAGTGAGAAGTTTTTGAAGAAGGAAGAAGTATTTTTTAAGTCGGTAATAATATTTTGCGTCGTTACATCCTAAGACGTTAGGCCTAGAACCATTTTACACATTTCTTCAGACTAAGCCTAAAGAGATGCGGCATTTTCACGTAGCTAAAATCATTGGTGGTTGGCTAGATATGAAACTGGAACTTGTAGTCGTGCACTCTACCACAAAGACCAAGTAGCTCTCCTATCTATGTATACATATTAAATTATTTAGAATGGCGAACTGGCAATCAAATTAGAACTCTTCCCTCATCCCTTTTGTCATTTTTTCTTCTCAAAATTGTGGTTGTAACTCATTTAATACAACTACGTAATAGACCTACGTATTTAGGACAGGGTGGGGGAATTTTCGGTCTCTTAAACTACCTTTTCTACAAGCCATCCTAATTAACACTATTTTCACAACATGATGTTTATCCAAAGTAACAAATGTCTCATACCCTGCAGTGGCCGTTGGGTGAGAAGGTGTATCCGACACTATAGGAGACCTACCTGAAGACTGTTGACCCCCAGTCTTACCCTGGACGCTGTCGAGGCAGTAGAGGTGATGCTGTCCTTGGTGGTCTGACGTGTGGGGCCCGGGGGATGCATGGCACAGCTGGGACGTCTGTTGGGCGACGGAGACAGAGACACCTTGGCAACCGGCGCAAACAGACCGTACTTGTTCTGGCACGAGAAATACCTGCAAGTCACTATCATGATCACCAGCTGTACCGATGAAATATTTGCTTTACGACACAAAATGTACATAAAGGGGCTTACATCTGCAAACAATATTCCTTTGTTTCTGTAGTGGCAACTAGTTTCAACTAGAACCGAAAGTAGTTGCCACTATAGCAATCAAGGATTACTATATGTAGGTATTGCTAACAATTTTAAGTATAACACTTATTTTACAAAATTGTGTGTAAGACTAACCACAAGGTTGTGTGTAAGACTACTTTATGGTTTATGCTTATACATAAATAATTTCACATTGAAAACTACAAAGCGGATATTACACAAACAAAGCCAGGGGGTAGAAGCTAGTAAAATATGGTAACCAAATGTATATTTTCATTTACCTCCTGCCTTGTACAGAGCCATCGTTTTTACCGACAGGATCGTCGAGTTCGACACCGCACCACTCCCCTGTGGCAAAGTCTGTCAGTCCGATGTACCTCAACATCCCTGTCTTGCTGCCTGTAGAGCTCATCACTATTACTCGGTCACCCAGCCTCAGGTCCCTGTCTGGACAGTCATATCTACTATTATTCTAAAGCTCGAAAAGAATTGTCTTGCTTCCAAATCTAGAACTTTACGTTAATCTCTGAGTACAAGAGCGGTACGTAACTTCTAGTCAGTTAAATGAAAACCAATAACCTTGAACCTCACAACACTGGAAGTCAGCATACCTTGAAATTTGTTTTGTACAGCCTATCTTGCTGATCAACCAATTCACAAATTACTCCTGTGCTCATAACCTTAGGTTCATACACCACACAACATTCCCGATGAAATGCTTCAGCCAAATAATGACATTAAAAATCTTACAAGCTCAAACCTCAAACATGGCAGGGTGTTTAGTTGTATCCCACATTTTTTAATGCTGCAAAACCGAAATAAACGACCACTCAACGACTTAACCCTCACTTGACCACAGGTAGATGACTACTTGACCACAGGTAGATGACTACTTGACCACAGGTAGATGACTACTGATCTACAGCGCACGTCTCTACAAAAATATTGGCTCCAGCCTCACTACTTCCGGCACACTGACCAAACGGAGGTTAGTTTCTGAACGGTCCTCGTAATACCAATAATTCAATCTGAGTCTAAATTAGTTTATTACAGAACACTTACGGCTGCCAGTAGAGGAGGGAGGTCGACTGGGGGGAGAGGTCGGGAGAAAGCTGTGATCCTCTCCCCCCTCCGACAGTGCGACTCTGGTGAGCCGAGTGAGTCGAGAGAAGACACCTCGCTTGGCGTCACACTGGAAGTAGCGGATGTTGGCCACAGATCCATCGTTCTTGCCTAGGAACACACACTCATGGTGGTCACAATTGTTGTGTATGATTTTACAGGTTTTCATTATTTAGAAATGTTGTACCTGTGACAGCCAAATATACTGTTTCAAATGTAAATGTACGTAGGCTGTATAATGTTAGATAAAGTAAAAAAAATAACTTTTTGGCCACGTTTTCATTAACTTCCCACGTATGAAATCAGTCCCAAAAACAGCAGTTTGACGTCTGCTTAATCTATTATCTGCTGAATACGCCAGCTTATTCTAATTATTTTTAGTTACCGTATTGAACACTTTATTTCATAAACATAATTAATCATCAGGGTAGCAAAATTTACACAAAACTTAATTCTGAAGATGGAATTTGAACAAAATAATTAAGTAAGTGGTTATAAACTAAAAACATAAGCCCTTAGAGAATTTGTCATCAATGACTGTTGAGCCCAAAGCTTGGGGTGTGATTTTAAATGATTTTATTGTTTGTTCAGGTTCATAGTAGTAGGGCAAAAAATATTGTAAGTCACCAGTACAAAATTTTTTAACCATACTTGTATGGTAATGGTAATCCTGACCCGAGCAACATTTGTCCAGCGAACACATATTTTCTATACTAGCAACGTAATATACTTTCCATCATCTGAGATTGCTTTACTGACACTTAATACAAAGACAGTACCTATTGGCAGGTCCAGTACGACGCCAGCCCACTCCCCGGGGGCGAACTGCGTCTCTCCGATGTAGGCGATGATGCCAGGCTTGGTACCGCCCACCCACACTCTGTCTCCGATCTTGAAACTGTCCGTGTCCTCCGTCAGCACCACACTCGAGTCTGTCAACACCACAGGTTAACATGTTAAAACACATTATCCACTTTGATGATTGGTGGGATTCAAACACGGAACCTCGGGGAGCGAAGGTCCATGCCAAGTTAATGGTTATCATTCCTGATGGGTTGTTCTTAGATTCACTGTAGCAGTACAACCTCAGCAATCCACACTTAATTAATACAAACTTCACTTTTAATCACTCGCCTTTTAATATTCCATACAGTTGAGTTCGGATAGCCCCACAGTAACCTACACAGTTTTAAGTGCTTCAGTAGAATTTAGAATGCACTATTCAAGCTTTTTTTCTCTTTAAGACGTTTCCATATACAGAGGATGATAAAAAAATCTTGGGATAGTACTGGCCTTTCTTCATATTAAGTTTATTTCAATCCAGACTTTTAATTGAATCCCTAACTAGTACTGATTGTCGAGGGTTTACTGTACAAGGAAATCCAGATATCCATTAAATTGGTTCGCATTTTATACCTAGACAATCAATTTATTTCTCAAGACCCATCCTATACAAGTGTTACAAATATTCACTCTTTCTATCAAAAGTAAGAATACAGGTTTAGAAACTTCTATTCTTACTATTTAGGCTTGATAGAAAATGGAGAGATTAAGGCGTATGTAAAACAATCAAACAAATTGGCCTTTGAACATCTTTTAAGGTTGTAGTAATATATTACCACTAATATTATTGAGGATAAAACATTTTTATGAGATGTTTGATGGATGCTGACACAACCACATGAATTTCCAGTGTTGACATTTGGTTTGTGTGTCCGAAAAATGTAAACAATGATACAATATTTCTTGTAGTCCTTTTGTTTTTGGATGAATACTGGTGAGTTCAACTTGGAAACTTGCCAAGCTACTAAACAATGGCACATCAAATCAATCTTCCAATTTAGAAAAACGTCTAAACGTGTAGAATTAGATAGATTTAACTGTAAAGTAAAAATATTCGTTTAAGGAATATTAAGAGGACACTCGTAAGAGGAGCATGCTCTTTGATTCCCCCTCATGCAGCATGCAAGGTAAAAGGTGCAGTTATATACCTACCTTGGTTTTAACCAACTCCAGTCCCTTCAGCAGTCAATGGTTACAAAGCTATGCTAACTTATTTTAATTTGCATCAGTATAAATCTTTGATGACTTAACTATACATTTAGCATACTAAAACAGTCCAACTTTAAATTGAATGTGAGAATCAATTAAAGGTAGCCTATCGGAGAAGTCGGTCACAACAAAGGTGTGGCAAAGGAAAACTAATTAAAAAATAAATAATACAAAACATCCGTGTGAAATTGATAAAATTGACACAAAAACTACTTACTCTTGCCTTTAGAACGTTGAGGTTTACTCATGGTTGAGTGAGGTGAAGGAATATACTGAGATACTTTATGAACTATGAGTCGTCTGCCTTGAACATTCACACTTCAGTGCTTCAAGTATCGGCTAACACTTGCCTCAATGTAGACTAGTAAATACAATACCACACACACTGTAATATTGCCAGGAACGCAAATCGCAAAACAAGCAACAAAAAGTCGTAGTTTATAAATCTGTATATTTTTTACCCAAATGAAAGTTTACATTAGTCGAGAAACAGAAACTAATACAGTGTTGTGTTTCTGTTCAAACAAGGAGGTAGGATTGGGAAGAAGACAGTGTAAGCGTGACTGTTCTTCAAGAGAAACATTGTTTTTCATTTACATAAAACATTAAAATTGCAGGTAGTCACAATAATAATTAATGAAACATAAAACAGCTGATAAAATCTAAAACAAATATAGTAAAAAAAGGGTTTAAAGCTAATTAAGTTGTGAGGAATGGAAATTACGTTGAATTACAACCAACACCAACATATTCTATAAAACAGAGTTATTGTGTTTAGACAAATCGTAGTAACAACCAACTAAAGATGGTCTGAAATTACATTTCCACATTTGTAGTCAATCTAAAGAAAGCATTATTTCAGTGTTAATAGTCAGTCATGACGTAGTTAGTTGGATGGTATTGACGGAGGAAGTCAGTTTGAATAGTGATGGTAGGTTTCAGTGTTAATTGAGGAAGGTTGACGCCAGAGTTAACAAAGGTGATTGGATGTTATTGTTAAGGGAGGTATTTTGCCGTCAGTGTTAACGGAGGTAAGTGGACGCCAACGTTTACGGAGGTAATTTTATGTCAGTGTTAACAGAGTTATTTTGCCGTCAGTGTTAACGGAGGTAGTTGTGGTAGTTGGATGCCAGTGGTGTTCTGTACCTGATGTTCTGCGCACACCGGCCTCGCTGAGTCTGCGTAGGTCTCCCCACAAAGAGTCAGATCCTGAGCCCACTGCATGCAACACGACACAACACAAACATACACATACACCAGCCAACAACGCTAGCAAACACGTTTCAAACTAACAACAGTTTTTATTCTTTCCCACAGTAGTTCAAATGGTCAAAAAACCAAACTTAATTTTTGTTTTACCACTATCAATTTGGATTTATGTTCAATCAGATGTAATAATTATATTAATTTAAAATGTATAAATAATCATGAGGACATCACAAGAGCGATTAAATAGTTTTCTATCAAGTATCTAGTAAATATGTGGCAAAAATAATGTACTAAACTAATTCAAATCATCATTCCTCCCTGAAAGGTCTAGTTGTCAGTTGATAAAAAAAAACAGATAACAGTTGAATAATTAATTGTCTTTCAAACACCAAGTTATAAAAGAGGTTGAAAACAATTCTTCTTGTTTTGAAGCACTTATTATTATTTTTTATGGAAATCAATACTCATACAATATCAACCACTTTAAAAATATAAAAATGTATCAATGATGAGTTAAACAGTTGTTACAGAAAATGAAAAACACTTATATTTCAGGAATTGAAACTTATTTTTAGTCTCTCTTTTGCTGAGGCGCATTTGATTGCCCAAAAGTTCGGAAACAAAATTTAATAATTTCTAGCACAATCTAATTGATTTTGTTATTTATATCTCATCAAAATTATATTAGACATCCAAATTTGTTTAAAGTCAGTATTAAATTTTCTAAAATTGATAAGATAATGTTTCCTTCTCTGTTTAGTTTATTAGAACTTTTAATTAGGGGACCAAACTATTACTGACACATTATATGAAGATGTAATTTTGATTTTTAGTTTATTTCAGCCCTATAAAATTAGGCTATGGAATGTGCATCCAATTACAATAATCCAATCAGTTAAGAGAATCCCAACTTTCAACCAACTGTAAAAGTTGTATCTAACTGTAAATTGGATCTAAATGTAGGCCTAACCTAAATGCGGTGAATAAGAAGAAGATTGGTCCCACTCAAATCATCCCACGGAAACAAAAACTGTCAGAAACCAGTTGTGTGCCAACAGACAGGTTCCGCTCCCACCGTACCACAACCACGGTTGCTGGTTGTGATACGGTTGTCAACCAGAACCAGTGTATCACACCAAGTGGTTTATCATCTGTCTGGTTTTCATGGAGTCTTTCATTTAGTTATTGACATTTTTCTACTTGAATACACTAAGGATTTTGATACAATAGTATTATTTTTACCATGAATCATGACATAATTTTATAACACTAATATATATTTAAAGCTGAATGAGACATATTATATTATCTCTCTCTGCGATTTGTTGGCTGAGAACATGTGTGATAAGCATGCAAATATAACAAATTGCTGTCAGAGGTGAAAAACAGTGCAACAAACAAACTGAACAGACAAACAGTGAAAGACACAGGATAGCTTACAAAGGAAAAGTGGACCAAATAACAAATATGAAACATTGATACCTATTTATGGAAATGGAGACCTTTAACAAGACTTTTAGTATGTTGATGTCTTTGGGTGGAAATTGGTACCAAAGTAAAAAGAGCCCTTTAACTATTTTATGAACTACTGGGTAGATTATCTTATCAAATCAATGAATATTTTTAAAATTTGTAACGAAGCCAAATGTTTGACAATTTATTTTATTACACAATCAACAATTTAAAGAGTACTAGTACAGTATAACTATAGTAGGTAGAGTAAATATGAAAATTTTTATGATTTACATAACATTAAAACGTTGACTACTAAAAGGTTTGTAAACCCACAAACCATTAAAGTCTTTTCTAAAAAAAAAATAATAAAATGATAATTGGACAGCCCAGTAAGACAGTATCAATAAGTCACTGCTGACATTGTGTGTTGTACCTAACGTGTCATACTCACGTGAACTCTTACGATCACTTGCGATGCTAGCCCTGCGTCCGCTGCCCACCGAGCCGTCGTCAGTATCATCTACACACACACTACATACTACACACTACACAACAACACAGAAACACAGACACATGCTACACAATACACAAACAATACAGCAATCAACTACTATGTGCTTACATTTTGAAAATAAATAACTCAAGGTCCATCAAAAAGTTAAGTCGAGATTCACTGTATTGTATTTATGATGGTATTTAACTTCCCGATATTAAAATGGTGTAAATCCCTGCTTTATGATAATCCTTAAAACTGCCTAACAGCATCTAGCTGTGGCACAAAGTTTGTGCCAACTTTAAGCTGTATTATAAATTATTAGAAAATATTAAAATTGTTATCATAGTAATCATGCTCTTCTGAAGACTGTCGATTAAACAAATTTACATCGTTTAACAGTACTAAGTTGAAGTCAGTCAAACATAAACTACACAAAAATGTGAACATTTTCAAATCCACTGGTCTTCAAAAAAGGAAGAATAGCAACAATACGTTCATGTACAGCCTGAAGATGACGCCAACTTCGTGCCAAAGCTATGCTGTAAGCAATTTTAAGGATTATCATACAACAATTATATACACCATTTTGGTATTGTTTTTTTACATCAATAAATTAAATTTTAAAAAATCCAACCCATTATGAAATTAATAACACAGTAGTAATATGATTATCTAACATCCCAGTCTGATTGAAAAAGAAGGTATACATTTTACAAGAAAAATGAAACTACTTAAAAATAAAGTTATAAAAAAGACATAGTTTTCCCTATGATAGAGTTAGAGGTGACTCGAACAGTGCATTACATGCAGTGACATTCATTTGACACAAACAATGAAATCCAGAAACGCTCCAAAAAACTGTCACTTGGGTGGGGGATTATTATAGTGTGTAGGTGAAGGAAGTGTAGGTAAGTATTTTGAAAGTTTAAATACAACCTTTCATGTGCCATGAAATGATTTTAATAATCTAAAAATCCTAAAATATTAAAAAAAGTGTGACAATTTAATCTCCACAGTGTGTTTTTATTTTGACAAAAGATGCAAGTAATAACAAATTATTTTCTTTATTATTTTTTTAATATAAAATGTTGCTGCATGATTCTACCTTTACGAGCAGGTTGGCTCAGATTGAATCTGACTGAAATAAAAGAAACATAAGATAATCTCATCCTGGAGGATAATCTACAAAAAACCACAACTTAACAAAAACCTGTTAAAACTACAAATATTTTACCTTAATCATCTACTTTGCTGTAGTGTATTAAATCTATCAATCTCTGTAGTAAATAAGTAATGCTAAAATTGCTCAAACTGTTGGGGGACTTGCCTCTGAAAATTTTTTAAAAAAATTAACAAGTTTAAAATCCTTGTCTTTCTGTTTGCATTCCACGAACGTTGCACAGACAAAACCCGTTACAACAAATCACATTAATGAACAGAAAATATTGAAACAGAATTATGTTAAATCGTAAACCTGTATCATTACCATTACCACGCCTCACCAACGCAAGATTGTATGTAAATTGAATGCAAAGCTTAATTAGATTAACTTACAAGAATGATTGGGCCAGGTGACACAGTTTGCATATTGATCAGTCAATTAACTCTTACAACCAAAGTGTTTATTTTGCGAACCCTCGATGGCGAATTTAAATTAAAACGTGAAATTTAATGAAGATTAACACTATAGCGCATGTTTGATGTGAAATTTTACGAGATTTGATTTTCCCTACACGGATTAGTCTGTTCCAAAAAAAGTGTGATTAACTTCTTGATCAGCATCGTACGTGTTATTAAATTAACTGAAAAAAACAAAAAGATATATGATTAATAACACTTATACTGTTAACTCACAAGACGGTAAATACATACAAAAGATGGTAAGGGGTAATCGATTTTGATTGGACACTCCCATCATCATCAGACCTAATAGGCAAATGACAAATACCTAGGTCATTTGCCTATTGGGTCTGATGATGATTGGAGTATCCAATCAAAATTGATCACCACTAACCATATTTTATAGTCTTGCAAGTCCAAGTTTAAATAAATACATGCAATAAACTGTATGTTTATATATTTTTTTAATAAAATAGCTAGGATTTAATGGTGTATTGTAATCCTTATTTTTATTTGTGTTTGTTTCTACATGATTTCAATACAAGAGTTTATTTTTAAACCTTTGAAGTCAATGGTTATAGAAAATTTTATGGTGAATGTGTGTAGCTTTTATATAGTTAGAAACAGTTGTTCCTCACATTAAAAACTAATTTATAATAATGATTTAATGTAAAAAAAAAATTTCATCTTCTAATTACTGTATAGTCATATTCAAAAGGAATCATATTCAATATTTTACAAACTTTTAACAGACTTTATCTGTGTAAATAGTTAAATAACAACTAAATTACATAAATTATACCCTTAGCAATATAGGAGTGCCCCTGAACACCGATAAAAATACATAATTCTATGTTCAGAGCCATCCCCATATTAGGGCACAATTTTAACCCATCGTTCAGTAGAATTATTATGTATTTACGTGGACATCTCGTTGAACCTGAGGGTTTAGCAGATTTGCCACAGGAAAGTTGTGTCATCTAAAACCAGTAGTTTACAAGATGTTTTTATCTTTAAGAAAGTAACGACATACGAGATAATCAGTGAAGTAAAATTATTGATATTTAACTTGATCTCTTCTAAAACTTAAACCGATGGATTTCAGTGACAATAAATGATAAGTTATCCAAGGTGAACTGTTCAACGGTTAACGCACACTAAAAGAATACTCCCCAGCAAAATATTAAACACTAAATGTATATGTGGTGTGTTATCGTGCAACGACCAACACCCTCGTACAGGTACAGACTTGCCGAGTCTCGTCTCTGCAGATGCGTTCTCATCGTGGAAGTGTACAGGGCCGAGCAGAGCAGTGTCTCCACCGGGCCTGTCAAAACCACTGAGCTGTAATGAATATCTGGAGGTAGCACTAGTCCAAGAGCCATTCTGGAGATGGTTATGTTTAGTTCTAACATTAAGTTTTGCACACTGAAAAGGAAAACCCATCTAAAATGGCTGGCACCAATTTTTTATTCAAAAAGAACACAGTTGTGTGAGCCAGTCACAGATTGCGCTAGTGTCTAAAATTTCAATTTTCTACCTTATTTGTTGTCTCTGAGATAATTTATATGACATAAAAGATGCTAAATCTTACAATATCTATCAGTTTTCAACTCGCTTCAACTACGTCCATTTTGATAAAAAAGACTGGCAAAAACTTTAACATGGGGATGGAACGGCTAGCTCTATCAATAGTCAAAAGTTGTAGTCAATTAATGAACAGGGCGTAGCTTAAAGCTTATTTAATAAGTAGCCAATCAATGAGGCAAAATGTACTAATTTTTATTCCTTTTAGCGAATTTCCCATATAGGGAATACATAAAAGATGGTAAGTACGTTTTATATTGGCGGGGGTATTTTATTATTTTATATTTTTACCTTAAGTTGCACAGTTGCGTAACTTTTCAATTAACATGAAGCTAAATCTATGTCTCAAACTCGAATCACTTTTGATATTCAGCGCTGTCTCAGCGAGTACAAAATCAAAATTTTACATTCGGTAACGTCTGTATAGTACCTTATGAACCTCACAAACCAAACTAGTGCTACCTTCAGATATACTATCTAGCTCAGTGGTCAGAACATGTTCGACAACTAGGCTACCTCAATATTCCATGATGACAAATCTACCACTTACATTTAAAAACGCTAACGATAAAATCCAGCTACATAGTTCCAATATCAGAATTAAGTTGTAGTAAAGTCATACTAGATACAAACATTTTCAATTCAAAGCTTAAATCAATTTTACTTAAGAATAAAAATCCCTTAATTTTCGTTTTGATCAAAATTGGGATGACGAAAAAGTTATTTTTTATGGACATTTGTACTGGCTTGAACAGGTATATACCCTGTCTTTTGCATCTAAGGGTATAATCTACTCACCTAATGGATTCCTTTTTCTGTGTGTCGACGATCCATTACTGCTAGAGTCCCCACCTGGACAGACACACAACACAACATGCCGTTAGACAAACCACAGACACACAGACAATACACATAGACAAACTATAAGCTCTGACTCAAACATGTTAATACTATGTAAACCAAAATCAAAATGAATGAAGGCATAACATTGCAAGATCTTAGTATGTCTGAAAGCGAACCCACACCAGTTTTACTTACAATGCAGAGTTAAGTTCCATTTTGTGATATCAGATTGAGTATTGACAATGTCTTGATGTCTTTAAATTGTCATAAATGCTGCTTCAAGTATGGCGATTGAATAGTGATTTTTTACCAAATAAAATTTGTGTTGAAATTACAGCAATTAATAAATGTTAGCTTATTAACAGAAGTATGCCAAACGTTCATTGTCAAACTGAAGCACATAAAATGTAAGCATTTAAAATAAATAAACCTGTATTAATACTAAAGGTGCCACAATGCCTCAACATTGTATAACCTTACATAAACAACGCCTTCAAATGAGGAACGCAACCCGCTACACAGCTGTGCCACATTGTTTGCGGAACATTCATGAAGGCAATTATTAATGAGCACTATTCTTTTAACTAAGTTTTATATTGTAAATATGAAAAAATGAGTTATTTGTGTCAAAATTTGCCAAAATATTGTTAAAAATAAAACACAGCCTTCTTTGAAAATCTTAATCGTAGCCTAAATCGTTATGTTAAAAATTGTACGGAAACTTTAATGTAAACTCTGTAGCCTAAATAGCTGCAGTGTTTGTTTTAAAAATGTTATGAAAATATTTGTCATTCATACGGTTTTAGAATGTCAAAAACATATCTGTCGAGAATTTTATGTTGTATGTATGACACTGCGTTGATATTTTACATCTATTTGCAAGAAAACTTTAAAAACGCAGCAGTGGTCGAGCCCCAGTGAGGTTAACCAGCGGTTGAACCCCATATTCACCTTTATACACATTGGACGTTTAAATAAAACCCAACTCCACACCTACTAACCTTGCGTTCAAAAAAGCTAATGCACACGAAAACATTGCAACCAAATAATGTAGCCAGATAAAAATCTAAATAAAGAGACATAAAAATAATTTTAGTTAATTTAGTTTGGGACAAATAGTAGTATCAACATTTTGATTGCCTTCGACACAAAATTCAGCACATAAGGTTGCCAGTTCGATCCTGATTTAAGTGAAAGTCATATGACTGGACCCAGCCGGAGATCATTGGGATTTTACTACATTATCCTGACTATAAAATAAATTATCAAGCGGATTTTAGTCAGTAACAAAGCTGTCGTTTTACCCTCATTCATCCTAATCATAAAATACACAGCATGGTGTGCCGACGTCGTATCTAATCATTTATAATCCTGCCACTCCAGGACTTGTCAAAATTCGGAACTGTCCTGTACAAATCTTGACGAATCTTCACAGAAACGTAGCGAGTGTAGTATGTATGTGCTTGTGTTGTGATGGTGTCGTAGTGGCGTAGTGCGCGCGGCAGGAGCGAGGAGTGCCCGCCTACTTGTTGCCCATTTCTGGCGCGCGTCGTCCTACCTCACTGGGCATTACGTTGCAAGAAACGACCTCTGCTGTACACTGTTTGGGATACGGAGTCAAATTTCCTTCGACATCCTTGTACTGTTCACGACATACGCATCCAGGTTGTATAGCTGCAGCCAGCGTCTCTCGATGTCGATTTGATGGGCTGAAGTTCAGATAGTATCTCATACAGTTAATCATTTAGCATAACAGAACAATGTAACTACTTGCATAACAACACATAAAAGCGATTCACTCCTATTAACAGGCTGACGCTGTTTTTGCAGGAAGTAGCTTGCCCGATTTGGGAACGAGAAACTGAAGGTGTGTTCACGGATAGAACAGAAAACTGTATTGATCATAAACATAAACAAATTACGTCACATTGTAAAAATGTTTCTATTAGCATCTAAATGTAACAGCCAAAAAAGCTCAAACCAACTCATATTTTAAGGTTATATAAATAAAACTGTTTATGTATGATCCATACCGTTTTCGGTTCCAATATCATCCGTGAATTTCTTTTCAATTTTAATAAAAGAAATGCTCCAAGCTATTTTGTTGAACATTACATAATATACTAACATTGTTGTATGCGCGTTTCATTGATATTCCAAAATGGCTCGTCGTAGGTCGTTTTCCAACGTCACTGTATCACTTCAGCTGTACACAACATGCAATCAGCTGTGATTCACCGTCAGCTGGTCCAAGGTCGGCCTGTTTTGCTGCATCAACAATAGAGAGATCAGCTGTGCTCCACGATCAGATCTAGCAAACCATCGACTATTGGATACTGAAGAATGAAGAAGTAATCCCATCTGTAAGGACCAGCTGTCACTGATTTTTTATCCAAAAAGAAGGTTGTATGTCACAGCGCTAGTAAATTGTTTTTTCTTCCTTATTTTTTGACGTGGGATGTAATGTCTAGTTTCATCAATAGTGAAAGATTCAAACATCAAGAAGGAAAACGCAGAAACACTGACCCCAAATCAAAATACAGTACCCAGTTTTATTTGCTTTAACTATTGAAGTAGGCTAACATGCTCAATGACATACTAATGTTTTAAGTGAACATGCTCAGAAATATTTCAAAAATGACGGTCACTGTTCCCACTCATACATCCAGTTTAATTCCAAATTATACAACTTAAAAAAAAATACTCCTCAACCATGTTTACCACTAAAATATCAAAATACCCGAAGCAAACTAGACAATTTAGGCGGCCTACTCGGAACTAGATAAATGATACTTTTAGGGCGGACGGGAAGGTTAAGCGATTAGCCCACGACTGGCCAAAAACTACAACGATCCACAGAACCTATTGGTCACCTTGGCCTTGGGAAGGTCAGTAGGTCAACACGGTGGGCAGACCGGCCCTCCTACCTACACCGTTCACACGTCAATTGACACAACAGTGCGATCCCTAGTACTATACTTCCTAGTTGTGTTTTGGCACCTGATAGTAGAGAAGACAAAGTTCCTACTCTGTAATCAGTTATTTAGAAAACATCAACGGAATATATAAGCAAAACCAATTTCTGAACTGTTTAGTTTCAACCAAAGAATGAACACTAAATCTTTATTAACCACTAATTTATAAAGTACTTACCCTCGATTATTGTGATTTTTGTTGTTTGTTAAAGTTTGGGAAGGGTTCTAGCTAACTTAGTTTTTGAAAATATCTAAGGAATGATGATAGTATTTGAAACATAGAGACTATTCAAATAAGATTAGAAGTTAGTAATTTACTACACTTTTATTCTAGTCCAATCACCCAGATATGTAGGAGCAGTAAGGGTTATTTTCCTCATGTAAGGATCCTAGAGATATATTATAGAAGAATCGAGACTTAAGACTTGCTCTAGGTCTGTGGATATCTTAATACTCGTAGCCTGAACATTCTGGGAGGTTTTAGTAAACGAAACTGCCTTGGAGGGGAAAGTTTCCCTCACAGTGCTAAATGCAGTATAAGTTGTTTCCCAGTCCGCTCAATGTTAGTATCCTCATTAAAAATCAATTGTATTTACTGCCCAATATATTTATGCATATATTACCTATAACATGAATTGTCAAACGTTTGTAATTCAAGCGAGCTTTTGAAACTTAATTGAATCTGTAGAAATGTATTCATGATTTTTAAGAGGCACTTGGGTACGCATTACGTTTGGATGAAAATTACAGTATTATAAAGATCATGAAGAATTGTAGAATGCCTACTTTTGCTTCTAACTGATCCAGCTGATTTTGGTCATCAACGTTATGATGTTAATTTCTAAAACGTATGTGGCCGGATTACGTACTTACAGATACTGTATTTCTCAATATAGAATCAACGATCTCGGAAATGGTAGGATACGAAATCAACTCGTCCCGGAGTATATTTATAAGCCCATATACTTAGGAAACAATCTATTTTTTTTTTACCAAATTAATCAAACCAGCATGGTTTATCCATTTCAATGGCATTCATTGAAGTAGAATCGCATTGGCGAAATGTTAATCGCCATCACAAACACAGGATACGATTTCAAACAGCACGTACGGTAATAATGTCCCAAGAGTTATGATCAACACTATTATTATACACACGGCGTGACAGTACGTATAAAACCAACAATATATGCGTGCAGAATACATAATTAAACATTGGAACACGGCAGTCTCTGGACCACGCACGGCCTCGACCTACGCCACAGTGAAATATCACCGACACCGACAACCATAAGTGATTCATTTATTGAAAACCTCGCGTGAGTGGATGCCGAGGTAAACACCGAGGTAAAGTTCACCACCTCACCTGTCCAACGCGTGCTTAACCGTGTAATTAGGCTACAAATCATATTGACTCGCGGAGTTCAACATGTGTCTATCCTGTACTTGTTCCTAACCGCTTTAACTATTGCGACCATACGAATGTTTTAAGCCAAGAGCGAATGAAGATAAGTGTAGGATGAGTGGTGTGATCTTGTAGTCTTTTAGACACAGCTGTTTGATTAATAGCCCATACAGCCGGCAACTAAGGGATCTACAGTTTATAATTGGAATCCGAACCACATGTTCCAGATAGTAGTACTCACTAGTGCGGACGTTAATCCACACCAGAAAGTATCATATCCACAGTTCACGCCTAATATCCACAATTCGAGACCTCCGAGTAGCTGGATTACAGGACGACGCAATCCGTCCCAGTTTAGTGGAATCCCAACCAGATTTTTGCTTTGCAATGGTATAATTATCAGGATGGTCGGACTTACTAGTGCGGACGTTAATCCACACCAGACATATCATATCCACAGTTCACGCCTAATATCCACAATTCGAGACCTCCGAGTAGCTGGATTACAGGACGACGCCACCGTCCCAGTCTATGGTATTAATGGATAGTAAAAAAAATCTTTCACCAATTATGTTAACGTGATGGTAAAGTAGAACATGCCTACAAGAATAATGCATACTTCTAACGTCCTGTTATAAAATGTTATCTATATACCTCCAACCATATCTAAGCTCTAAACTCCAACCTGCGCGCCCCGGATATAGTAGCAACTCCGATTACTCTACATACAATCTCGACTTTTACAATTTTGTCGCTGAACTTGTTAATATACGGATTAAACACGTCATTCTACAAATATGATAGTTATAGTTACAGTTTATATGATTAGTTTGCTACAGTATGGCCACGGACAATCCACTGCAATGCAACGCGCAAACTCGGCTTGCCTATAGGGCTTTTCAAGCAGCTTTTCCCCCCAAAATATTAAATACAAAAGCTATTTTATGTTGTAACAAAACTAACGGAATATTATTATGTTTTGTTGCCAATACGTGACAAATAGTTCCGGGTCAACAAATTAAATGATTGTTGTCTTTGGAACTCGAACATCTAAAAATACATAAGAAGTTTTTTTAACTATTTTATTAACAAAAAACATTTTAGTTTAACTGTTTTAAAAATTTTTAACTTTACTTCATTTTACGTAAAAATAATATATACAATATTGATGACACAAAATACAAACGAAAATTACTAATACGACCTTGACCAAATTAAAAGTTTGCTCGATTAATCATCAAACAGCGCAGTTTCCAATGAAAAAACGGATGTACCACCAAAATTACAGGTAATTTTAACCATTTCCATTCCGACGATCTAGAGTCCAATCAATCGTAAAACTAAAGTGCGTGTTAGTCGATTTATTTTACAATTATTGTTAACAATATTAATTTGATCGCTTCAACGTCCACACCCACCTGTATAAGCGCGCAAGAACGGGTCCATGGTGGCCGGCATGGCAGCGGCGAAGTGAGTGAGTCGGCGCAACGCCTGCCAACCCCCCACCTCACCCCACACACACACACGGTGCGTAGTACTAGCATACAGAGATGCGCAGTAGACCACGGTCACGGTCAAGTCTACAACTACACGGTAGATAAATTACGTCATGGGGATGAGGAATCCATTCAGCCACTCTATGGTTATGGGCGTAACCGGTTTTCTTCCCCTATGTTCAGACCCTTGTGTGCCTATTATAGGGTTAATGCTGCTGTTAGTATAGTTATGTGTTGCTCCTATAGAACTAAAAACTGTGTTTTTAATGTCCTCAACGTATCCATAACCGACTTGCATGTGATTGCCTTTGACATCAAAATCAGGAATAGCTAATTCGTGGTATGAACATTTATGTTATCAAAAGTTTAGCGAAGGACGAGAAGAGCAGAGAACCACAACTTCAAACTGCTATGAATCGTTTTCTGAACGCATACTAGGACTCTAAAGTAACATTAAGACAATCCTTGGGTATTTAAAGCCAAACGTATTCGCTGGAATTTAAAACACAGGCTAAACAGTGCGCGTACAATTCCACACATCTGACAACTAGGATGTGTAGCAAATAAATTACGTTCATCCTGTACTCGAGTCTTCTGACGAGTAGTTGGTAGTTGGTACAGCGGTAAACGCCTTTCAGAGCCGCGGGCCTCTGGCGGACTGCTCTTAATAACTGCATATTATTCTAATGAGAGACAGGCAGGTAGGAAGAAAACCCAATCCGCCCACAGGAGGAAATCTATCTGACCTCACCCTGTCAGGGAATATATAAATATCCAGACATATAAACTAATGTATAGGCCAACAGAACAAGTCAAACCAAAAACAAGTGACAACAACAACACAGCAACCAACAAACAACAAAACGTGAACAAAGTGAATAAGTGAGTGAGTGAGTAGGTCAAAACACGTGACACGATCTCGTAGTATTGTACAAGAATCTGTATTCCGAATGGATGACTAAGGATTAATTTAATTTGTATCAACATCATTGGGCGTCGAGACTTCAATGGTGCGTTTTGTTGTCGTTTCTTAAAATGTTAACTACAGATTCAGTTTTAACTATTTATTACGTTGTATTTTTTACGTCGTATTGTGCTGCTTGCTTGTATATTGTATGGATTTTGATTAGTGTTATGCTGCTGTTTAATTTTGTTACTTTGAATCGTATGGATTTTGATTTGTGTTGCTTTACATACTGTATCGAGTTGCTTTTCCTATTGTATTGTTTTGCGTGTTTTCATTCGTTATTTGCTGCAACTGTTGCTTTATGTGTAGTGGAATACGCAATTGCTATTTATGCTTAAACACATCTAAATGAGCCAAATAAGGCACTTCAATGCTTTGGACAAAAATCTTAACGCCAAAAGTCGAGGTGTACTATTCAACTTGAGTGTTGTTTCTTGATTTAAACCTGAGTTCTGGTGTAGTTGTAAATAATTTACCGGCAAATACCACTACGTACCAACAAGCATATCAGCCCTGTGTAGATATGCACGGATATTTCGCACGTTGAATATGTATGTACGTGTTCATTTGGTATTCACACACGCCTTTGAGGAGAGGCAGTTGAACGGACTTTTAACTACCCGCCATTTAAGCTCATAAATAACACGCAGGTTCTATCACCACTGTGTCTGAAATAACATTAACATAGTTGCTTGAAATATGTTTATGTCCCAACCTGTTACAAAAGCAAAATTGGATGTTCCAGCCAATTGCAATTGCAATGCCTTTCGAGATGTGGTCTCAGTGTACGAGCCAACCAACCACTTACTACAGGAAACCCATATTGCAAGTTGATAAGTATAATAATAACAATAAGTAGCAAGATTCTAAAACATTAACTCCTCTAGTAATAAACAGAATTATGCATAGCTGGCGCTCCCAAATCTCTCCTCGAAATTGGTGGATAACGATTAAAAGACAACCACAAAGCCAAATTTAAGGTTGTTCTACTTTCAAAAATAATCAATGTATCTGACAAATTTGCACGTTATTCACATACGTATATCACTGGTAAAGCTTCGAACAACCATTCAAAGCTTGTAAATGGACCCAACGAAAAATGAATATTGGATTTGTAACCGTTCCAGGAATAAAAAGTATTTTGTGAACTTCTTTGGACGATCAACGGATGATTTGAATTTTGTCGGTTATATAGACGCCTTGACGTTATATAGACGTTGTTGAATTTTGACGCCTTGAAAATGGACCCAATGACCCTTGATTGGAAATGTTAACGCTTTCCGATAAAAGATCACATTTTTAACCGCATTCACTGCAAATCATTTTCCTTACTTGTTTTTTTCCCTTCGGATTTTCCACGAACTTCACCTACACGTAATTTTCCTCCAATCTGCCATCAACATGTTAATCAGCATCGACGTTAATGTATTCAGCATCAGATAGCAATGTGCAGAAAGGGCGCAACTTGTGCACACAGCCACAACAGTTCATCGCGATCAGACAACGGATAAGTCACGACTTGAGGCAGTGAGGCACTCCCCCGCCGCCCACATAGATCAGCTGTTGTGGTGTTTCTGTTGAGATGGATGAGTTCGCGGCCTTGGCGTCGGCTGTAGAGGAGCGCCGCGACCCGCGCATGTCTAATGTATTCATAACTCAAAACACGGCGCAATCGCAACACCGAACTCCGCCGAACAATAACAATACCCCGACCACTTCCTAGCTACGCCCACCACTGTACACACTGGGTTCGCAGAACGTGGCGGAATGTGACGCAATCGGGCGTTCTAGGTAAACACATTGACTAGTGACATAAAACACATCATATTATGGCTACAAAAAGTTAGATCAACAAGGATCTAAACAACTCCTGAACCGCAACCCCTTTCGGAACTGATTCTTCCTTCTCGGTCATAAAAATACATACGAAAACTTATGAATGTGTGAAGTACGACGAATATCACACCAGCGAGTGTTTTGGCATAATCAGGACATTATCTTACATTAGGGTCTACTATATTAAAATTATATTAATATCAAAGTCCCCTCCACTTGCTAACGTCTTCCACGATAAAATCACATTCATGTCTGATAGGTCTAAAGCATTTGTGTCCGGTGTGGGGCGGCAAAGGATGTTGATATGGCGGAAAATAGCATTATTTCACAAAACGTAACCTCCGAATCCCAGCTGTCTTGAAGCTTGAAATAGTCTATTTCACGCAATGCGTAAACGAAAATAAGTCAACAACACACCGTACCACTCACACAACTGACATGCGTCATGTAACTGGACAAAACTATAGCGGCAATTAAAGGTTTGACCCATTAGCATGTGAAATGCTGCGTGTCCTTTAGCTGAGGCTGCTATGTAGGCGAGGTAGAGAAGAGGCCTTTTCCGCAACACAACACAACCAACCAAACATTGTGTTCGGTGTCGAGGTCGATTTCGACCATCATCACAAAAACTTGGTTGATTTGATAAACTGCCAACGCAATACACGCCTTGGGCGACTCTGGCAGATGCTTAACTTGAGGATCTCAAATGTATTAAGGTCAAACTTTGTTTTTATCGTTACCTAAGATCAGAAATGTATGGGATTAGGTACCGAGATTTAAAAACACATTTATTTATTGTTAGTGTTTATTGTCTTCCCAAAGTTTTGCATAGATGTTTCAGTAAGATTAAATCTCTGGGTTATCCCATAGGAATAGTTAGTAGAAGAGACGTCAACGCGAAGAATTGTAAGGAAATCTAGAAGGTAGGCTTCCTTGAGAATGGAATGTCAAAACCTGGTCAGCTGTCGAAAATACTCAAGTAATTTCGACAGAGAAAGCGGCTATCTCTCGTAGGTCACGTTTCGACAAGATACAAAAAAGAAGGAATCGACAGAAATAAATCAAGCAGAAACGAAGAGTTGAAAAGCTAACGCGATTGGAAGCAAACAACAAAAAAAGGGAGACCTTTTCGCTTGTGTCTGACTATGAAAAAGAACCATTGTTAAATGGTGAATGGTAATTGTTAAATGGCGAATTAGGCACTTTGAACCTAGATAACTTAGCAGATGATTCAGGATTTTTAATGATTGAAAATGACAGTTGTTGTACTGACTGTGGATGCCAGATACTTCACAATCCATGTGCTTGTAATTCGGTACATGCTATGAGGAAGACCAAAGAAATAACTAAGAGATAAGACAAGGGAACTTGGAAAAAGATCAGCGTTCGACAGTCAGATTTACAGAAACCAGAAACTTAAATTTAGGAAATTAAGAAAATCCAATAAACTGAAAGATACATACAAAATGTAACAAGAATAATTAATTCCAATGATCCAGGTCTTTCGGTGCAGGACTAAGGGTGGGGGAGGGGGTTGGTTGGAAAACCCGGTAACGCCGAAACAACGAAGAGAATCGAAGAAGATTGTCCAGGAACGTGGGTAGAGCCGGTACTTGTGGACATTTAGACATCAATAAGGACGCTATGCAGGGTGACAAAAAAGTCGGGAAACGGCTTGATATCTTTTTACCTAAATTCGTTAGACAATTCAAACCATTCACATCAACTTATATGTGGAAACTACCTTTAGCAAGCATTACAATTTTTGGCCTTCACCACGGGAACGGCCCATGAGGAGTAGGTACATAATCTTTAATGTAAGCATAGGTTGATATGCACATCATTTTAAAGGGTCAGTCAAGTGGTTCATTCGTTACAAAATGGCGGCAGTCCAAAGTTGTTGCGGAATATACCTGCACAGGCCTAAGTATTGGTAAATACTCGTAGTCAACATTAGCCGGGAAATCTGAAACCCGGTTAAATTTGTTTTGAAGATTGAATATTATTAGTCTATGAGCTAGTTGACTTTAAAGTACAATTTTAGCTCTCTAGCTAATGTTGAATACGAGTATTTACCTATACTAAAGCCTGTGCAGGTATATTCTACAAGAACTTTGGACAGCCGTCATTTTGTAACGGATGAACCACTTGACTGACCCTTTAAAATGATGTGCATATCAACCTGTGCAACTTACATTAAAGATTATGTACCTACTCCTCATAGGTCGTCCCGTGGTAGAAGTTAAAAAAATAGAATGCTTGGAAAAAATAGTTTTCATACGTGTAAGTTGAGGTGAAAGGTTTGAGTTTTCTAACGGATTTAGTTAAAAAGATATTAATCAGTTTCCAGACTATTTTGTCGCCCTGTATAAACAATTACACACCAATTCTCATTGCTACTTCTGGTAAAAATACGCCAGCCTGTACACAACATACGTAGGTCTGAGTTTGTCCTGTTGTACGGTGTTGGTACATTGGTTGTGTTAATTCACACTTGTGTAAACATTACATCTCGACGCATGTTTACATTTCCCGCGTTTTATTGGGTATTTGATATTCGGACGTGTGAATAGTGAATGCACACACCCCGCGATGTTCTGGTAGCAGTGTTGATCTATGGGTTTACTTTACAACAGTTCACTCTGACTGCAATGGCCGCAGTACGTCACCCAGCCCTAATAAATAATTGCAATTCCAATTGATACTTTAAATACAGTATCAACACTAGATAAAGGACGACTACAGTTAAACTATAAATACCCCCGCCGCAGCAAACCTGCAGACTGTGCGAATTTCCATTTGCCTGATTGGATTTACACTAGAAATATCGAAATATCACAATTATTCCCTATATAATTAGTTTAAAGAGTACTTAGGTTTGCAACATGGAGGGTGAAAAAGTTTTTTTTTGTCAAATGTTAATAGTTTTAGTAAGATATGAATGTATTTTACAAACTTGATCAAAATATAATCATAAACAAGCAAACTACAACAGTTTACTTATTCTCCATAAGAATAACATAGGAATTTTAAATTTAAACTTTTTTGGACATTTTCCGTAATTATTAGGCGCATGATAACGCTTCAATATTCAAAATTATTTGTTTGATTATGCTCTAAAGAATGGTTTGGAAAGAAATTGCTAAATTTTATGTTTTTTGGGTCAAAAATGTAAAACACCAATTTATACTCTATAAAAACCCATGAACCCCATTCCCATAGTCGGATCAAGCTGGTTCGCGAACTCGTTCGATTAAATGTTGGTTTACACGTTTATACCAAATTTAATCAAAATCGGATCATTTTTGCTCGAGTTGTCATGCTAACGGACACATATATAAATACTGTATACTAGCTGTACCCGCGGGCTTTGCCCCGTTTAACAAGTATTCGCATGGCTCATTCACGTCCTGGTTGAAGTTCGCTCGCTACGCTCACTCACCTGTAGGTTGGAGCTCGTTCGCTGCGCTCACTTGCCTTCAGGTTAGCTCGTTCGCTACGCTAACTCGCCTCCGGGTTGAAGTTCGTTCGCTACGCTCTCTCACCTTTTGAATGGAAATTAGCTGTTGTTATAAATAAAAAAAAGTGCTGCACCCTGTCGGTAATCCTTGTAACCTTTATGCTACTGGACATCATAGAACATAACCAACTTGTTTAATTGAAACAGCTGTTAAGATTCATTAATTCCTTTTAAATATGAAAAATCATAAGATTAACATGGGGAACTACAGAGCCACTGGGGCGGAGCCCGAAAGGGGTTTTGAGATAAGAATATGCTTTAATGTTAATCGGGAATGTGAGCTATCATCATGCCAAATTTCAGCCCAATCCGTCCAGTAGTTTATGCGTGATTGAGCAACATACACACAAACACACTCACAAACTTTCAGATTTATAATATTAGTAAGATATAATTTGAAGGGATGGTGTATTTGACCTCTAGGGACATCAAAACAAAAAAGTAAATCGGTCCCGGGTCCAGGTCTTATTATGAGACCTACGGTAATAGCTTAGGCCTATTCCCTATACAATAATTATGTATGGAAAATTCCCTAAAACCCCGAAATTTTGATCAGAACGAAGACAGAATGGAATGCGATGTTTAGAATTAATGTCGACATTTGGAAAATAGTCACTTTATAATGGAATTTGAAGGAACTAAACATCTTCAAGTAAAACAGGTGGTTATATTTGACTTGAATAAATCCAAAGCACGCTACGTAAAGTAAAATACCCCCGCCGCAGCAAACCTGCAGACTAAGCGAATTTCCATTTGACTGATTGGATGTACACTGAAATGTCTACTTAAAAATATAACATTTATTCTTGATTTAAATAGAATTAGTTTAACAAGTACTTAGGTTTGCTGCATCAGGGAGGGTAAAACTGTTTTTTTTTTTTTTTTTTGTAAAATGTTAATAGTTAGTAAGAAAAACATTTTCCAAATTTGATCAAAATATGTTCATAAACAAGCATAGACATTAGGTCGAGTCGGATAATTATGTCAAATTTCTAGGCATTTCTATCGATAGGAATCTGAACTATTTTTCTCATACTGATTGTGTGACTGCCAAGTTAGGATCTTCACTATTTGTTCTTCGCAGACTTTCAAAATTTATGAGCAGAGATGTTTTGCTAACCGTATATTTTGCCCTCGTATATCCACATTTGTCCTATGCCGTTGGCATTTGGGGTTCTGAAAACGTTCACACCAAACAATTCTTTAGGATGCAGAAGAAAGCCATCAGAGTCCTAGGTCATCTCAAGCCAAGACAATCATGTAAGCGCTTTTTTCTGAAACGGGTCTTCTCACTTTTCCGTGTATTTACATTTTTCATACTCTGCTTTTTCTTAAGAAAAACTCTGAACTTTATCAGCATCTTATACCAAATTCAATATATAAAACAAGATCTACAAATACTTTGAACATCCCCAGACACAAAACTTCATTTTTTTTTAAATAAAATGTTTAACAATTCTGTAATTTTTTCAATGCCCTCCCAAATGATCTCAGGAATGAAATGGACTTTCGTAAATTTAAGAGACAGCTTAAAGAGTTTTTAATTTGTAATTGTTTTTATAGTGTTAAGGATTTTGTTTGTTAGTGAAACAATGCAACAATGTTTATTTTATATTGTTTACCTATTGATTGTGACGCTTGCCAATGCCTGTATTTGAGTTTAACGGCAATAAACATCATTTCATTTCATTTCATTTCAGCAAACTACAACAGTTTACTTATCTATATCTATACTATTATATAAAAATCTAATGGTGTCTGTCTGTATGTGTATTACTAATAGGTGCAAAAGCTACTGTACAAACTAGACTAAAATTTTACAAAAATATAGTTACCATACCGAGGACCATTATAGGACTATTCACATTTCGATACTGACCGTAGGCTTTGCCCCTTTGGCTTTAAAAGTTGTGAGGTGAAGATTTTAAAAGTAAATATTGATTGGTCTCCATGGTTGCAACGAGAACACTTAACAATGTTTGTTTACATTTGCTTTGACATTTAAATGTAAACAAGAAGAACTGCTAAACTGCATATTTCACAATTTCAGACAGCTGATACAAAGAAATTAAATATAATATTTTCCATAACTATGAGGTAGGTTTATTTTAATCTAACCTTTTATCATGGATTATTTATTCTAAAACCATGTCAATGATTATATAAAAAAGATTCTATAACCGTTGCTGTATCAACTCCGGCTCTGCTTTGGATTTTTTTTAAGCGTCTAAGTTATGAAAATAATGTTATTAATGTGATTTGATGGAAACAGTATGAAAATTACAATGTATAGATATTTTATATGAATTTGGAGGCTACTTTAAATAAATTCTAACTCCTTAACATGTGTTAGATTAACTTAACATAACTTACACATCACATTGTTTTGTATATGTATATTTAGGTAAATTAATTAAGTTATTGTGTTTTGCTAAACCTATGCATAAATTAAACTAAAGAATATCATCATTAACTAAATTGTACTGTGTTGATTTTTTTTATCTGTTGTATATGCGTAACTATAATTAATTATCAAATGGTAATACAAAATACTCTTATTTTATCTTAACATAGCTTTCAGTTCACATTTACTTTATTTGATACATTTATTATTTGTGTTTTGCCACACCACTGATTAAATTAAACCAAGGAAAATATCATCAAACTAAGCAGTACAAAGTGTTCTTTTGTTTCTAAAATCAATGAAATATCTGTTACTATGTTTACTTTATGGTAAGTGTGAAAATGTAAAGCCAATGGACGATGGAACTGATTAAAAGAACTGGTTTGTATATTAAGTTGTTTGTTGATATTTTTGTAGAGTAGAATCAGAGATGCAATGAAACATATATACTGTATTTTGCTGTTACATTGTTTAGGCATTGATGCTTTGATAATCATATTAGTTTTGTCTGCTGTCCTTAATGCTAAATTATTTGTTTAACATTTTTTATAGTACCAGATATCTATATATATAATACGTGAAGCCGTTTTTTGTTAACGCAACTCCTCCCTTATTTGTGGACCAATTTCAACGTTTGAGGTGTCAAAAGATTCGTCTCAATATGTAGTTTTGCAATAAGGTTTTATAATTCTAAAATTCCTGCCCTTAAGAGCGTGAGGCCCACTCAAAGGTCGGGTTTTCCCCATAAGAAATACATAGAACAAATTTAAAACCGAAAAAAACAGCTGTTTATAAGAAGCTGTAGCTTTTTGGGAGTAAATATTGAAATTGTAATATTAAGTAGGATAAGACCAAATTAAACAGTTCAAATCAGTTTTGATGGAAGAACAGAAAATGTCTCAAGTTCAAAGAAGAAATATTGAACACGGTATTAGGACACAATTATTAAAGAGATATTTTGTGCGTATGGGGAGAGTAGAAAAAGAGAGACCTGGTCTATCAGATACCCATCCAGATACACATTCACTTTGTGAGATGAATAATATTTGCCAGTTCTGCTATGCAACTTACTTTGGAAGTGAAAAAATATACGAAGCTCATAGTGTTGTCATGGTGGGAAAGCAAACTTGCCTAAATGTCAGATCAAATAAATGCATGCAAGAAATGTTTACTTCAGACACTGACAGATCGAGATATTTCAAAACATTTTGTTAAAATTACGTTAACCAACATTCAATGGTGTAGCTGCTTTAGCCTATTCAAAGCAGGTTATGGCTGTCCAGTTGGTAACCCCGAGTTTGTGGGTAAAAAATGGAGCACATGAAATGGTTGACATCACCCCACATTTCAGATTACTCTACGGAGAAAATTCGTTTGATCGGGGGATGTCTCAAATCAAAGGAATAAAATGGTCCAACTTTAATTACTTAAGAAAGGGTATCAGTACGGTAACAGTGTTCTTCAATTCTCAATGCTGGAAAAACTTTGTTGCAACATATTAACTCGAATTGAGGCAGATCGTTTAGCATTCATTAGAAGTTATCAGTTAAAATCGAGAGCAGAAATGATGTAGGTGAACCTTGGTGACGCCATTAGAGATATTTAAAATTAGTTTCTAACAAGTTTTCAAATAACTCTAAGATGTAACTAAAGTTACTAGAATTTAAGCATAAGGTTTTCCTCGGCGTTATGTTTCATACTAGGCGGCTCATTGAGCCGCACGGGTTCCCTAGTAGTTTCTTTAATATTTAAAAGACTGTATTGAAAAGGCATAGCAATATTTCTAAAGTTTATAACAGCTGACTTAGTTTGTGCTAATGATTTATTGTGAGTGAAGAAACTGAAGATGGAAGGGTTTGTGATTTAATATAAAGAAGAGTGACATTTAAAAAAATGTTCATATAAAATTTAATAATTAGTAGTATGGTAGTAACTTCAAAATTGAAATTTAAAATGTTAATAATAAATAAAAAGATATGTTACTAAGGGAGATGAAATGGTGGTATACACTGCTTACCAGATAACTTAAACGTTTCTATTAGGGCCATAAAAGTTGAATTTTGTTTCTAAAAGCGTTGGGGGATGTGTAACTATTATAGCAACAGATGTAAAGATTAAAATGTTTCTATTTTGTGTCCTCTTCCCGTTGCAAAGCACGGGTACAACAGCTAGTTCTCCATAAGAATAACATGGGAATTTTTAATTTACAATTTTTTTGAATTTTCTCTGTAACCATTAGGCGCATAATAACGCTTCAATATACTAAATTATTTGTTTTTTTAAGCTCTACAAAATGGTTTGGAAAGAAATTGCAAAATGTTATGTTTTTTGGGTCAAAAATGGGAAAACCCTATTTTTACCCCATAAAACCTCCCATAAACCCCCGTTACCATGATCCGATCATGCTGGATCGCGAACTCGTTCGAATAAACGTAGGTTTACACGTTTGTACCAAATTTCATCAAAATCGGACCATTTTTGCTTGAGTTATCGTGCTAACGGACACACACACACACACACATTTATATATATATATATATATATATATATATATATATATATATATATATATATACATATACATATATATATATATATGAATTTGAACGAATGGTGTTTTTGGCCTCTAGGGACCTCAAAACGAAAAAAAATCGGTCCCGCGTCCAGGTCTTACCATGAGTACTACGGTAATAGCTATATGCTAATAGCTATTCCCTATATGGGAAATTAGCTAAAAAATCTGAAAGGACACAGTAACCCTATTTTAGTTATTTAAATCGATAAATTCTAACCTCTAATAAATGTTAACAAGTGTTATTCATTCGGTCGGGGTGATTATTAATTTCTCTCAAGAGTCGCGATAGTTTTACAATCGTTACGATATAATACGATAGTTAAGTGACGTCATCATCACATCACATCCGACCGTCGCAACAGTTCGTCTAATCTCCGCTAGGTGTCACTGACATCAAGGTCCGCAACAGTTCGTCTAGTCTCCGCTAGACGCCACTAGCCTCGACATCTACTAAATCCATCGTAGTTTCTTTATTTATTTGTATTATAAAAGAAGTAAGCCCCAATAAACAAATTTATCTCCAACTAAAAAAATCACCAGTTAAAACCTTAACAAAAGGACAGCTTTACGATTTAAATCCGCCCTAGTTTTCAAAGAAAGCCGTGTATCCGCTCATACATTCTCGCTGTGATTTTTGAGAATCTAGAACATGACTACCCCGTTTGGCTCATTACTAACCACTCGAAAACGATAATTAAATTAAATCGATTAATTTTCTTTGAAAAGCCGAAAGTCGTGTTCTTTACCTAGGACCGATGATTGGCTTATAATGTATAAACATAACAATAAATTAAATTTGCTATCGTGTCGTCGATTGAAAAATATGACGTTATCGTAGGCGTAGGGAAATTAATGAATTAATCAAATTTGAATAGAATAATCGGGGCCAATCATGTCTAATAAAGGTTGGCTTAATCAGGCGATTGGTAATAGCCATTATTCGAAATTGTTTATTGAGTAAATGTCTAATTCTTGACTCAAATTGACATATAGACTGTTTTCAATCATAGTTCTGGTCTGTTTCACACTGACACTGTAGGCCTAGTTGTAGGCCTATAGGGAATTAAATTTTCATGTCCCGGTTATTAGCATCAGATTGATTATCAATTGGGCTGGGGACGCCACCTAGGTGCGTATTTTAACCCAAAATATGAGTAAAGTATTTAGGTATTAGTGTATAATGGTGTGGGATGATCAGTGTAGATTAAAGTCCAATAATCGCAAAGACAGTAAAGTTTTAGTCCAGTTTCGAACCTCCAAAAAGGTACAACATTTTCTCAGGATCGATCAGGCAACCTTTTGATTGTCAGGAGAGCATTACCACTCAGCTAACCAGTCAGATATGTTTACGCAACAGTATTTGCAGATAATCACTACATTGTACTTATAGCCAAAGCCACACTAGCGGGAAATAATAATTTAAACACGAATAAGCAATTATACGACCTCGCGACCTTTGAAATTCAATCCAACGTTAAACCGCCTCCGGACTGACCGCGCCCAAAAACTGGGACTGGCCAAAACTGGGCAGAACACATCATGTTGAGGTCGAGAAACCCCATAACACACCCCATGATGG
The DNA here is from genome assembly GCF_028750875.1 of Macrosteles quadrilineatus. Classification (NCBI taxonomy): domain Eukaryota; kingdom Metazoa; phylum Arthropoda; class Insecta; order Hemiptera; family Cicadellidae; genus Macrosteles; species Macrosteles quadrilineatus. Next base: position 186,947,926 of record NW_026542594.1, read on the forward strand.
TGTCCAACAGGTACGAACCGACAACGTCGTATCAATGTTCAGTAGATCGGAAGTGAGCTGGGTTTAAAATGAACATGTTGACTCATAAAGTGTAGGTTGCTCATGGTTTATAAAAACACATTATGTAACAATGGCTGATAGGAACTTTTCCGTAAATTCACTGCCACGTATTTCTGTCAGTTAGGAATGTTAATAATCTACGAACCTACTTTAGGTTGTTTCACGTAGGGTTCGGTTTGGTTAGAACGAAGACATAACTTAACAGTGTAATTGTTACATACAAATTATTTAGAGGTGAATTAGTGGGATAGGACCGGCTGGTAATTGATATTTCATTTTGAACGGAGCACATATTTAAGTTATATAAATAGGCCTACTCTGAATAATGTGCAGTCCGTGTTTTGTCTACAGCCCAAAACTGCGTACAACCACAACCCAGCGAGCACAGTAGCACAGTGTTTATTCTCTGATCGCTGGTACAACTATAGTGACAGTCTGCTGTTGTTGCACAATTAATTGGTTTGTTGATTGATAAATTTTCGTCACTACGACGGGCCTATTTTGGTATTCACTTATTGTTTTAAAACACAAATACGCAACGTCGTGTCTTATTTTCATTTCCCGTGTCTGACCTCTCAATAAAAGTACCACGAAATGTAGAACAGAAACTGTATGGATAATGAACACAAACAAATGATGACACTACCCCTAAAGTGTAATTTATTAATATTTGAATGGAACTGTCAAACTTGTTACAGCTTGTATTAGTATAGACATTGAGGCCAGTGACCCTCATTTGTTTATGTTTATTATCCACACCCTTCTATTCTAATATTCGTGAAACGCACCAACAAAAACAACGTCAAATCTTACCATCCCCCGTGCCGAATTGTAAATCTGCAATTCAAAATCCAAAACTTTTCCTGTTTGGCTACTTCAGCGCGGAGGTGCTAAGTATGACAATCAGCTGTTTTCAACAATGGAGGATACATCAGCTGACATTGACAGCTGTAAATAAACAAGTCACCGCTCCACTTCTATTTCAGGTCCGCCGGCCCACACGCCTCGATCACGTCATAGCAAAATACAGCGAGAACTGCCGTGACGTCGTACAACAATATAAAATATCCAACATCACACTTAATTATAGCGCAGACCTAGGGCTTGGCGTGTACTTTTCATCTTCAACAGTAATGGTAATGCTGCGACAATTTGACACTTATTTTATATTTTATAGACACACAAGTTTGTTTCGCGTTTAGATAAAATAATTTGCTTTATAGTTTAGAAGTAGACATTCCATCAATAAGGACCAGCCATAGCCAAATTTAAAACTGGTAATTTTACATTATAAAATGGCCCGATCAGTTAAGTTTCAAAACAATAAGGGTTTCCCTGTTGCATCCCTTTTCCAGCCGTCCTACGTAACCAATTTTTACGATTGATGTGTCATCTAACGCAGCGCACCTGCGAATGGTAAAGGTTATTTCCTTTAGGGTTTCGCCCCTCTCACGTGTAATTTATTTCTAGAGTCCTCTTTCAAAAGTCAAGTTATGCTGACGAACTTGCTTATCAACGATTTTAAATGTGAACAACTGGTCCTTCAGTTGAATGTTTGAATGTTTGACCACAGTCAGATAGTAAACGAGAGACAAAACAGTTTATGAAAATGGATATTAAATAGCCTCGGCTACTGTACAATGGTATTACATTGTATAGCAAATGTCATAAAAATTACAAGGTAAAAGAAAATAGTCATACACAATACCCATTCAAACATACATGTATCACATACACACTCTCATTGATTCATTAGTTTTAACTTTTACAAATGCAGGCTAATAAAAAAAAGAAGTTTTGAACGACTGGAATCAGAACTGGTCTATCAACGGTGAGTTAAAAATTACAATTTGTAACCTAATTGGGGTAAGTAAATCACAGGTTTACGGTGTAGGGTAATTACAATCTTACTCTCAAATTTTATTCTTGAAAAATTTGTAGTCTTATTCACCAATAAATTTCGTAAACAAACATACTCTATAAAAGAGCATTTCACCCGTTTTGTATCGGAAACATATTTTGAACCTTATACGCAATTTCCGAGTATTCTTGTTATTGTATTATTCACGACTACTTTTAAAATCCTTAAATAGAGGTGACGCAAGCAAAACGCACCGCAGTCCTGCACACAAACTACCAGCTGAATGAAGGAGTCGAATGTCACCAATGTTCATCATCAACTAAAACTACTGAGTGATAAAAGGTCAACTGAAATAATTCAATAGTGGTAAATAACACCATGTTTCCCAGCACATAGGTCCCAACACGACCTATACATAAAAACATGCCTATTTCAGAACACCAAAGCTGTTTTTTAATGGTGATGTAAAATGGGAAATGAGAGTTTTTCATTGGAAAAACCTAAAAAACAAATCCGATTGCAAAATAAAGTTCTAGATAATCCCAACAATTTGAATGCAACCCTGTTGTAAGATGGTACACAATTAAAGGCTTTTGATAAGATAAACCAACAACAGATGAGCAAAGATGTTTAGTAACAGCTTCAGATGGGATTATATTGTCAGATAAAACAGAACGATCATTGTCTGAGATAAAAGTGGCAAAAGACGAAGCTAAAAATGTACACTTCACTGTGTAGGTATTGCAGGAATTTTCCCAATAACATATTCACTGAGTTTTTTAAAAGTTGGCGAAGTTTACTGTAATGTTGAGCTACATACCATTTCTCTCTCTTAAAACGTATAGTGCATTAACAAAAGTAATTTACATTAATCTCATAGGTCAGGTCCCTACATTCTCAAAAAATTATTCACATCATTTTTAAACTGTGAAACCAAATCTGCAATACCTGACACTTAAGAAAAGCATTGTCATACTTTGAAGACACTGAAAAAGTTAATAACTATTGTAGTGTACTACTCTACTGCATAGGATCATTTGACGAAGCAACCATAAGCCATTTAGCAGAAAAAGTTATTACAAGAGGTCTCAGCTTAAAATCCAAATGTAGCCTAGACAAATATTAATTGTATAAATTTAGAACAATCTGAATACAACTTCGCTTGAGATTACGGGAATGCGGTATATTACCCCTTGGAAAACCACCCCCTCCCCACCAGGTGAAACGTGATAGTGAAATCTGCCAAATAAACTATTTGGGAGCCGTGTCCGCGACTGTAATATCCCCCTCCCCCTAGGAAAATGCGATGCCATGAATTAAATTTAATTTCATACGTAATAATATTCATTGTAATTTTTATTCAAATAATTCCGTTTCATAATAGAAAAGGCATGTGGGGAATAGGCTGTCAATCAGAATTTTTAAATGTTATAGCAAGTTTGGTTAGTTAGGTTAGGTTAGTTTAGTATAGCTTGACAACGAAACTTGAGTGCCCGTGGCTGGAAAACTGCCCCCCCCCCCCCCCGATCATCGGTTGTCAACATGACGTAGTAACCTAATTGGGGGGGGGGTTGTTGTCCGGGGGCAGACTTCCGGCGACTTGAAATTAAAAAATGTTGATGACTGTTTTATATTTACGAATTAAGAAGACTGATATGTAGTTTAATACTTTTGAATGTTGTGTAATTAAACGTAAAGTGTTTAAATAGAATGTATAAAACAATCATGATCATCCTTCCTAACTTAAAACACAATGTTGCGGTTTTCTACAATTAAGTCATCAGACCACACCGAGGGAAGGAGATATTATCAATACCTTAGTTGGAAAACCCACACGAGTACTTAATAACAATCCTCTCATATCTGATCACCAATACAATGGGGCATTAGTTTCAATCAAATGGAAATCACGACAATAGACAGCACAGCTTTGATTCTTCCTTGAAACGATTCTGTTAAGCCGTTGAAAGGTGCTTTGTTCCACCACAGTGTGATATATTAATTGTCAAAATATTCTCATCTCCAATCATACTTGGCTTGAAATACCTACATTCGTATGGTCGTCAAAATATTCTCATTTCCATTCATACTTGGCTTGAAATACCTACATTCGTATGGTCACAATTTCAAAGTAAAGTATAAAGTATGTGTGTAAGAAGAGATAGAAGTAGCCTAGTTTTGTGTTCTTTTAGCATTCATTACATACCTCAAAATCAGTAACCACACGGCAAGGAGGAACTTTTACCAGTCAGTTAAATTCATAACTACAGTTAACTAGTGCTATGTGTTGCATTAATCCAAGCATATTCAATATGTTTCTAGAACTGTTCGAAACCGTCAGCACAAAGTTCAGCAATTTATCTAACCAACTTCTAGACAAAAAAACAAAAAAATATTTCAATTCTAATGCATATCTTACAATTGCCGATGTTGAATGTTTTTTAAGGTAATATTTAAAAAATGCACAATTCACTATAGATCAAATCCTTTAGAATGACATGCGGTATGTGCATTCACATTAGAACCCTTGCCCACCACTATAGCTTTTGTTATAATGTACAGTCATCTATGAAATTGTCCTTCTAATATATGAGGGATATCCGTAAATCAAGCTCGCCGTTTAGCCAAGCAAGATATAGTTTGAGTCTGAGACCAACGTCATGTTCCTTACTTTATTTACTGCATACTCTCTCAAGTGTCAATTTCATTCAAGATTACTTTTAATACTATGAGCGGAAAAACCATCCCATTAGAGTGTGAGCCAGAGAATAGTTGTGAATGAAGTAAGGAAGGATCCAACATGACGTTTCGCTTGATTGCGACTAAGCTGGATGAAGACCTTAATTTACAGACCCTCCTAAAATATGTTTTCAAAGTAGGGGAGAAAAGTGACGGGGGAATTTTTCTGTCACTCTCTTATTGTACACTCTAAAGGCCATACTAATTGACAAGATGTAATTTACCTTTTACATTACGGTGCTAAATTTAATTTAAAGACTTTATGGAATACAAAATACCACATAGTGGGTTGTAACAGTTGAAAAGGTGTACGTTTTACAAATTTAACTTAAAAAGGTCCCACTACACCAAAATATCCCGCTCATTAACATGAATAACATTTTAAATCTTTCTGTACAATGACCAGCGTGATGTAATTTAAAAAATTAAATCGTAACTAGCTAATATTCTGAAAGGCTGAACACAGTGCGAGAAAAAAACTCGTAACAAAACACCACAAAGTGCTTAAAACAAGTCTAATTAAACGCCAATGCCACGGTGAAAGACAAAGGAAGCGGTCTTACAGGTTACCGAAAAGGAAACTCCAGTTTTAGCTTCATGACTCACTCTCTTGCTATATAAGTGCATTCTTGCACACCGCCTGACCTAGTGACTTTTTATACATTACGTACGTGACATTGTGTAGCCCATACTGATACGATGGGAACAACAGGCTAATGGATAGTTTCACGTGATCTATGAGTTGATTCGACACTAGACTGACTTTGGAATAATTAACAATTAAGTTTGATGATGACTGATCAGTTAACTTTATGTCTAGGTGAAAAAATATATTTCTATAAATCAATTCTTAAGTTAGGCCTAATTTAATCTGTTGTTGTGTATTTTTTTTTAAATTTGTTTTTTCCGACATATGTAGGCTTAGTGTTGGTAGTTTATTTTTAACAAGGAAATAAATCTGAATCTAGGTCAAGTAGTATGGCAAATACAAATTTTGCAACTCAGCAAAATATTTAAGAAACAAATATTAAGTTGTCCCATGGAATATCATTTTATGGCCATGTAAAAGATGTTTTAAATACATTACTCAAAACGCAATAACTAGGTACCACATTTAAATCACAAAGTCTTCAATCCCAATATACTTTTTATACAATATCCTGATTGCCTTATACATAGTTAATAAAAATTCCGTCTTTGGTTTATGGTCCAAACTGAAATAGTCTTGATTTAGCTTTTAGTTCAAGTGTACTCTTGTAATCAAAATTATAGAGCAACATTTTGCCGGTTTGGACACAATATTTTTTATATTCAAGTAAAAATATGTTATTTCAGCTAATACAACGGTGCTATTTTCAGTTTTCACATTGACGCCTTGAGAGTCTAGTGTCGCTGGTGACATCAACAAATGATGCAAATTTATGTACACACAGAGTTGCGATTGTTCTGGCAAATGTGACAGTGTTGATGTTGTGTAAAGGGAGCTGTGGCCTACTTTTCTTTTTACTGCAATTCAAATACTCTTTGGCTCATGTACATGAAGGATGAATGTATTTCCTAAAATGCGAAACTAAAAAGTACATCTCAAAACTTAACTGACCCCATTTTAATGTCCTGTTTGGAATAGCAGTACAATACATTTAAACAAAACAAATTAATATGGATTAGGCTACATATTAAAACAGCAAAAAAAGCTATCAGGACACTGTTGGAGGGGTGTTCAGGGGTGACACACGTTTGTACAAAATTTAATCAAAATAGGTTACTGTACTGCAATTATTTATGTAGGCCTACTTGAACAGATGGTGTGTTTATCGAAACAAGAAGTAAATCAGTCTTGGGGCTACTTGTAGGGCTTTCTATAAGAAATATGGTAATAGGCCCTAGCTTGGTCATGGGAAATGTGTGAAAAAGAATCAGATTTTAATAAGTTTAAGAAATTGCTCAATTATCACATATTAAATTACTACTACAATTGCTGCCACTAGGATTAACACTATTCCATACTTTTGTAAAGAAATATGAATCAAGATTAATAAACATAGGTTTAGGAGGAAGTCAGTCAGTGTAAGACAAATAATTCATTCATTCACCGCTGCAAACATCTAGCTCATAGAAGTTTGCTGTCGTCAGCTGTTTTACTCGGTACAGCAAATTCAAATGTTTCAATACTACTAGTGTACCTGTTGCTCGAAATCAAGCAGTAGTCAACTACCGGTATTATACAGAAGGTATTTTAAAACTACAGTAATAACAGTCATAGTTTTCGATGAGTTTAAAGGACCCGACTAAATGTTTATGTAGGCTAACTAATTAAAATACTCACGCTATTTAAAAGTGCTTTAAAATAATAAACGCTTCTTGTAAAAATATTTTAGAATTTTTGGACCCGGCCATATTTTTAGTGTTTTCTACCAATGTTTCCCGACTTAAAGCTATTACCAGTAAACATTTCTTGCACGTATTTATTTGATCTGACTTTAGGTAGGTTTACTTTACCACTGTGAAAACATGATGTGGATGTTCTTCATGGGTTTTTTTTTTTACTTCCAAAATAAGTTGCTTAGCATAACTGGCAAACATGATTCATTTCCCCAAGTGATTGTGTACCGGTACCTGGATTCCTTACTGGGAGACCAGGCCACTCCTCTACTCTTCTCATAAGTATAAGATTTCCTATTAATTGTCTCCTCCTCATGTTTTCAATAGGCTATTTCTCCTTTAAATTCAAGAAATTTTCTGTTCTTCCAACAAAACTGATTAACTGTTTATATTTGTTTATAACCTCCTTCATATTACAAACATGAATATTTACTCCCAAAAAGCTGGTGAGTTTAATTTTATATAGGCCTACAGCTGTTTTTGTTTTTAAATTTGTTTTCAATGTAATTCTTATGGGCAAAAATGTGACCTTTGAAACGTTAAAATCGGTCCAGAAATAACGGAGGAGTTTTGTTCACAAAAAACAGCCCTCATGTATTAATATAAGAGATATTAGCCTATAAGCTAATCCCATTGGTAAAAGTACAACTATTGGGACAGATTGTGCTTGTATTTTTGGACATCCCTCTGTAATTAAAACAACAAGTAATACAATCTCTAATTAACACACCGATTAAATTATAAACAAATAATAACAATAATTGGGTTGCCACAGAACTTTTGAAAAATAATTCTCACATTTTTCCCACTCGTGATTCTTGGTTGCCAAATGCACCTTTAACCATAAATGATTTAAGTCTTCTAGTCATAACAGGTGTACCAGGATTTCAGAAGGTTGCATTACTGTACGACTTTGTTAATGCAGTCTCGGTCGTAACATCAGACACGAATATAAAATCATTTGTTTTAAGTGCAAGCATTGATCATTAGGCTACAATCCTAGAAAAGTCTTCTTGACATAAACTAGGCATAGAGATTAAAATACTCAATTTTGTATAAAAACATTTTACAGCTTGGGATAACTGTTGGAATGAAATAGGTGCTGTTGGGACCACTAATTAATGTAGGTAGGTAATTAGCCTATGATTAAAATTTACATCACTTGTTTTTAACAATTTGATGCGGAAGTAAAACAGAAAAAAGGTGGGAGAGCCAGCACGGCTGGACAATAAGAGAATCAGATTAAGCCATGAAGGCGACCGAGCTTGACTACTATTATGTGTCGATTCAGTGGAGCGTGGTGGACACACCCAGCCATCTCATCACCATAGACTAGACTGTAGATGGGGGAAATAAGACAATCAGTGTGGAGTCTCCATTAGTAAAGTATTTTAGAGTCTGAGATAATTGTTGACAGCAATACCCTCTTGATATGGTTGAAAATTAAACACGGTAAATGTACCATTGACAATAAATAGTAGGCCTACAAGTAGGCCTACACTTACCATCCTAATGTAGAATAAAGCTTATTTATCTAGTGTGTGTTTTATGGACGTTGAGGTTCTAGTATTGGACAAAACGTTTCCTAAATCCTCGGTGTAAATTTTATGATTTTTTGCTATAGGTACTGTTTGGTTATACAACATAATTACGAAGCTTTATTTAGTTGAACTATTTTCTTAGAAAAGTCGGTAGCTTTTAAATGGTTCGAAACTGGACTCAGCTGCCCTTGATCTTTGGACTTTTAATAAATTATGCTTAATCAGTAACTAAGCTACACAGATAATTTCAGCACATTTTACAATTAATTTAAAGGTTTTGTTGGGTGTAACAAAGTATTAGGTAAGTTACATTCATCGCTACATCATGTTCGATGGTTTGGTCGTAGCATAGAACATGAGGTCTGATTATTCTGTTGACAAGAGGTGTCAGCATTCTATCTGACGTGTATGATATCAGATCCGAGGTGTGGGGGCAGTCAGTCGGGTTGGAAGAGTGCAAGGGGTGTAAAATGGGAACTCGTGGCCGCGTCTTTCCGCTATACCGGTAGGCCTATATTTCTCTCCCCGCAGTCGTCCATGGAGTGGACTTTTTTTTATTTTATTATAGAACTACAGTAATTTTAGTAAGTTAACAAGTAGAAAATCATTCCGAATTAACTCTTTTTAAACGATAAACTAAATATTTAAATCTTAACTCTGCTTTCCTTTATTCAATTTTCTGCCTTCCCCATGCATGCGTAGTCATCACAACAGAACCAAACATTAAAATATTTCAAGCATTTAGCACTACCCTTTATAGCAGCCAACTTCAGCGAATGTATCAAGGTCAGTTCAGGTACACATGATATGTCAACGTAAATTGATATTTCTGCATGTTACTTACTGGCTTTTGGTGGACTGGGTGGAACAGCTGGCTTGGGTTGCTGGTTGGCACACAAACGCCCCAACTTGGATGGAGGTTTCAGTCCCGAGGGTTTTGGACCATCCATCGGTTTCTTTTTATCTTCCTCACTCATTGTGACCGCACTTTTACACTGTATTTTCCACAAATTCACACTAAGTTACCACCTGACTATTAGTTTTCATACTGAGGAAGAGGGCGGCATCTGAAACAAAAAATTATATTAAAAATAGCAAAAACACACAAGGTAAAATTCATCTTTGTCTTAAGGTACCGGTACTTGCAATGTCGAGTCGGCGTTACAATTTTTTTTTTTATCTAGGCCTACATAAAAAAACTTAACTTGGACATCAAAAGTAAAATAGGACTGGAAAAGTTCTTTAAATACTTTTCCTTACTAGCCAATAGGCTTTCATTTAAAACATAGCCTATTCTCAATTTAAAAAAATATTTCATCCTTACCGGCTTTCAAACAGAGTTGATTCTGCACTACTACGCTAACTGGTTTACTAGGATAACAGACCTGACGATGAAGTACCAAAGGGACCGGCCATAGTGCAATATGACTTCTAATTGTGAAGACGGTAAGGATTAAAAATATGTTTACATACTTTCACACAATCTGCCACACTTGAGAATCATCTCAATTTGAGTCTTAATAATAAAACTTAGATTAATAATTATTTAGAAATAAAAAGTTCAAAATATTACAGCTTATGAAGGTAAATGTTTATTGTAAAAACATCTCTCTGTTTTACGAAATATTATCAGCTGTTGTAATAAAGTAGTGCACCTGTTGATTGAATTCGAGCAATTGTTGATGTAGGTTATCTCGCCGACTCTTTAGTATAAGATTGTGTTACTTTATTTTATGTGTATTTTTGTTAATATTTTCTTAATCTAAGTTTGCCCAGATGTTGCAGCAGGCGGATAAAATATTTGTCATCTGATGCTAGACTCAACAATTTAGTAGGCCTATTTAGTTTAAACCTTGTAACTGGACACACTACTTGAAAAAGTGACCAGTTTAAATTTATGATTGTAAAGATTTTGTGATCGGTACTTATGGGAAATAAATGAATTGATTCATTTATTCAATTGCAAAGTATTAACAAGGTGTTATTTCAAAACGAATAACAGTCATAATTTCCAATTACTTAAAGGGTCCCCTTCAGTTAAATCGAAACTGAAAATTAACTCACTCTGAAAAAGAACTTTCGTGAGTGTATCATGTGTTTACTATGAACAGCTGTAATAATACAAATTATTCATCTGTTTAAGTAGAGAAAATCTTTTCTTAATAAGAAATACATTGGGGTTTTGATGGCCTGTGGGGCAAAGCCCGAGGACTTTTATTAGGCCTACAGGAATTAATGAAAGGGGGCGTCTACACAAAAAAATAATTTTGACACATTGTTTGTAAAAATCCGTCCATTATTTACAGAGGACTAGTGTTTCATAGAAATCGCCTTAACCTATTATATATGAGGATAGTGTAATAAGTGTTCTACACGTCACAAGGTAAAAGTCAGGAAAATGTGACATCGCTACCTGTTTTTATGCTAGGCTGAGCACTAGGTTTATTTATTTATTTATTATTTCCCAACGGATTACACCATTTTACAATATTTATGTATTCAATGTTTAAGAACATTTATACTAAAGAATATTAATTTATATTTTATTTTACTCTGATATTTACCTAAGTTTAGGAATAATATAATAGGAAAGTAAATTGCACCCTGATTTACAGAGGCTTATTGTAAGTATGTACCAAGTACCCTAAAACAGTAAACTAGTATCAAGCTAAAATGTTAATTACTTGTTCACAACAAGCTTAAAGAAAAAATATTTCCAAACTGTAGTAGGAGGCTACTTTAACTATACAATACAGCAACAAAACATACCTAATCGGCAAAATAGTAACTTGTCAGATAGTGTAGGATGTTGCAAAATACACAGAACACTTTCGTAAATAAAAAAAACCCTAGTATTGTTACTGACCACAAGTTTCACAAAATCTAAACCATCGAATTCCACCACTGACACAGCCACAACTGGGACTGACTCAACTGGGGTTAGGGCAAACATCCAAAAGGCAGCCTTCCAACATTAGTAATAATTCAATCTATTAGTTAAAAATACCATTGCAGGTAACCTTATTTATTTTAATTTCTTGTTTTTGTGGTAACTACAATGATGTGATGTTACAAAAGTACAATTATTTTCATTGGGATTACTCAAATGGAAAATACCTAATGGTAATAATGTTCAACATTGAGTCCAAATCATTGACTATATATACAGGTAGGTATATCGACTATACCTACCTGTGGGTTTATATAGTCAATGGTCCAAATTCAAAATTGTACATTGGGGCCTTTTGCACTTTGAAAGTTAAAATCTCCAGTAAACAAAATAAAGGAAGGTAGAGCTTGTGCGTTTCCTGGTGAAGCCTGGGAGTAGGTGGTTAGAGTGAATTAGGTGGTTTTGTAGGGGCTTCAACCCTACCCCCAGGCTTCACCAGGAAACGCACAAGCTATACTGTACTGATTTCCTAAAAAAAAAAAAAAAATTCAAAGGAACATACCATTTGGTTATTATTAATCTAGTTGAATATCCTACTGAGTTTAAGGTGAGTAGATCACCTGTAGATCATGTTATGAGCTTCTGTGTTAGAGGTTAGAACAAAATACTATTATTAGGTATATAGCCCACTATCAGACTTTGAAAAGGCATGGTAAATTTAGCGCAGAAAATAATATTAAAGTAAGCTGGTATTGCTATATATAGCCTATTGTAAAAAATAAACTTGATGGGACCACTTTAAAAGCCTGGTAACACTATAGTACATTTGACTCTTACAGTGGCAGTATGTTGAGCGCCCATAATTGTATATGTGCTGGAATTAAACACGCTCCTCTCGCCCCCAAATCTGAGACACTAGCAACTAGGCTATCAACACATTTCTAACAATCTTAGGCCTGCTGTTTTCAAAGGTCTTTTTGTAGAGTTGCCGTTTGTTTTAGAGTTCAATTCAAATAAAGGTTTTGTTGTTAAACTACGACTTGACTTATTATTTCTGGGGAAACCAACCCTTCTCACATGAGTAAACTACCCTATTACAATAAAATAGTAAAGCTCAGAACTACGCCCACGTGTATAAGTTCACGATAGCCTAAGAAATAGAGAGAGTAGGTGTTTATTTTGTTCTTTACAATTGTTTACATGAGGCCCCTAGGTACTTAAGTTACATAGTTTTTAAAAGTTATATAAATCAATAAACATCACGATCACTTGTGTGGAATTATCTTAACTTACTATCTTACCTAGAACAACCAATTATTTTATTGGGACGTTTGACTATTGATAGAAAAGGTAACCTGTTTACATGTCAATGGTTAAACCTAAAAGGCAAAACAATTAAAAATCTCACTAGTTATTTAGTGTGGGGTAGAGATGAGCATCCATAGGTCAACCATCGATGTTCACCATTGGTAACATCGACGTCAACTATCGATGTAGGCTACTGTACAGATAACATGTTTTTGGGACTAAAACATCAATGTTATTTTTAAGTTTTTCTTATGATTTTTTAGGCCTACTCTTTAACTTCGTAAATTAATGAAAAATTTCGATATCTCAATAAGTTACTTGGCCAAAAACATCGCTGTTTGACGAAAACATCGATGTAATGTGTAGATTTCCATATCCGTTGTCAAAAACAACCTAATGAAAATATCGATTAAGTTAACTTATTTCATTCCATATATCGTATGGTTGGTTAGGTTAACCTAACTAACCAAACGATATATCGAATGAAACAATCGATATATTGAATAATCGATAGCTTGAATGATATTTTCACAGAAGTCTACCCTAGAAAAACATCGATGTTTCGAAAACATGACTATCCATGCTCATCCCTAGTGTAGGGCATAAGAACTGATATGAGCGACTATTGACTTAAGCAACCAGGTTAAAACCATCAAGATCAGATAAGATATTTACCGTAACTTGCTGGCAAGATGAAAGTAGGCTAGACAAGAAAATTGCTCCTAATGACGAAAGGGCAATAATTAATTATTGACGATCTGACATTAGCCTAATATATTAGCGACGGTCTGTTTGAAAAGTTCGTTATTGCACCTTTGTGTTGACATTAAAATACTTAAAACTGACTTCGCATTTATATCGACTTAGACATCAACAAAACAAAGCAAGCAATCTATAATAACAATCACGATCACGCACGAACGAACTGAACTGCTGCTAGCTGCTAAAAACAACAATCAACAACATAGAACGATGATAGAACATAACATAACATAACATAACATAAAAAACAACCAACAACTGGTTGAGGAAACTTTAAGTTAAAACAAAATAATAAAAAAAAAACATAACACCTGTTCACACTTCACAGCTTCTTAGATCGCTCTTACTTTCCCAGCCCTGCTGTCGTCATGATATCGTAACTTTTCTCCAAGGCGTATTCTACACAATATTCGTGGCGCGTAGAAAATTTTATCATATACCCTGAAGCCCTAGCCTCCTCTTTAATAAATAATACGTGTGGATTTCAATTTAATCAAAAATCTAACAGTTGGACAATCTAACATGATCTAACTGAGATTATACCCATGATTATACCGGTCAACATCATAACATGTCACAAAATACAACGTTGACAATATACGGACGATGTCCCATAACATCGATATCTTAAAGCACCAACAAAAACCGCTATAGGATATCGGCAATCTGGGACTCCTCCGAACTCTACCACCACGGCCGCCTTTAACTCCGGTGGCCGTGCTACCATCCTACTGTTACTCTACTCCGGTGTAATTTAACAGTATGACTTTTATTTTAATTAGTTCGCCATTTTATAAGAAATTATACAATACAAGTTTATAATACTTTGGTATTATAATTTCAAATCCAGTAAAACATATATGGCATTATATCGCCCATCCTTTAAGAAAGATTATTGATTCAATAAATTTCGGTCATTCTGCAAATACAATAGGCTCTAACAAAAAATTATTTCAGTAGGCCTACATTAATGGCCTACTCTTAGATATTCAAGATCGATGATTAGTTTATACAAACCAAGTTTTGGGCTGTTTTTAGCTAATTTTCAAATGAAAAAGCTTTTAGCTTATGCTACAAAAATACATGTGGTTGATATAAATAAGTGTGTCACCAAACTAACACATATTGGCTCCATCTTGATAAATCTGTTGTTATGGAAAACAAAGTGGACATAAATTCAATTGTGGAACGGATGTTAGGAGCCCGTCAGTTGCGATCTGGTAGAACCGTAATAATAGCGGACTATGAGGTTCGTTATATCATTGCTAAATCACGGAAAATTTTCATATCCCAACCAATGCTGCTGGAACTTGACGCGCCTTTAAAGGTATGTGGCGATATCCACGGTCAGTATGACGACCTTCTTCGTATCTTTGCTGTCGGAGGATTTCCTCCCAATGTCAACTACCTTTTCCTTGGCGATTACGTGGACAGAGGACAACAATCCATTGAGACAATCTGCCTCCTCATGTGCTACAAGATCAAATATCCAGAAAACTTCTTCCTTCTGAGAGGAAACCACGAGTGTGCGAGCATCAATAGGGTTTACGGGTTCTTCGACGAGTGTAAACGAAAATACAACCTCAAGTTGTGGAAGCTGTTTTGCGAATGCTTCAACTGTATGCCAGTAGCTGCGATCATAGACGAAAAGATATTCTGCTGCCACGGCGGGCTCAGCCCGGACCTCAAGAGCATGGAAACGATCAGGCAGATAGGACGACCCACGGAGGTACCAGTGCAAGGTCTTCTCTGCGATCTCCTTTGGGCCGACCCCTCAGATAATGTAGTAGGCTGGGGCGTCTCGCGTGACCGAGGAGTTTCATTTACGTTCGGGAAAGAAATCGTCTCCAGATTTCTCATTAAGTTTGACCTAGACTTGATCGCCCGAGCCCACCAAGTCGCTCAGGATGGCTATGAGTTTTTTGCAAATAAACAACTAGTCACCATCTTCTCCGCCCCCAACTACTGTGGCGAGTTTGAAAACGCCGCAGCCATCATGACAGTAGCTGATGACTTGACCTGTTCTTTTCAAATTCTAAGACCTCCTAATTATATAAAATTACCAAAAATATCGCTGTCAGCTAAAAATTCTCTTACAAAGAAACAATCATTCTAATACTATTGATAATGTAACTATATTGTAAGCGGGTTTTGAAGTTCAGAAAATTATAACAACATTCTAATATTCCTGTTTTATAGCATGGTTACCGTACCACATCCTGAACGGTCTCAAATGCCTAACAGTTCTTTAGGTTTTTTGTATATAATTTTGTCCACAGATAGCTTCAAAATTGACTGTGTTGGTGGATATGCATCACTTCAATTTACAAATTTAGATATTTATTGACAGGGAAAAGTGCTTGCGATTTGTTGGTTTAAGACATGTTGCATGGATCAGCCCCTTGGTAAAATTATTCCTTTCTCAAACAGTAGTAATACCACTTAATACCACCGCCGCAGCAAACCTGCAGACTAAGCGAATTTCCATTTGCCAAATTTGATTTTCACAAATCTATTTAATTAATTAGGTTTAACGAGTACCTAATTTGTTAGTTTGCTGCCACAGGGAGAGTAATAAAGTGTGTTTTTCAGTAAAATGTAAATATTTTCAATACATTTTACAAGTTTGATCAAAATATAACAAGCACACTACAATAATTTACTTAAATAGCCTACACAAAATTAATAACATCGGAATTTAAATTTCCAATTTTTTTAAATTTTCTCCTTAAACAAAAACCGTAAAAAAAAACACATAACGACACTACGAAAAGTGTTTGGTAACTTATGCTTAAAATAGGTATTGGTTTGTTTTACTGATATAGGAATAATTATAAATTCAATTAATTTAAATTAAAATTAATATTAGTATATAGCCTAACCTTGGGATTGGAGAAATGTTGTAAGTAAGAGGGTCAAATGCTTTGGACCTTGCGGTTTGAGTCAAAATTGGGTTGCTTGGAAAGTACTTATTAAAAAATTGTTAATTATAATACCTATTACGATGATTAATTTATACCATATTGTACGATATTCCTATATCACGGAAAAATTAAGAACGCGTTCACCACAATATTTAAAGAATATCTTCTGCAGACTTGGGCGATGTTGAGGGCATCACTCCTGTGTTCACTTAAAACTTTGAAAATCTTCTGCGGTCACGACAAAATCGTGAACATCTTCGGCAGGTATGACAAAATATAGAACGTCTACGTTAGGTAGGAACGATACTGAGGTACAGAGAAATTGTGAAAGTTTTCTGAGGTTACGTCAAAATGTGGAGATCCCCCGTGATCCCTTTTAGGTTGTGAAGATGATTTTGATGATTGTATAGTATTAAATACTAGGTAGCTAGTTGAGATAGCTATAAAAACATTAATGTATAAAAATAAAAAAGTTAACATTTTCAATTTTTAAATAATAACGACTTTAGAATTACTGTAGAAGGAAATTTATATACTAATGATTTCATACCCAGTCATTAACCCTTTCAGTGCTATGCAACGATATATCGTTGTGCGTCTTTTTCCCAAAAAGTGCTATGGAACGATATATCGTTGTCCGCATTTCATCCGAAGAGCGCTAAGTGACGATATATCGTGTCGGCGCAACTTTCGATCATGTGAGTTTAAATAAGCATTTTGGTCGACTCGGTTGTAGTTTCGAAAGCGATGGTTTCTTTCGATTCCTCGTACGACGGAGGCCATCATTCCTTAGCACTTTTAAAATAAACAATTTTATTTTTACGATTTTTTTTCTCGCACAGTAGACTTTGCCCTCGTGGCAAGCCTAGCACTTTTTGGACGAAATAAGTAAATAACTCTATAGCATTTTTCAGAAAATTACAGAAAAATATTCTAGCATCGAAAGAGTTAAACAAAGAGTCAAGAGTATTTATTCCATTGATCTATAATAATAATACAGAAATAGGAACAGTCAATAATGTTACTAATTGCTAAAACATTAAATTAAAATTAACTAAAAACAATGTACAATAGGTTAAAACTTAACATTAAACTCTGACAATTCAAATTCATCAAACGAATAAAAAGGGTTTTCAACTAGGTAGCCATTTTTTTAGAGTTAGTTTTAGATTGATTAAATGAGATGAGTTTTGCAGTTTGAGGGAGCCTATTAAAAAATCTAACACAGTTGGCTTTAAATTATTTACCTATTTTGGCCAACCTGTGTTGGGGTAAATCCAGCTAGCCTTGCCTCTATGTCATGTGCATGAAAGTGGTCTCTGGTAGTGAAATCTGAAAGATGTAGTTTTGTGTGGATAAGTACTTGGTAAATGTAAAGGTTTATTACTGTCATGATATTCAGTCTCCAGTCTGAAAAACAATGGTTTAACACCTAGTTCTCAAGATTTTCTTTTGAATGATGAGAATGTCATGTACAGCACTAGAGTGACCCCACAAAACTATTCCATAACAAATATGTGATTGGACAAAAGAAAAATAAGATCTCAAATACTCATCCCTCACACAATCTCTAAGTTTCCACATTAACAAGGACACAGACATTTTCTTACAAATACCATCTAAATAGTAGGTAATTTGAAATTTCACCTGAAATAACAAATTGAAACAAAGGTTCAAATCAAACACACATACAGTATTATCATTTTGAGCTGCAAAGTTGCAGCTTGGTTGTGATACAGTTCAACAGTTCAACTCAAAATTCAAATCAAGGAGATTTATAAAGAAAACCCAACTTCTTATAAAAATTTTTTTATTATTGTACAAATAATAACCGGATAATGTTTGTGGTGCTACATTCAGTGAAAACATGGAACATGAAAACTGTACATTGGGATGAGGAAAGAAAATACACTTCTTAAACGTGTATTTAAGATAATTTTAACACAATCAAAGTACAAAATGTTTCCTTAACTATTCATACTGCAGATCAGGTGAAGAAAGGAAGGAGGCTTAGTTTATTTTGGCAGTTCCTTCACATTTTTACAACCAAACCAGTCTTACTCCAAAATTGTTGTAGTTACAAACGTTAATAAAATATTTTCTGGTCCTTGGAGACTGGCTACGCTTTCCTGGAATCTAACGGTGTCAAACATTTCAAACGTAACCTAATAAACAAGTATACATTACCGAATGTAAACTGTTTGTTTTACTGTAGTGAACCAAACTAATTTAGGGATTTAAAAATTTGGTATCCATTTAGGTAAAGTTTGAGTGTTGAGACAAAATAACAAAGTAAAACCGTAAACATGTTCTATTAAAAAGGTTTACCTGAATATTCTTAACCCATTCATGTTTGCATATTAATATCCTTATCAAATTAAAACGATTAAAACCAAGTCAGAATACACTCCTTAAATTTCAATTTTGATTTATTTAATAACCAAATTCATGAAATTGTTGCCTTCATTTAATTTTGGTTGGCTATTCACAAGTGTTAACATAAGGACTATTATAATCAGTTTTTTTTTCTTATTCTATAATAATAACAATGTGATACTAACGCTCTCTAAATCTGGAGCTTCAAGTTCTTCATACACAGTTACACAATTTCAGCATGTTTAACGATCAAGACTGAAGTAACAAACAAAAGCTCTTTACTAAACCAATCAATCACAGTATTCAACATTGTTAACGTTCACCAGTTAATGTTTCTATTTCTTTGTCGTTGTTAACCTAGAAGTCTTTGTTTCAAGCGAGTTATACTTCATACTGTACACAATCCAGCACTGATAAAACATTAAATAAATAGTTCAATGCACTTCACAGACTTTCGGAACATTTAATTTAACTTCTCAAGTTGGTGAGTCTGTTTATTAATGCCTGAAACAAAAAAAAATATCTTTAGATTAATCAAAGATCTAATTTGACTTACAAAAGAACCAGTTGAAATAAAGGAAAACATTAAGCTTTAGGTTCACTGCATACTAACTACTTCTTGAGAGGCAAGGCTCCGAGGCTGTGCACAGTGAACTATCCTTAGTCACCAGTCGCTTACCTGTTACTTACCAGTATGTAAGGAGCAAAAAATATGTCATGACACTAAGCCACAATGCTCTACATCAATCATTATCAAAAAGCAGGTTTGTTTCTAATAAGAACCTGAAAAAAATAATAAATCGCACTACTGTAAGCAAATTTTGGAAACATCTAAATAGCGCAGCGCCGGAAATTGGCCCTGAACTACAGTGGCTAGAGGAAACAGAATGAATTTGCAAGCATTGGAATCAAGTTTAAAATACGCAACAGAACGTAATATCCTTTTTAAGAAATTTTAATTAATTTAAAACTTTGCAAGAATTTTAAAAATTATGAAAAATGTGACATGAATGATTTAATATCCTGGATGAAAAATACTTTTTAAAGCTGTCAATAATTTATAACATTCAAATTGAGTATGGAATGTGGAGTGATCTCAACCCCTTCTATAGAGGTCAGATTGTAACTTACTTTGACTTCTTGTGGGACTTGTGAGGGCTGCTGTCTTCTCTGGACCTCTTCTTGTCACCTGAGCTGCTGCTCTTGTTGCGCGAGCTTGAGCTGGAGCTCTTGTGTGGACTCGAGCTCTTGTGCTTGCTATGTGAGCTCGAACTCGAGCTTTTGTGCTTGCTCGGAGAACTCTTGGCCGATGAAGATGAAGACTTGTGCCTGTCTTTGCTAGACGAGCTGGTAGAAACAATGTACGTTTAGCTAATCACTTTTTAATTTTTTTGTGTTGTGTTGAATTACAAAATATTGTTGAGTGTTTTATTAAATTGAGTGTAAGTTAATATATTTTAGGCAGAGTAATATACTCTATTCTACACTCACTGTGCGGTGAAGGTCGTTTGGTTATAAATGCTTATGCTATAACATTACTGGAAATATAAAGCAGTAATGACTTGAGTCAAAACTCGCCTCGCGACCCTTATGAAGAGGCTCAAGTCAAATTTTCACATCTCTGTAAATTTATGCTTAAAGTATAACAAGATGATATTTTGACTCCGAAATGGTAAAAATGTGTAGAGCGGTAAAAATCTTAAGAAAAAAGTAAAGATTTAAACACTAGGTAGGTCTTGATGTTTTTATAACGACTAGTGTTGCTGAAACATTAATTTGAAATGCATTGTTTATGGACACTCGGTACACTGTCTACTGTCTACAGAAAAAATATAGAAAAGTATAGACCCAAGCCATCAATCATGTTTACTTACAACTTGAGTTTTACGAGTGAAACTAGAGCAGTTTAAGTAGAACAATGCCACTATTCTTTTGGAATTGGGATGATTTTTTAGTTAATTTAAGACTGTCCTAATAAACATTTTTAAATTGTTTCGTCCATCTCCTATTATTATGAAAGCTGTAATTCCAATTTGAACAAAACATACAGGAGTTTGCCGGTAAGTTAAAGAAAACTGTATAATTAATCTCAGTAACATTTCTAACCTACTCTGTTGTAAAAATTATGCAAGTGAGTTTATATATGATCAAACTAGCAGAGTACCCGTCCTTCGTACGGGGTTGGGATATAGTATGAAATGCTTATTGCAATTATACTCAAGCTTTGCGTTTCCAATAAGGGAGGACACAGTTTGATAAAATTTGCTTCTTTAAATTCACAGGACTTTATAGTATTACACATCTACCATAGCCATAATGTTCTACCACTTAACCTAAACAATAGAGAAAAATAAATTATCAACAATTCGCAAAATATCACAAATTATTCATGAAATTAAAAAACATAAACATAACTGTAAACAATCCTACTTTGACAGTTAGTTCTCATTGTGCATTACAGTTTTTTGTTGCTGCTTGATTCAAATTTTCTGTTTTATAAATTAAAAAAAGAATAATAGTGCTGCACCCTGTTGGTAAATCTTATAACTTTTTAATGCTTTTGCATATCATAGAACCAACTTTTTAAGAACCAACAGCTGACTAAATTCTTTAATTCCCTTTAAATATGAATACTCATAAGGTTAACATGGGGAACTACAGAGCCACTGGGGCGGACCCCGAAAGGATTTTTGAGATAAGAATATGCCTATATGTTAATCGAGAATGTGAGCTATCATCATGCCAAATTTCAGCCCAATCCGTCTAGTAGTTAATGCGTGATTGAACTTCAAACAAACAAACAAACAAACAAACAAACAAACACACAAACTTTCACATTTATAATATTAGTAGGATGTCTTGCGACAATAGGCCTACAACAATTACGAACATGGAAAACTCGCCAAAACAGGACAAAGATACATTAGAGTTGAGAACCATACGAACCTGCTGTGATGAGATGATTTGCTCTTGTCTTTATGCGAGTCTTTGTGACTTGAAGAACTACTTTTGTGTTTAGAAGATGAAGATGAATGTCTGAAAGAATGTTCATATTGCATTAATTTATTTGAATTTTTTTAACATGAAGATGCAATCAGCCAGAAATAAATTATATTAAACTGTACGATTCTTTTTGTAGAAGGTAGGTTTACACATTTATTAGTTATACAATTCCTTTACACTGATTGGAAGAAAGTTAATAGCTATTTACATTACAAGTGTAGTAAGAGCGTTTTTAATTTACCTAAGTGATGTAAACACGCTCTTGCGTAACGTGTAACGTACAAGATTTTACCTGACCCGACAATATACATGGGTTTAAGTACAATATTTTTCATTATCCATTTCTATCAGTAATGTTCTTTTACTAACAAAATTGCAAAAGCTAGGTTAGGAAAATACTTTAAAGCATAACAATAACATTCAAGCGCACAGCTGATTTCTAGCGTTGAACGTCGATGCCTCCATAGAGGTATATTTTTTAAGTTAAGCACTCAATGTTATTTAAATGGGTTTCATTACATCACCGAGTGAGTTTTTTTCAACTTTACATCACTCGAGAAGTAAGGAAGTTGTATACATCACGCTTGGGATAGGGAAGTTTAACATGGCGGGTTAGGTAAACATCTTTATACCCGCTGTAAAAGTTTCTCTTTCAGACAAGGACAGGCGGATTTGTGGAAGAAGAAGATCACCCACCTATGTCTAACTCCAACAGCAGGAACGGACCCAATTAAATGCTTGATGAAAAGTTGCTTAGAGAATAAAGTTTAAGAATATTATGATTTTGAAAACTCTCCTGCAAGAGTGTGAGACCAGATAAAATATGAACAGCTCGTTTCTGTCCCATAATTGTTTTGTTTGCATGAATGGAACCTCCCCAAACCAATCCCTACCATATGACATAACAGACTGAAAGCATCCGTGGTAAACATTGACATCCAACACACATTCTTAGAGTCAACACAATGGTAAATGTGTAGTGCTTAAACATGGTTTAATGTTTTTATTTACTGCATAAATATTTAGTCTGAGAATGGTAGTAACAAGAGCATACAGAAAAAACTATATTCCTAAAATAAACATTGGTTAAGGATACAATAAACAGACTTGCCAGAACGGAGTCCACTCTGTGAACGACACACTAAAAAACTGTAAACAATACTAGGACAGTATCAATAGTTATTTCAACGGAGGAATGTTTGTGACTCACCTGTCTTTGTCCGACCTGTGTTTCTTATCAGGACTGCGATGGTGTCCGCCGCTGCCGTGGTGACGTTTCTTGCCCTTGTTGCTCGTGTACTCGTCCTCAAAGTTGTCCACTTTCTCTCTGTCCTCCTCGGCTGCCTCTCTCTCCAGGTCTGACCAGTCCTTGCCCGACTCATCCGAACTCCCCAACTCTGACAGACAACACTTACATATTACTACAGTGTCATCTGTAATTGTCTAACTTGTTCTGAATCACCATCTAACTACCCCATACACCCATAGGAGATTCCTCCCTAAAATAAAATAGTTCATAAACATTTATAAATCCTGGCGTTATTAGCTAACTACAGAAAAACTCCGAATAACCAAAATAAATAACGTTTTGTGTAACTTATATTTATGGATGATCAAAGGTGTGAATGTACAAAGAGACAACAGTAGTTTGATGACAAGTTGTTTTTATTATTGTCATTTTAAAATTGACAATTGTAAGCAAAAAAACCTATTTTTTTAAATAATTGACAATTGTTTTATGAACTGTATCTCTATCACAGAATGAGATGCGGCTTTTTGTCTTCTGCTCCTTCCATTCTGTCGACCAAGCCGGTCCAACTACTCACGTCGTGGCGGACAATGCCCGTTTCCTGTTCATGTTATTAGGGGGATGTGTTCAAAAGGGGATTTACGGTGAATTTTTGAATGACAGGAGAAAGATTAAAATTCTTTCTTTCAACAGTCAAAGTTGTGGCCACACGGCGTTACCACAAACCGTAGATGGTGCATATTGGTGGTACATATTGGAGCTTAATAGTTTGTAGTTTTTTATATCCTCTAAACAACAAAATACTTATCTAACGGGTCAAACTCACCCTCGGTGTCTCCACTGTCTTCTGAAGCCTCGGAATACTCAGAGTCGTCGTCTGATTCGTATTCAGACTCGATATCAGTCGGCTGTAAAGAAATCAACATTACTGTTTCATGTCCCAACACAAACATGTACTAGGATAGCGTTGTGCAAAAGTAGTAAAAACCTGTTCTCATGAGCACATAGAATAGTATTAAAACATACACATTTCTTATTTAAGGACATTATAAGGTAAATCAGTTGCTATCACACTAATCTGAATTAATAATGTTTATATTTCATCCAAACAAAATAGGCCTAGTTTCTTAATCATATTTCTTGAATTCTAAAAATTTGTTAACGAGTGAAATACACATTGCAAGACACTTGGAAACAATAAATAAATTCAAAGTAGGCCTATTCAATATTACAAAGTGGGATTCAGAGAGTTCATAATTAAATATTAATATTAGAGATGTAAATGCCTATGTTACCAGATAGGTTAATATTTTTGAAAACACTTCTTTAAAATTGAACCGCTTGCACACTTCTACAAAATATTAATATTTCTTGACACCAGCTTATGAACAAAAAAAAACTACTTTGGATTATGCACACATTTCAGCTTTCCAGCCATCATCAGATCATCGTAAAAGAACTTATCTTGCCGATGATCTGATGACGGCCAAAGAGCCAAAATGTGCATATAGGGCGAATCCTGTCAGGACAAAACATGGACCATAAGGCAACAAAAGGTAATCTAACCTATTTACTTGTCAAATAACAGGTTCGTAAAGAACACAACAAATGAAAAAATCTCCACTTCCTATCAGATATGTCTTATTCTCATAGTGTTGTGTTTGTTGTACCTCATAAACCTCATCCTCTTCCGACTCCTCTTCTTCCACTTGCTCCGCGTCACTCTCCGGGTCGAGGAAAGTCCATCCTCCGCTCTCAAAGAAGCCTTCAGGGTCATCAGTGATGGTCTTCATGATCTTTGTCCAGTTGAGGGACTGTATACCTTCAGAGTAGCGGATGTCACAAGAACTGTAACACACCACCAGTACTGTGTAAGCTGCGGTCTATCTATGACTTAAGTTAAAATATAGGATCATTAATCGAGATGGGGACTATGTGGATATTTTAACCCAAATATAAGTGAAGGATGAGTGCAGAATGGAGTGAGATGATCTGTGTAGCTTTGTTACTGACTAAGATCAGCTGTTTCATTGGTCAGGACCACTTATCTAAGTAGGGATGGACGGGTCCTAAATTTCAGATAAATATATTCCCGATCTTGAGGTAGGATTAAGTTTAGTTAAGAATTTTCACGGGACAAGATAGTCTTGCCAATGCCGAGATTAATTCCATATTATCAGTTATTTAAGTAGGGATGGACGGGTCCTAAATTTCAGATAAATATATTCCCGATCTTGAGGTAGGATTAAGTTTAGTTAACGTTTACATGGTGTCTACTAAACCTGGTTTGAAAAATTCAAGGAGTTTTCCAGGAGAATTCAAGACAAATTCCTGAATTTTAAGAGCTATTATCGGAACCCGCTCAACTAATCGCAACCCTTTCAACTAATCGCAACCCGCTAATAATTATTAATTATTTTTATTTGAAACAAAACTTTTCCAAAGAATGATATTTTATACAACATAATAAAACAGTATAACTGGTAGGTAAGGCGACACCAGTTATCATCTCCCGCGATCGTGGGAATACCGGTGAGCATATCTTACAGTCTCGTCAAAACCTGCAACCGATCGGGGCAGGTTCACATATTTTATGATTTCAGCGACACCAAGAATCGTTTCCCGCGATCGCGGCAACACCTCTCTGCATATTTTGCGGTTTGGGCAACACCGGTAATCGTCTCTCGCAATCGCAGCAACACCCGTGACCATATATTGCGGTTTCGGCGACACGGATAATCGTCTCCCGCGATCGCGGCAACACCCGTAGGCTTATCTCGAGGTTTCGGCGACACCGATAATCGTCTCCCGCGATCGCGGCAACACCCGTAGGCTTATCTTGAGGTTTCAGCGACACTGATGATCGTCTCCCGCGATCGCGGCAATATCCGCAAGCATTTCCTGCGGTTTCGGCGACACCGATAATCGGTTCCCGCAATCGCGGCAACACCCGCGAGCATATCCTGTGGCTTCGGCGACACCAACAATCGTCTCCCGCGATCGCGGCAACACCCGTAGGCTTATCTTGAGGTTTCAGCGACACTGATGATCGTCTCCCGCGATCGCGGCAATATCCGCAAGCATTTCCTGCGGTTTCGGCGACACCGATAATCGGTTCCCGCAATCGCGGCAACACCCGCGAGCATATCCTGCGGCTTTGGCGACACCAACAATCGTCTCCCGCGATCGCAGCAATATCCGCGAGCATATCCTGCGGCTTCGGCGACACCGATATTCGTCTCTTGTGATCGCGGCAATACCCGTGAGCATATCCTGCGGTTTCGGCGACACCGATAATCGTTTCCGATGCTTCCAATGCTTGTTTCAATTTCGGCAACAAAAGCGGTAGTGTTTCTGTTAGCCGACGATTCCGATGACCGGGCTCAGGATTCCCATAGGTTTGGGTAGATTCCTGGAGTTTTCCAGGACATTTCAAGGTAAGAACAAATTCCCGGAGTTTTCCCGGTTTTCCCGAATTTCCCGGAGAGTAGACACCATGGTTTACGTGTTAACGTTTACGATTTCACTGCTATGACGAGTTTACCATAATAGTGTCTCCCCTCTGAGATCGCGGAAGATGATCTTGACGTTTATATTTTGTTAAACAGTCATAGAGGAAGATTATATTTTCTCTTTATTATCATATTTTGCCACTATGGGGGTTGTCAAAGACGTCATCTCTGCGATTACAACAATAGTGCTTTGTTTATGGATTACAGTCACAATGACATAGAAAAGTGTAATGAAGATTGAAAATTGAATTGGTTTGTCATTTTTGCATTTGTAAGAATTATTAATGAATATTTTTTAAACAAATTATAGTTTCATGAGAAGTCCTGAAAATCACAAAGAAAAATCCAATCCTCCAAAAGTACAATCCTGTGAAACAATTTGATTTTTTTCTATAGTGGCAAAATGTAATGCAGTATAAACAATATGGACTTCATTTATAAATATTATTTATTTACGTGTAACTCTCAATCATTATACACCATCAATGTACTTAGAGGGAGTATAATTTATTTGTTCATCTGATTTGTGGTTGAGTTTTTGGCAAATGATTAGCTGTACCTAACTTAAAACTTACTTGAGCCACTCCTTGACGTGATCGAGCATGTTCATGGGAATAGCGTTGACCATGGCAACTTTCCTGTGGTAGTCTTTGAACACAAATATCATGTCAAAGTTCTTCAAATGAAACTGGACACGTTCAAAGTGGACCAACTCTATGTCTTCCAGGGTAATAACAAATGGAGGCTGTAAAACAATGACCTTTTAAAGACGAAAGAAGAAGTTTCTATTATAACATGTTCATTAAGTTGTTAAGGTATTTTTGAGACCTAATATTTTGAATCCATCCCTTTTTATATAGTTTGAAGTTTTTAATTTACGTTTTTTAAATGCAATTTTAATAACTTAATGGGGGACCAACATTTTCATAGTTACACTATGAGAAATTAATAGAAATGATTTTTCAATTGAGACCTTTTGAAATGCACCACATTTTTATGGAAGGAAAAATTTACAATATACCAACAAACTAGAACTAAAGATATTGTATGCCTTAGTAAGTAAATAAAAAAAAACACAATTAATCTTTTTGTTCTATTAATGACTCACTGGCAATTTAAATAAGTTTATTCAGTAAAGTGGTTATGTTCTTATTATTTAAGTTATTGATTAATCACTTATTTCCCCAACTATGCTGCAACGAAAAGAAATGTTTTGTGACCAATAAGTGTGACTACTACCTACTTACCCACTCAGTGAGGTTGACAAGACAGCCGCTCGTAGGTTGTAGCAGTACAGTGGAGCGGAACGGAGCCCCGGGGAAACCCAAGTCTCTGAACGGAGTGTCAAACTCTATCTCCTGCTTGGTCATAGTCTCCACCTGTCGACCAAGAATATTATGTAAGGTACAAGTCATTGACACAGCTTACAACCAATTGAAACTTGTAGTATTTTGCGTCCCATCTTCACATTTTAGCACCCTACACATTACTTTAGGCTGAACCTGGTCGCACCATTAGCAATTACGATTGGCAGGATTTGAATTCATCCAGGACCTCGGGAACTGATGTCCCACCCTCTGCCACTGGTCCAGCTTGCTCCCTGTCACATGAACTTGTTGGGTGAGTCAATAGCCAATTCGATAGTGCGAAGGACTACTTCACCATGACAGCAAAAGTAGCTTTCTTGGATTTGGGTACTATATATAAGTAGCCGGCCACCAACCTCTTTGAAACCCACCAACAAGTCAAACCCAACAAAAAACTTCATATTTTTTGTCAAGAACAAATCCATATATGCTACAATTCCAATTTACCAGGGTTTTTAATTGTTTACAGCCTTTAAAATTAAACAAAGAGCCAGTGTAGGCTATAAGACTTGCCTTTTCCGTGAAACTCTTGAAGGCTTGTTTCAGTTTCTGCCTTAGTTCTCGCTCGCTCTGCTCTGCGGCCAGGTCGTCTCTGTCGTGCATGTGCTGATGTTTACCCAAGTCCGTGGTGATCTCTCCCACCTCCGTGTAGAACTGGACGTCCACATGCTTTTTCTTGCCAAACATAATCGCGTGCTGTAAATTATTACAATTAATCTTTGGCATTGTGAACATTTACAACTCATACCTAAATTTCTAGATACCAAGATACCACTTAAATTTAAGCTTGACAACAGACGCAGATTGCAAGGCGGACACGACAAAACTCACTTTTCCGTTGTGTCCGCCGTGCAATCTGTGTTGGTTAAGGTGTGTCTCTATTAAATTTGGCCGACCTACCTAAATATTGTTATGTTAAATTGTAAACTTTATGTGTCAACATGTGTTTACATATCAACGAAGACTTTTGTAGGATTCATTGACCAACCAATTTGATGTGGGTTTGAAAATGGGTCCTTGTACCCGAAACTAGTCACCCCACTCTAATTAAAAGTTGGAAGATGGACAAAAAAGTATGTAAGCCTATCATATTATTTGTAAAACTTCACTGATAACATGTAGGGTACTGACAATAATTGGTAGTGGAAAAGCAACATGTAGGAATGAACAGTATTAAAGATGTCCAAGGAATAGGTCGATAGCGGGAGTCAAACTCCACTAACAATCCTGCTTTTTGTAGCTTGTAAAATTGCTAGGGGTGTGCGAGTACTCGAATCTTCGAGCTTTTTGGTCGAGCTTTTCATTATTCGGCTCGGCTCGAGGCATTTTGAAAAAGCTCGAAGTTCGAGCCGAGCTTTTAATACTAAGTCAAAACACTTAATTTGGGTCATAATTGAAAACAATGTTATCACAATTCTACGTTGTTAATGCATTCGAGGTTTGATAAGCACGAACCTCAGCTCAGTCAAGACGCAATGATTATCGATCGTAATTTTGAGGAGATAGGAAAGAGACAAACGACCACCTATCGCGTTGTCTTTCTAACAGCTATTCGTATCGTAATATACAACGCAGTGCGAGTGCGTGATTGGCTTGTCGCTATGACGACACACGGTTGCCGTGACAACCTACAGTGCGCACTGAGCACTGCGCCTTGTGTGGGAGGGGAGATTATATCAACAAACAATTTCAGGAATTCTATTTTGGGACGGATGAAAGATAAGGAAGAAACAAAAAGTGGTCACGTGTACAAATGTAGTGGGTGACACAATAAGGCTGTAAACGAGTATCGGCATGTCGTTCCTTGTTTGTTTACTTTTTCAGATTCCTTATCAAACACCCCTATCTGCTATCTCTCTTTCTCTCTCTCTCTCTCTCTCTCTAACAAAGTACTGATTAAACAGATTGTGGTTGAATACTTTTCTACTTATAAGTTTCCCTGCAGTTATTTTAGTTCAGTCAATCCTATAAACTTTCTAATGTTTATCAAAATAATTAATTATCTGTTTTGTATTTTATTTCCTTTAAACCAACCCCTATTTACCATATGTATTTTATAGAATAAAATGTTTGTTTATAAAGTTTGACTGGCCACACAATTTTGTACCTTTTTTATTTTGTATAAAGTAACAGTTACCTTGATGATTATATGTATCAATTCAATAAGTGGTGCGTGCTGTAGTGAATGTTTTTTATCATCAAAATAAGTAATGAATTATTAATTTTTGATAATAATACATGGGTCATTGAATACCATAATGTGATGTAGTTCCCTATTTGTAACTTGCAAATAATAATAATTGATAGTTAATTCTGGGAAATGAAAAATAGTGATCGCATTCATAAACCTGTTGTCAAAACAGGAACACGGGTGTAAGGGTTTATTGTTTCATAGGGGTACACAAAGGACGTGGGTGTTTCAAGGACAAAGTGTTGGGCCTCGCGGTTTAGGGGGGAGGGGTGGTGGTGAGACTGCAAGAAGGGGAGGAAACTGGTTTTGGCTATTTATTGATTAGTTCGCCGACCCTTCTAGATAACAAAATTGAGTGAAAGTGTTAATTCATAGTGTTTTTTTTTTATTTCTTGTTTACTTTGTGTGTTATTCTATTAGTTTTAGTGTTTTGGTCTATTTCCTCCATATGTCAATTATATCTTTTTTAATATATAAGTTTACTTTTTACTTGTCTCTCCACCTTTTTGGATCCAAACCAACTATGATCTTTTTTGATTAATATGATTGATAAAACTAAAATATTTTGTGCATGGAAATCAACAAGAATAATCACGTGTTTTTAAATTTATTTTTATTTATTTATACAAAATAGAATTAAATATTCATAGCAGTTACAATAGCCTATACATAATAATGTAATCGACTTGCTAGTTGTTTTGTCGTCATTCAAGGTCACGTTGCTGTTCTGTTATGAAAGACAATCTGATTGTCTCAGTCTGCACTGCATATCTCGTCAGGCCTTCAATTATCCTTTTATTTCTTGCATCTTAATTTAGTTCAGTTCAGTTCATATCGTGATTATCTACTATTTGATGTCTTGACAATTCTCAATGTTTTTAAACATATTAAAATAACATTGTGTTTATTTAAAAACTGACTGAACATTATTATTATGCACTTTTTTAAGAAAAAAAGTTTAATAATTTAGATAAGGTGACGCTAGAAAAAGCTCGGCTCGAAAAAGCTCGAGCTCGAAAATCTTTGGAAAAGCTCGGCTCGGCTCGGCTCGAGGTTGAAAATCACTAACACCCCTAAAAATTGCCTTGTGTATTCGAGCCCTTAGGGTAAAAACACAGTGGAGCCTGGCAGGTCGCATACTCGCATATACGCTGGTCCCCGCATTACGGCTGGTTACCTGGAGGTTAGCTGGTTAGCGCTGGTTAGCTGGCGTGGTTAGCTGGGACAAACACACAGTGGCGCTCAGTACAGTCGCTTGTCAGCCGCCGATAATAATATCATCACTTATAATATTAGTATGATAGAATAAACTTATGTTTGAATCATAGTTCATTTGCTATTTCATTCAACAGATCATTGAGTACGTGACAGTTGTGGTGGTCCGGATGGGCTTGGTTCCACAAAGGCACACGGATAAAACCTCTGATATTAATTTGTCTACGTCCATTATAGTATTTCATGCAAACAAAAAAAAACCAATTAAATAAACTGAAATAAACAACACTCCGTATACAAAGAATGCGCAGTGAAAGAGTCCGCGTTGAACTTGCTGTGAACTTGCCCCTGTCGAACCTTCCCCGCTTGCAGCTCCCAAACAATCGACTTGGCAATTCTTCTAGCTTGCCGCCTAGCTTACTGCTACCGTGTCGGCTACCTGCTAGGCGCGACTGTGTGCTTGCCCATAACAACGCGTGCTTTAATTCTAGATCACAGTAAGCGAGTAAGCCACCAGCCAGGCTACCAGCAACCTGCCCTGCTCCACTGTGTTTTTACCCTTAGTAAGGTAGGGTCAGTCCATGTCAAATCAACACAGTTTTTATTAAGTTTTTACCTCACCACCTCAGATTTGGTTCAAATTTGGCACACTTGTAGCCTTTGTAGAAACTAAGAAAAATACAAAATTTCATTGAAAAATACTCATTCGTTTAGGATTTATAGCTACTTAAAGTTCCCAAAAAACGCCAAAAAAAGCTCGGCCGACTATATTTTAAACTGTCATTTCAGCTCTCCTAGTTGACTTAGAGAGATGGGAGTGATGTCATTGTGTTGCATTTGTTGTGCTCTTTCATTTGATATACAACACAATATATGTTAAGATGAAAATATTTTTTTCAAATTCAAAATCAAATTTTAAATTTCAATTTTTGAAAAATGCGTACTTTTGAAAATTTTCAAAAAAAAATATGTTTTTCACTATCTTATTAATAGAGGATTCTCAACGTTTGATAATGGGATTCCAATGGGTTCACTTACATTTAAATATTATAGTGAGCACTGTTTTGACTAAATGCGCAAACTTTAAGGTTTTATTCAAAATATTCTTAGTATTTTCATAAAACTAATGGGAGAGACATTAAAAGCATTTTTAATATGCTTTTAATAAGCTGCCTTATAAATAAAAATTATAACATTAAACTTAGGATAAGAATATTTAATTAAGTTGGTCCATAAATTATTTTATTGTGTTAATAAGTTACCTAAAGTTTTTTATTTACCTATCAACTAAATTGAATTAAATTTATTAAGGACCTAGAAGGTTTGAAAAATAACAACAAAACATATTATAGTGTTGAATAATGTTACTTGCCTTTAATAAAAAAATTTCTGTAGATAAACCTTGTTTACGTGAGCTAGACAAATAAAACTTATTTGTCTAACTGCTTTAGTGCTTCATTTGATTTTGCAGTGTCCTACTCTGAAAGTTTGTATATTCTTCCTGTGGGTGTAGTAGGGTCAACTGCACACAAAATTTCATTTAAAGATGTCCACAAAATGTCAGGTTTTCCACTTGGTTATGAAAAAGATGGGGAAGGACCAGCTGGATGCAGAAATGTGACTTTTACTTCGTCATCACTTTCATTTTTATCTAGCACATAAGCTAGCCACCACTTACTGTCATATTTGACAGTTACGTAACCGTTAACATCTGCCATTGACATTTTCCCAATTAGTTTTGAGGTGCTCACTGTGCTGTAATTTGTGTCATAAGAAAAAACTTTAACTTTTATTTCGGTCGAGTTGTCTTTGATTGGCAAATAAGCATGGAACTGCTGAGTTCCTTTTATGGTTTGTGCTTTCTCAAACCGTGTACTTAAAAACTTTTCAGTATCTATATATTGTTCTTGTTTCACAAACTCAAAGTTAACAGTTTTAATATTTTGAATCGACCAATCAAAAAGTTGTTGAGGTGTTAGTATCTGATTTTCATAAGGTCTCTGAAGGCTTGCCCTTGTAGCCAACCTTTTGACTGTACCACCCACACCATCGCATGCTCCTTTACCATGAGCTGTAGCCGAAAAGTGCCACTCAGCCTCTATTCCAAAATCTTGGGAATGAAAACACAGATTAGAAAAATTCTTTTTATTCTTGTATTGAGCTGCACTTCCGTCGGAAAAGTAATACATTTTCTCAATATCAAACTGAAAGTAACTTTTCAAAAACTGAATAAGCTTTCTTTGAAAGCAGTAGACGGCTGTTGTATTGTGTTCCAGACATTCAGAGATAATAACATAGCTGACATGTTTTACCTTATCATCTTGTTTGTAATAAATTACAAAAGGGTGAATTGTTACATAGTCACTTGACCAGTGGTAGCTTTGGGCTTCATCCTGAACTACAAAAGCATAGTGTTCTGATAAATCGAGTGTGACTAAACACTCATTTTCTTTCAATGTTTCTTTTACTTTGTTCATGAAAGAGCTTTGTTGTTTAGCTATAAAATCATGGCGAACTAACTGACCAAGTTTGTCACATAACATCTCAAGGAACTCAGTTGAGCTTTTTTGAATGATCTCAAGATTACACCGGTCCACTGCAACCCATTGCCAAAAAGATATATTTTCAATCATATTTTCCTCGAAAACATTTTCTAATGTATCTGTCATTGTATTGGTTCCTGGGCAAGAACTGCAATTACCCATAATACAATCAATAGAAGGAGGGTTGCATAAAATATGAGCGAGAAATGTTTGTAAGTTGCAAATTCTCCATTGGTCAATGTTCCTAAACAGGCATTCTCAATCATTAGTTTCACGTTTTGGTGGATTGTACAAACACAAACTGAGTGTGTACCACTTTTTCCTACCAAAATACACTGTTTCGGCCTCAACTCCGCAAACTTTGAAACTTTATTGATCACAACCATGTGCACTGTAAGACTCTTCCAGGACAACTAGATTGTTTAGTCAAGAGACAAACACAGACAAGATGTTTACCACTGCATGTCACAACATGGAACTGTGAGTCACTGATGGGATGGCATTCTAATCTGAGTAGACTCTTCCAGTTGTGACATGACAATGTTCATGCCTTCATTTGAAACAGGAACACCTAAATTCACTTAAATAATTGTTTGTATCCTGTAGCGTGTATTTAAAAAAAGACAATCTCAAACTATGGGAATTTTAATGAATTAAATTAAATAATTGTAGACCAACTTAATTAAATACTCTTATCCTAAGTTTAATGTTATAATTTTTATTTATAAGGCAGCTTATTAAAAGCATATAAAAATGCTTTTAATGTCTCCCCCATTAGTTTTATGAAAATACTAAGAATATTTTGAATAAAACCTTAAAGTTTGCGCATTTAGTCAAAACAGTGCTCACTATAATATTTAAATGTAAGTGAACCCATTGGAATCCCATTATCAAACTTTGAGAATCCTCTATTAATAAGATAGTGAAATACCCCCGCCGCAGCAAACCTGCCGACTAAGCGAATTTCCATTTGTCTGAATTGATTTTCAGTTAAATATATTTTAATAACATTAGGTTTAACGAGTACCTAGGTTTGCTGCTACAAGGAAACTAATAAAGTGTGTTTTTGAGTAAAATATTAATAGCTTAGTACAAAATAAATAAATTTGCCAAGTTTGATCATAATATATCCATAAACAAGCAAACTACAACATTTGACAATATTCTCCATAAGAATAACATGGGAATTTTAAATTTACAATTTTTTTAATTTTCTCCGTTACTAATAATCGAACAAAAATACTTTCATATACTAAATTATTTGTTTTTTTAAGCTCTTTAAAAAGGTCTAAAGAGAAATTGGGAAATTTTGTGTTTTGAGGGTCAAAAGTGAGAAAAACCAATTTTTACCCCATAAAACCCCCCGTAAAGCCCCGTTCCCATGGTCCGATCATGCTGGTTCGCGAACTCATTCAAGTTTATCCCGCTGTACACCTTTAAACCAAATTTAATCAAAATCGGACAAAAATTACTCAAGTTATCGCGTTCACGGACGTATATATATAAATTTATTAAAATATAACATATATAAAAATTTGAACGAATAGTGTTTTTGGCCTCTGGGGACATCAAAATGAAAAAGTAAATCGGTCCCGGGTCTAGGTCTTACCGTGCCACCTACGGTAATAGCTACTTCCCTAAAGGGAAATTCGCTAAAACATATTTTTTTTTGAAAATTTTCAAAAGTACGCATTTTTCAAAAATTGAAATTGAAAATTTGATTTTGAATTTGAAAAAAATATTTTCATCTTAACATATATTGTGTTGTATATCAAATGAAAGAGCACAACAAATGCAACACAATGACACCACTCCCATCTCTCTAAGTCAACTAGGAGAGCTGAAATGACAGTTAAAAATATAGTCGGCCGAGCTTTTTTTGGCGTTTTTTGGGAACTTTAGGTAGCTATAAATCCTAAACGAATGAGTATTTTTCAATAAAATTTTGTATTTTTCTTAGTTTCTACAAAGGCTACAAGTATGCCAAATTTCAACCAAATCTGAGATTATGAAGAAAATCCTTGTGTTGATTTGGCATGGACTGACCCGGTAACATTCTGTTGGCAGTTTCACCACATGTTAAATATAACACTTATAAAGCTTAGCCCTAATACAAATTGTGTTTGGTTCTGCTAGATTTTCATGCAAAGAAAGCTTGACATTTTTGTAGGCCCTATGATGAAATATTTTCACACCTTACACTACTACTTCTGTACTACATAACTTGAAACCTTGATTTAAATCAATAATAGACAAAATTTGATCGAAATAGTAAGACTTGCAGACTGAAATTTACCTTCAGATGGAAATGAAGTAGAATGATCATCTCGGAATCGCAAGGTTGGAAGAATGCGTTTTTTATATTGTTATACAATATGTCCACTTTATCACCTCTCACAGAAGTGTAGCGGAAACCATTGCTGTGCGCTTCTAGTGACCCTGTTATAACATTAAATGCACTTATATTAACTATCTTATTTCACAGTATTAACCTGCAAATTTCAACGAGCGATACTTGTAGTACCTGCAGAAACCTGCAGAATAAGCGGATTATCATTTGTCTGATTTGGTTTTGCTTAAATATTTTTTTTTACATTTAAAACTTATTCCTTGTAAAATCATAGAGTAATAGCTCCTTCCCTATTAAGAGAAATTTGCCAAAACAAAACCAAAGCAAGCTTCTGCTAAAGATATTTGAGCTGGAAAAAAACAGAAAACTCTAGAACACATAAGGCATAAAGTTTAATCTTAAACTAGTAGAACTAATGTCAATAAATGTATGAAATAAATTAATAATATGACGACTGACGATGGAGCTACCTGTCATTCGCTTGGCGACAATGTTGGGTCGGATGTACAGATCCTTCAACTTGGGGTTGCTCTTGTTGCTAGAGATGACCAGAGTATCTTGCTGTACCAAGTCTTCTTTCTCTTTCTCCTCGGCTTCACGAGACTTGAACTTCTTCTGAACCTCCTTGATCAGTCTGAAGGCTGTGTTTAGGTTTGACGAGGCAGCAGCAATCTCACCGGGCTCCTTGGTGTTCGAGCTGCGATACGTCCTACAAACAAACAACATGCGACAATCGTTACAATATTGAATGTCTTTTGACAAAATCTTAAAATGACCATTAAACATGCAGCATACACACAATAGTGCATTGGCAATACAGTGACCAGTAATCTGTGTTTAGTAAAATGCAGGTTTATTGAGATACTATTTCAATTATTTAATTAGAGTTGCCAAAGTAAATTTGAGACTGCTAACTAGGGGTGTGCGAGTACTCGAACCTTCGAGCTTTTTGGTCGAGCTTTTCATTATTCGGCTCGGCTCGAGGCATTTTGAAAAAGCTCGAAGTTCGAGCCGAGCTTTTAATACTAAGTCAAACCTAAAAAAAAAACACTTAATTTGGGTCGTAATTGGAAACAATGTTATCACAATTCTACGTTGTTCAAGCATTCGAGGTTTGATAAGCACGACCCTCAGCTCAGTCAAGACGCAATGATTATCGATCGTAATTTTGAGGAGATAGTAAAGAGACAAACTACCACCTATCGCGTTGTCTTTCTAACACAGCTATTCGTATCGTAATATACAACGCAGTGCGAGTGCGTGATTGGCTCGTTGCTATGACGACACACGGTTGCCGTGACAACCTGCAGTGCGCACTGAGCACTGCGCCTTGTGTGGGAGGGGAGATTATACCAACAAACAATTTCAGGAATTCTATTTTGGGACGGATGAAAGATAAGGAAGAAACAAAAAGTGGTCACGTGTGCAAATATAGTGGGCGACACAATAAGGCTGTAAACAAGTATCAATCGTCGTGTCGTGTCGTTGTTCCTTGTTTGTTTACTTTTTCAGATTCCTTATCAAACGCCCCTATCTCTGCTATCTCTCTTTCTCTCTCCGCTCTCTCTAACAATGTACTGATTAAACAGATTGTGGTTGAGGACTGTTCTACTTATAAGTTTCCCTGCCGTTATTTTAGTTCAATCAATCCCATAACCTTTCTAATGTTTATCAAAATAATTAATTATCTGTTTTGTATTTTATTTCCTTTAAACCAACCCCCATTTACCATCTGTATTTTATAGAATAAAATGTTTGTTTATAAAGTTTGACTGGCCACACAATTTTGTACCTATTTTATTTTGTATAAAGTAACAGTTACTTTGATGATTATTTAAATATCAATAAGTGGTGCGTGCTGTAATGAATGCTTTTTATTATCAAAATAAGTAATGGATTATTAATTTTTGATAATACATGGGTCATTGAATACCATAATGTGATGTAGTTTCCTATTTGTAACTTGCAAATAATAATAATTGATAGTTAATCCTGGAAAATGAAAAATAGTGAATGCATTCATAACCCTGTCTGTTGTCAAAACAGCAACGCGGGTGTAAGGGTTTATTGTTTCAGAGGCTAGGGTGTTTCAAGGACAAAGTGCTGGGCCTCCCGGCTCAGGGGGGAGGGGTGGTGGTGAGACTGAGAGAGAAATGGGGGAGGAAACTGGTTTTGGCTATTTATTGATTAGTTCACCGACCCTTCTAGATAACAGAATTTAGTGACAGTGTTAAATCATCGTGTTCATTATTTCATTTCTTGTTTACTTTGTGTGTTATTCTATTAATTTTAGTGTTTTAGTCTATTTCCTCTATATGTCAATTATATATTTTTTAATATATAATTTTACTTTTTACTTTGTCTCTTCACCTTTTTGGATCCAAACCAATCATGTTCTTTTTTGATTAATACGATTCATAAAACAAAAATATTTTGTGCATGGAAAACAACAAGAATAATCACGTGTGTTTTTATATTTATTTATTTATACAAAATGGAATAAAATATTCATAGTAGTTACAATATACATATTTAATCGACTTGCTAGTTGTTTTGTTGTCATTCAAGATAGCGCTGTTCTGTTATGAAAGACAATCTGATTGGCTCAGTCTGCACTGCATATCTCGTCAGGCCTTCAATCATATCCTTTTATTTCTTGCATCTTAATTTAGTTCAGTTCAGTTCTTATCGTGATTATCTACTATTTGATGTCTTGACAATTCTCAATGTTTTAGACATATTAAAATAATATTGTGTTTATTTAAAAATTGACTGAACATTATTATTATTATGCACTTTTTGAATAAAAATGTTTAATAATTTATTTTTTTGATAATGTTAAGAATTCAGAATTATGTTTGAAATTCCAGATAGGGTTAGTTGCAAAACATTTTTTGCTGAAAATAAAATCATGACACTCTCTAATATTTTCATTTTTTACAATTTAGTTTCCGTTAAAGAGAATCTGAATAAATTTGTTCCTTGCAACTCAATCCATCACCAGACAATCAAAAGATTTATATATTCCTCAGGCCAGGCTATCAAAATTAATCAAAAGTTATAAATATTTGCAAATAAAACTATTTAATAAACTTCCAATACATTTTAGAAATCAGGAAAGTATTAATTTGTATAGGTCAAAATTATCAGATTGGCTTACAAGTCGTGCTTTTTATTCAGTTGATGAGTTTTTGCAGAATGAAGATTTTTTAACGCTTAAATGTGAGCCAAGCTGTCTTGATGATTCTTTGTTCTTGTTATGGTCTTTTCCCTGTTAATTTTAAAGTTTTTATTATTACTGATGCTTTATCCTTTTAAGATTCTTTTAACTTTATTTTAACATTTTCTGTAGAATATTTAATATTTTATTTAACACATGTAACAAAACATGTTGACCTTGTCTATTGTAATGTTTATATTACCAAACGACAATAAAGATTTATTATTATTATTATTATTATTATTATAAGGTGACGCTAGGAAAAGCTCGGCTCGAAAAAGCTCAAGCTCGAAAATATTTTAAAAAGCTCGGCCCGGCTCGGCTCGAGGTTGAAAATCACTATTCGCACACCCCTAGTGCTTTGACAAGTATACTCGGCAGCACCAGCGATGACACGATTACTCGTCACACGCATTGAATGTGTTAAGTCCTCTTGTAAGTAATGAGGTAGGCCTACTGCAGTTTGTAAACTTGTGGATAAAGTTCTACTACTCACTGTTATTGATAAATAAAACACCATGCCATGATAAATTTTCTTGCCATTGAATAAATTACCCATATTTAACCCTTTGAAATACCCTCAACATTAACTTACCCTCAACTTGGCGTCGCTATTACAGACTTACCTTTAAACCAACCAACTGAAATGACAACTAATTGTAAACTTAGCATCTTTTGTTTTAGGTCATATCAACTATCAAAATAACAACCAGTACGAGAGGAAATAGAATTTTAGACTATAACACATTCTGTGGCTCGTTTAACAGAGTATTTTAAAGTAAAAGATTGGCTACAGTTGGTCCAAAGGGAGTCTAATTCAGTTATAAAAACTAAATATCTTGGATTCTTAATTATTAATAATATTATCACATGGTTAAATTTCCCTTACTTTCCAATTTTGTTGAGTTGCTGGGCTCCCCAACAAATCGTTCTACAGCCGAAGAGAGGCCGAGGATTGCAGATGTAGCATTTCCAATCATCGTTTTCCAACTCGGCAAGAACTGACGCCTTTAAATTTTGTTTCGTGCATTTCTGAAACAGAATTTCTCTTTGAGTTCTCAAATTGACAAATCAGTTGAGTTTAAAGTTGAATTCCCAAATTCGAGGCTTTAAAATGTCATTGAAATGTCAATATTTGTTATTAAATATGCAGTAAATAGATTACGGTATGTATGCACTGAAACACAGACAAGAAACAGACATATAAACAGTCTTTAGATTTTACATCATGCCTATATCACTATCATTCTATGGTAATAGGTAATCTGAAGAAACTTAACAGAATAAAATCAGAAGTAAAGTAACAAGCCTAGGATGCTAGGCTCTAGCCTGAAATTGTTTTTGACATTACTTCAGGCTAGGCTAGAGGGTCACTGTAGGGAGTAGCTCGCTCCATGGGTTAGTAGAGTATCTAATTCTTAGATAGTTACCTGGCAGAAACCGCAGTTGCACTTTGAACACAAATAGAGAGTGCCACCTTGACCACACCATCTGCAATACTTGTCATCTCCGTCCTCATCAGCGGAGAAACAACCATCACCGTAGAAATTGTAACAAGCCT
Organism: Macrosteles quadrilineatus; assembly: GCF_028750875.1. NCBI lineage: Eukaryota > Metazoa > Arthropoda > Insecta > Hemiptera > Cicadellidae > Macrosteles > Macrosteles quadrilineatus. Next base: position 186,988,980 of record NW_026542594.1, read on the forward strand.
GAAACAGTTGTTCTATCTGACTAAAGCTGTGTTTAGGTACTGACTGAACACTTTTTAACATGCAATTTCATGATTACCTTAACAAATCAATGTGATCTATAGTTTGTGTCTTGAACAATTAATTTTTCACTGAATTTCTTTTTCACTCACTAAAAAATTAAGTACAGTAACACAACTATAAAATGAAATTACAACATTTATTTTGTTTTATTTTTTGAGTTCATATTAACTTTAGGCACAGAAAACATATTACTATAACCCAGAATGCCAACCGCATGGTAAAAAGCATTAAGTGTTTTGAGAGAGCTTTGCCTGTCAATCGTAGGCAGCGCCACCAGCGTTGCCATGCACTAAGCATAGCAACGCTGGTGGCGCTGCCTACGATTGACAGGCAAAGCTCTCTCAAAACACTTAATGCTTTTTACCATGCGGTTGGCATTCTGGGTTATAGTAGTATGTTTTCTGTGCTTTAGGCTACAATATTAAAATCGAATAACTATGTGAATAGGACATAATACGACGAGAGGATTGAAAATTGAAACAGATTAACTGACTGTTAAAGCTGCGAGTTGAATTAACTTTATATACCGGTACCTATATTATAATTGCTCAAATAAAACACGCTTTCAAATATAGCCCTACTCTTTAATTCTTTAGGCCTACCCAACCAAACACAAGATTAAACAAGTTCAGTCAAATAATTGACAGCTATGAATTTGAATTTACTTCAGCATGTGTATGCAATTAGGGTAATAGGTTCAAATTATTTAATTAAGAAAAAACTTAAAATTGCTTACAGCAGAAGCTGATATTGGCTCCTGAATTGAGGTATAAACAATGTACAACAGCCAAATCAACCTAAATGCACTCCCTGAAGTGTAGCATTTATAAAAAATTTATGGAATGGAAGATTTGGAGGATAAGTGGGGGGGAAATAGTATCCCAACAATTTACCAAAAATGTCAAATAAAACCTAACCAAAGAAAAGTTCCTCCAAAACCTCAATATACACCAGTTTTATACAATAACACACCCCAGGAAAATTGAGTTCAGTAATAAAATCGTGCAACACCAATAACAGTAAGCCTACTCACAACAAGAATATCTGCTCAACATATAATTTACTGCGGTCTAAAAAATAACCAAAACCACACACAGATATTATGAACACTGTACTGTGCCTTCTTTGGTTTACGGATTGCGATTCAGTGACAACAAAACAAAACATTTCTCGTCCAACGAACACACTTTCCTACATCTTTCATTAATTCCTGTTCCTGTTTGCCACAAGGAATGATAAAGAGACCTAATGCAGGGTGTATACTATTTTATTAAAGTGAAATTCCAGGTTTTTTCCAGGTTTTTTCCTGGTTTTTCGAAGTTTTTCCAGGTTCCCGCGTATTTGTTTGGTTCCACTTAAACTATAATCAATTTAAGACTTGCAGCTTAAGTATACAATATAAACTTACATCAAATTTGTTTCAAAGTCCAGTGAGCTAGTGTTGAAAAAGTAATAATCCTTATTATAGTAATCATTTTCATTATCATAATTACTTAAGGCCACGGAAACATCTTCTATCTCGATAGCAGCAAAATCCTGAATATTATCTTCATTTTTTATGAACACATTATCAACGGCGGCAAAATCCTGAATATTTCCTGTGGTCATGTGGTCGCTTCCCAGTGACGTAAACGTCATCACAGTCTTACGTTATCATAAAAAAATCCTGGACATCACCCGCAGTATGTATACATTATCGCCGTCTCTCGCGATCACGGAAACGTAATCATCGTCATCCACGATCGCGGCAAAATCAAGAAAATCTTCCTCGGCCGTGTGGACATCATCATTGACTCCCGCGGTCACGTAAACGTCATCGTCATCGACCGCGATCACGGAAAAAAAACGAAAATGTTCCGAGGCCATGTAGACACCATCATTGACTCCCGCGGTCACGGGAACGTCATCGTTGTCGTCCACGATCTCGGCCAAATCATGAATATTTCCCGCGGCAGTGTAAACATCATCGTTGATATCGCGGTCACGTAAACGTCATCGTCGTCGTCCGCGATCGCGGCTAAATAATAAACATCTGCGGCCGTGTAGACATAATCATAGCCTCCCGCAGTCACGGAAACGTCATATTCATCGTCGTCCGCAATCTCGGCAAAATCATGAATATTTCCTGCGGCCGTGTAGACATCATCATCGTCTCCCGCGTTCACGGAAACGTCATCGTCGACGTCCACGATCTCGGCAAAATAATGAATATTTCCCGTGGCAGTGTAAACCTCATTGTTGATCTCGCGGTCACGGAAACATCATCGTCGTTTCCCGCGGTCACGGAAACGTCATCGTCGTCGACCGCAATCACGGCAAAATCATGAGCATATCACGCGGCCGTGTAGAAATCATCATCGTCGTCTTTCGCGGTCACGGCAAATCACGAAAATCTTCGCGGCCGTGTAGACATCATCATTGCCTCCCGCAGTTATGGAAACGTCATCGCCGTCGTCCACGATCTCGGCAAAATCATAGCGGCCGTGTAGACATAATCATCGTCGTCTCCCGCGGTCACGGAAACGTCATTGTCGTCGTCCACGATCTCGGCAAAATCATAGCGGCCGTGTAGACATAATCATCGTCGTCTCCCGCGGTCACGGAAACGTCATTGTCGTCGTCCGCGATCTCGGCAAAATCATGAATATTTCCCGCGGCAGTGTATACATCATTGTTGATACCGCGGTCACGTAAACGTCATCGTCGTCTCCCGCAGTCACGGAAACGTCATCGTCGTCTCCCGCGGTCACGGAAACGTCATCGTCGTCTCCCGCAGTCACGGAAACGTCATCGTCGTCTCCCGCGGTCACGGAAACGTCATCGTCGTCTCCCGCGGTCACGGAAACGTCATCATCGTCGGCCGCTATCGAGGCAAAATCATGAGCATTTCACGCGGCCGTGTAGAAATCATCATCGTCATCTTTCGCGGTCACGGCAAATCATGAAAATCTTCCACGGCCGTGTAGACATCATCATTGACTCCAGCGGTTAGGGAAACGTAATCGTCGAAGTACCCGATCGCGGTAAAATCATGAATATTTACCGCAGCCATGTAAACATCATCGTCGTCTCCCGCGGTCACGGAAACGTCATCGTTGTCGTCCGCAATCGCGGCAAATCATGAACATTTCCCGCGGACGTGTAGATGTCATTGTCATATCCCGCGATCACGGAAACGTCATCGTCGTCTCCCACGGTCACGGAAACGTCATCGTCGTCTCCCGCGGTCACGGAAACGTCATCGTCGTCTCCTGCGGTCACGGAAACGTCATCGTTGTCGTCCGCAATCGCGGCAAATCATGAACATTTTCCGCGGACGTGTAGATGTCATTGTCGTATCCCGCGATCACTGAAACGTCATCGTCGTCTCCCGCGGTCACGAAAACGTCATCGTCGTCGCCCGCAATCGCGGCAAGACGTATTTTACGACTACAATCTTCTACCGGGGCTAAAATAAAAATCCCGGAATTGGTCCAAAAATCCCGGCTTTTTCCCGGTTTTTTCCAGGTCCCTTCAAATTCAAGGTTATTTCCCGGTTCTCCCGGTTTTCCCGAAAATCTTCCACGGCCGTGTAGACATCATCATTGACTCCAGCGTAATGGGACTTTAGCACACATTCGGTAAAACAAACACAGGCACCACAATTCTCACACTCGAGTGTGAGAATTGTGGTGCCTGTGTTTGTTGCGCGACGCATGCGCTGCGTCCACAATTATTGCGCGACCGATCATGTCCAAGAAGGAAAAGGTTCTAGACAAAGAGACCTTGAAAGCATCCAACAAGAAGTCGAATTACAAAAAAGAAAACCCCTGGAATACCCCTTAATTACCCCAAACACCCACTGTCTATCCCACCATTTCCCGATTTTTAATAGTAATGTATTGTGCTTTAGTTTTCACCATGTAGCTTTTCAAGGAACTGTTCAACATTGAGCAGAAATAGTGTATTGATAATAAAATGAAACTATTCTAATTTCTAAGCGAACCAAACCTAACCAAACTTGCTGTATTATTTCAAAAATCGATCTGATAAAAATGAAACTGTCCTACACCAACCAAACCTAACCTAATGCCATAATATTTTCAAATTCCATTACATTATATGAGGTTACAATTTTTAAAATGCTTGTATTTTTTAATTGCCTTGTTTTTAACAGAATATTTCAATGGCTGGAGAATTGTATGAGTGTAACATAAACAAAAAGCCCAGTTAACTATAACCCACACTAACCTTCCTAATCTAAAACCCTATCTAACTTCAAAAAAACACTTTCATATGGTCACTTTTAGCATTTTACTTCTGGGTATAATCACCATAAATACCCAGGTCTGAGAATAAAGCATAATGAGCATAAATACCCTGGTCGCATGGTTGCACTGGTATTTGATATGCAGCTACTTATGATTTTGTAATTTCTATGATAGATAGATGAATTTATTTTATTGAAAGTGAAGAAAAATAATTTGCAAAGTAATAATTATTATTTAGAAAGACAGGAAAATTTAACCTAGTAGTGGCCAATGTGTAAACAACTTAAGAAAATAATTAAAATTTAATCTGTAAGATGGTAGGATTTAATAATATTTGTTGTCTAGGTCTTTTGTTGGTATCAATGGTATCGAAATAAAAAAAAAAACTAATTTCATAAACTTGTGATACAAAACATTTGAATCTATAGCACAATAAATCTTTCAAAATTATATTAAGTTAGACAAAATAACAGGAGATACATATTTTAGTAGGTTTATCCAAATATATTGTTGTTTCCAACTAAAAGGTAACACAAAAAAGTTTAATTACTTTTAGTATTCTGCCTATGTCAATCAGGCCTTAGGTCTGTCTAGCCTTCCAATCCATTTATACAATACAAATTTTAACTAGCCTATCATAATTTAATAACAGTAGAAGTAGGTTTAGGTTCACTATTTCTCTGACGAGGTGTTAAAAAGTCATAGTATACTAAAAAATATACTATTTTTTAGTAAGTTATATTTAACTGATGTTACTCGATTTAAGACACGAAACCCCATGCTTATTTAGAAACTTTATGTATTATTTTAAAAAGTGCTAAATCATTAAATAAAAGGTACTGTACTAGCAAAGCGTCAAGTTACTGTAAAAGGTGTAGGACTGTCCTAATTTATCATGTAATGATAACAATGACATAATTAGGGGTATGTATAAATGAATTTCAATCGATTTCATAAATACCCAATATACCCGGGTATTTATGGATTTTGTGTATTTACCCGGGTAAAATACCCAGGGTATTTACCCCGCGTTTTAAATTCCCTGGTATTTTACATCACTACTTCCTAGTGTTCCACATCAGCATATCACTACAGAACAATAGCAACGCTCTAACAAACCAAGTGACACACAGGGACCATAAGAACCCATGTTTAGGTTGGTATTGACTAAATGTCCCTAATTTGGGGATGTATCCCTTATTTCTTAGGAATTTCCCATTCTTCTGGCAAACTACCAATTACCTTTACACCCATCTAATTACCCTATTTTCCCGTTGATTAACCACGTTGAAGGTCTTTCCCGTGGACCCAAAACCCGGAATTCCCACCTGGTAACCTAGTGAGTTGGGTTAGGGTTATTGCTCATATATATTTTATTAGTAGGGCCTACAAGGTGGTCTCAGCGGCATAAAAGTCATTAAAGAAAGTTGTAGTGTTTATGTCATAGAACAATTTTAAATTGTATCTAGAAAGATGTAGGTGAGTTGGGGGTGAGAAACAAGCAGTAAAAGTACAAAAATAAGTTTGCATAAAAAGAAATCCAAGGATGTTTGCTATCAGCTATGTAGTGAACATCTATTTAAACTTTCCCACGGCTCATAATTTTTTGCATTGTTTTTAACTATAGACTGCCAGTCATATAAATTAAATCATTAATTAAATCATAAATTAAATAAAATAAATTGAAGTACCTGGTAATTTTAAAGAATTGCATTTAAATTATATTTAACACTTACCTCACACACGAGAACTTGTAAAGCTCGATGGATATAAAGGTCCTTTCCTTTGTGAATATTCTGTGCAAGTGAGATGGAACATACTGTGCACACTAGTTTTTCATCTGTTAGTTTCTTGGGATCTGAAAAAAAATTATAAATATTGATTAAAGTATACATCACCACCCTTCGAAGCAATGTGATTCTTTCAGAAATTTTAAGTCATTTTTAACTTTGAAACTTATATTTTTGTCTATCACTATAGGCCTACATGAGCCTACTCTTGATTGGTTCAAAGTAAACCAATTACAATGGGAGTATTACATTTTTTTTACTTTTAAAATTGGACCTAGGCTAAATCATACCTGGTAAATATTTTTTCCTATATGCCTCTTCCTCCGAAGAAACCTTGATTGATAAAGTTTCTCCAGGTACCCGAACAATTTTATCCTCTTCACTCATCCTGAAACACAAATAAAGCTTATATCTGATCTAGTCTAAATACATTTTATGTAGGAAGGTGTAAATTAAAAAAAAAAAAACTTAATAGGTAATTCTTTAAAACATATAGGCTATTTTTAATTTAGCAGGTCTCTTTATAAGTACCTACATTTTTTGTGATGAATCGTTTTAAAGCCAATTAGGAAGACACAGTGAATTATTGAGTTTGAAAAATCTTTAGAGTCTAGTGGATTTTTTGTTGATTCAAATCAAACAAAAAAATCCTTTATTCAAACAGTATATTTCTATGCATGAATCTGCTGTGCAATCTAAACAAAGCCTTTGACTGCATTTCTCACGAGATAGGCTACTTGTCGGTAAACTCAAACGTCATGGTATCCCTGGTACTGCTCTTAACATCTTGCAGTTGTATCTGAGAAACAGAAAGCAGGTGGTGGAGGTTGAAGGTGCTCGCTTAATTTATAGTATGGGATTCCTCAAGGGTCTGTGAGCTTGGTCCCCAACTCTTTGTCATCCTTGTCAACAATTTAGATCTTCAGGGCCACTCACTTTCATATACAGATGATGACACTACCCTGCTGACAATAGGGAAGGAGATTGCTGGGTGAAGCCAAGAATTAGTTTGTGAGCAACAAGTCTCAGCTCAATAAGGATTTAAGACTCAGAGCCAATCAAACAGTTTGGGCGTAAGCTTTGCTTAAAGAAGATGGCCCCTCTACTCAAGTCCAAGAGCCTACTATTTCTGTGTTCAGTCAATGCTAAACTACTGACAAAAAGAATTTTTTGACCACACACATGCCACTGTTCTAATGTTTTGTACCGAAGCTATTTATGTCAGTGCGTTTAAATGTTTCCTATGAAATTTTTGAATTTGAGAGTCTGACGCCATCAATCCCCTTCTGGATAAAAGATTAAAATACGGTATTAAGGCAATAAGCATCTGGCATCAGAGCAAGCTTCACTGCTCTTCGACTTTTCAACTTTTTTATAATTTACGTAGGTAACATAACCTAAGGTTATTGATCTTCAACTTAACAGTTTTGATCTTAGCTTCTGGGTTTTCCAGCAAACTTAGCTAAGAATGCATAGCCTAACCATAGCTATGTAGGAATCTGGCTGATAATTTACATCAATATCACTTTACCTACTTCTTCAGGATCATCAACCAGCCCTTCAAAATCACTTAAATCTTCTTATAATGCAACACGTATATCTTGTGATTTTTAACACTAAAACCATGATAAACGTAATAAAACACATCAGTCATCGGTGCGAGGTTAATCAAGTTGTTTAGAAATACGCACGTCAGCTGTCTGCTACAATATTTTCGGAACTAAAATGAATCTAGCGTCTAGAAACAGACATCAGGAGAAAGCTCAGAATATGCCGAAAACAACAATACCAATCTCGATCCAGTTCAATCTGATTCAGTCAGTCCCAGAGCCTTCGCCGTAAACGATGTTTGTGGGTCGCCAAAGCGACGCATAACACCACGGCGGGTGTGTTGTGCGTCGATTACGTGACGCTTAACACTCGGAGGGTTAACCAATTGAAAGTTAGGCCTAGGCCTAGGCTAGATCCACGGAATGATTGCCGCCTAAGTTTATTAAAATGTGCACCATCCAAACCTATGCTATTGCTCGGGTCTGTTGCACTAACTTACAGAGTTTACCAGGCCTAGCCTAGGTTTAACGACGTCAATGATTTACCTAAGTTAAACTTAGGTATGCTTTTTGTTCGTCACTTGATTCACAGATTCTGTACTTAGGCCTAAGTTTAAAGACCGAAGTATCTGCAATTAAGTTATAACTGGAGCTTTACTCTAAAAGTTATACCCCCAAGCCTAGGCCTAAAAAAGTAAACCTGTGTTTAAAAAGATCCTACATAAATTTATCTGTTAGGAAAAGTGGTGATATGCTTAGTGGGGGTATTCTATAGAGCTTATTTGATGAAATAACTTAGCGTAGGTACTACGTGTTTCAATTCATCCTTATTAAACAAACTGAGCCGAAATTAACAAGTACAGTAGCCTGCAAGTTGACATGGCCGACATTGTAAACAAATTCATTAAACCTAGGGTATGCCTACCTAACTTACCTAGTTTTATTCTCGATAGGGCTAAAACAAAATTACTACAAAAAAATCACTTACTTGCTTAACTAACTATCCATTCTATAAAATAACAACGTGAGAAAATTAATTCGTGACCAATATGCAATTGCCAATTATTATAAAATAATATTACTCCGAAGCGCGCGATGAGAAGAGAAGAGGAGCAGGCAGGGACTGGGAACTGGGAACTGGGACTGGACTAGGGAGCGAGGGAAGCGATAGCGATAGTAAAGTCACCGAAAACGATAGCGAAGAACAAAACAGGAACAGGAATGAGATTAGTAGAATGGGATGGGAATTTGGGAAACTTGGATAGGAATTGGAGCGGACTCAGTCGGCACTCGGCACTCGGAAGTGCGTCAGGGAACTCAGAACAAGTTCACTCCAGTCCCGGTCTACCTGGATTCAGTTTAAACATTTTGACCAATTTTGACTTTTGATTTTGACCAATTCAGGCAACTGGAAATTCGCTTAGTCGGCATAGGTTTGCTGCAGCGGGGGTATTATAGTAAAATATTAATAGCTTGGTATAAAATAACAAAAAAATGCCAAGTTTGATTAAAATATATCCATATCTTAACTTTATTAGTTATATGGCAGTGTTTATAAGAGATTTTTTTTATAACACAATGTTATTAACCGATCAGCATTACCATTACATTTCTATACAGGTTGGGTATAATATAAGAAAGAAAAAAATAACATTATTAATTAAATTAACATAGGTAGAGGTCAGCTATGGCTAGCCCCTCAGGCACTTATTGTCACTGTTTTAGCGGGTCGGACTGTAAAGGCGCTGTCCACCAATGAAACACACATGAAAAAAAAATGGTTATAATAAAACATCTTGATGCAATCTGGGTTTTAGTCGGAGTCTCTGGATTTCAGAAGGTTGGCCTGTGTTATAAAATCCAATGCTGCTGGTTAATGGAAGTTTTGTAAATAATTTTGATGTAATTTTCTTGATGAAATCTTCTATAGGCTTTATTCCTAGTTCTAAATGTATTTGACGGTTCGAACATAACAGGGACATTTTAGAATTATCCTTAAAACTTTATTTTGAAATGTTTGCAGTTTACGAATGGAGCTTGATGAAGCAGTTCCCCATACTGGGCAGGCGTATAACAATAGTGGGTAGAAGTGTTTTGTATATAAGGGTTCCATTCTTAATAGACATACATGATTTTTTGTTGATTAAAGGAAACAATTTTGATAATCTCTGCCATAAGCCAAATTTAATGTTTTATTAATATGAAATTTCCAATTTTAACTTTCGGTCGAAGTATACACCTAAATATTTTATTGCTTGGTCAGGAGGGTTCCATGCAATCTGTTCACCTAGAATTTCTAAATTTGGAGGATCTAACGGTTTTCGGAGGGTAAAAATCTTCGCTTCACTCTTCATCGGATTTATGGCTATTCTCCATTTTGTGAACCATTCCATCAAATCGTTTAAGGAAACTTGAATGTCATTGGCCACAACTTCGATGTCATGGTGTGTAGAGTAGAATAGGGTGTCATCAGCAAACACGGCTGTTTGGACATGGTTTGACAATGGCAAATCAGAAGTGTAAATGTTATATAATAGAGGTGAAAGAATTGCACCCTGTGGGACTCCGGCTTGAATTGGTCTGGCAGTCGATAGGGAGCCATCAATATTAACTGAAAACGTTCTATCTTCAAGGAAGCTTTCAATAATTCTATGTAGGTAGGAGGGGGCTCCGAACTTTCTTAGTTTATACAACAAACCATCGTGCCAAACACGGTCAAAGGCCTGACTTACATCAAGAAAAACTGCAGCAATATGACATTTTCTTTCAAATCCTTTAATGATGTCTTCAGAAACTCTTAAAAGTTGATGTGTCGTGGAATGGTGGGAGCGAAAACAAAACTGATGAGGAGGTATTAGGGAAGCACTATCTACGTAGGAGTCTAGGCGTTGTTTAATGATTTTTTTCAAACAATTTAGACAATGTGGGGAGGAGGCTAATCAGGCGATAACTATTTACTTGCAATGCAGGTTTTCCAGGCTTATGGATGACAATTAAGAGAGAATGTTTCCACATTCGCGGGAAGTATGATTTTGTGAGACAGGCATTGAACAGAGAAGCAAAAAAAGCAAAACCTTTTCGTGGTAGATATGTAAAATAATGTTAGGTATTCCGTTGTGTCCAGGAGTTTTCTTGATTCTTAGCGACTTGATGAAGTTAGAGATTTCAGATGGAGAAGTATATTTAATTGGCCGTTCCACCGTGATAAGTGGGCAGGAATTAACTGTGGCAACATGAGCTGAAAATTCAGGGTCTTGAAATTCATCATTCGGACGAAATGAACGCTGATAGTAATCGGCTAAAACATTAGCTTTGTCCGTTTTGCTTTCATATACCTGACCATTAGTTTATTAAACTGGGTATTGGGGTAATTATAAGAGATGGGTAAATAATTTACTGATTCCTCTTGGGCCAAATGAAAAAGATCAAGAATACACAACTTTTTCCAGATCACTTTGTTATCCAGATATCTGCCATATTTTGTAAATTTTTACACTAAGATTTTTATTTTTGAATTTTTCAAAACCGATCTTAATGAAACTTAGTATTTATGTTAAAGGTAGAAAAGACGTTCTCATGTTGGAAAAAATTACCTTGATCCAATTCAAAATTTCAAAATGGTGGCCATTTTAATTTTTGAGCGGAGCGAGCGAAGCTCTTACGTCGACTCTTATGCATTTTTCGTAATACGCAAACTCCTCCTAGACGGCTGAATCAATGGCTTTCAAATTTTGCATGGTGATAAAGACCATATCGGTGAGTGCCAACATCTATATGACGTTAAAAAAGTCTCTCAGGAATCCGCCCCACTGGGTCTCAAAGTTTCAATGTAATCCTTATGGAAGCAGTATTTGACAAACAAAAACATATGATCAGCTGTTGACGTTTGAATGCAGTAGACAGATAAAGAAATAGCAGATATCATTTTTCCACAGATTAGAATAGAAACGGTATGGATCATAAAAATAATCAAATGACGACTCTAGCTTGAGGTCCATGACGTAGGAAGTGGCGAAGGAAGTAGTCAAGGCGAGCTGTCCGGAGTGTGGAAACTGTGTATGACGATTAGATTAAGGTAGGTATCTACAATATTAAAATTCTATGGGAAGAGAGGGAAACAGGTCCGCGACGTAAGAAGAGGCGAAGGAAATAGTAGTGAGCAGTGTGTAGTGTGGGAACTGGAAACCGTTTGTAGCAGTTAGATTAATGTATCTGCAATGCTGAAATGCTATGAGAAGGGATGGAAGCATGCCCACGACATAGAAAATTGTGAAAGAAGTAGTAAAGGCTAGTAGTGCGGAGTGTGGGCAATGTTTGTGGCAATTAGATTAACGTATCTAAAATACTAAAATGCTACGGAAAGTGATGAAAACAGGTCCACGATGTAGGAAGTGGCTAAGGAAGTAGTAAAGTATGAGCATAGTGTGAGAACCGTCTGTGGCAGTTAGATTAATGTATCTTCAATCCTAAAATTCTACGAGAAGGGAAGGAAACAGGCCCCACGACGTAGGAAGTGGTGAATGAAGTAGTAAAGTGCACTAGAGTGAGGAACCGTTTGGGCAGTTAGATAAATGTATCTAATACTTAAATGCTATGAGAAGGGAAGGAAACAGGTCTATGACGTAGGAAATGGCGAAGGAAGTAGTAAAGGCTTGCAGTTCAGAGTGTGGGAACTGTCTTTGGCAATTACATTAATGTATCTGCAATCCTAAAATTCTATATATGGGAAGAGAGGGAAACAGGTCCACGACGTTAGGGGGTGGTGAAGGAAGTAGTAGAGCAGTGTTGAGTGTGGGAATGGATACATGTATCTGCAATGCTAAAATCCTATGGGAAGAGACTGTAGACTGTAGGTTAAAATAATTACGAAGCACGAATCGATACATATTTCGATACATGCAATTGTTTACAATAGAAATTTACAACTGAGTTGACAACAGCTGATTTTTACCCCCTAAAGAGTAAAAATGCTACTTTAGACCCGCAACGCATGCATTAAAAACGGCTGTTTTTACTGCAGTATGACAAAAACAATATAATATGAACCCTTGACGACTCCCCTCAATTTTGTGGATGTCTCTGCAAACGCCACCTAGTTTAAGTTTAAATTTGAATATGGCTGAAAATTCCCAAGAACACTTTATTTCATATTTAAAATCTCATATCAAATGATAACAACATGTCCAAAAATATTAAATACAAAATAACTGAAATATTAGTTAAAATTTTACTTGAGGCAAACCTGATCTTATCTTTTGAAACAACATTTCAAATGCTAAAAAGTGTTCTTGGAATTTTTTCATAAAAATCAGAATTTTTGTAAATTTAAACTTAAAAAAAATAATATTGCCATAGTTTTCAAATTTTGAGTTGGATCAAGGTAATTTCTATTATATCCTCACCTTTATTAAACACCCTGTAAAATTTTGCAAATTTTGAGAAATAAATTTGTTTGGAACTTTTATTATTAAAAAAAAAACCGTTACTTGTAGCATATCGCAGTATAAAGCTTATTTCATAACGAGTAAGAAAATTCAATGGGTGAAGGGCAAAATGAATTGGTATATGAAGCCATAGACAAAAAGAATTAAATATAGACCGTCAGCTGTGCTGCGGTTACCATAGGTTCTGGCGCACACCGCTTGGAGCACCACGGTAGTTACGGCGTACGTGCTACGTAAACTACAGCGGTGTGCGCCGGAACCTATGGTAACCATGGCAACCGCAGCACGGCTGACGGTCTATATTTCATTCTTTTTGTCTATGATGAAACACAGAAAAGTTTTATTTCATCCTTGTACGTTATGCCATTTTTCCGTAATCAATTTGAGACACCTTTATGTGGGACACCCTGAAAAAGATTGAAATTAATTGCATAAATTCATCATCGCCTTATGTTTATAATTTTGGTCAATCTAAGCATAATATGTTATAGCTTGGAGTATTTCATTCATGATAATTTAAATATTTTCTTCAAATGATTGTATAATCTTCAAATATATATATAATCTCTTCTAAGAGATTTGTCCATCACGCTCATGACTTCAGCACAAGTACCACTTATCTCACAGCAAAATCTGTAAAGTAATCATGACAGTTGATTATTATGTTTAGACGAACTAAAAAATATTAAAACACTTGTAACTATCAGGTTTGGATGCAACTTCCGATGACCTTGACTGTAATCTTTCTGTTAGAGTCAATCAGTCAATGCAAGTTGTTGAGAGGATAAGATAGTTGTGGCATTAGAATAAACAAGGTGAGTCCTAGTATAGCAGTGTACAGGTTTGAAACATACAACAACCAAACATTGGCATTACCATCTTTCTTAAGAGCTTCAGGAAATACAGCTGAGGTATTTGTAAAACATTACTCTTTTGCTCATAAGAATATAACAGAAGTAAATTTTATTTGAGATAACTAGAGTTTATTGTTTGAACATTTTTATGTTGTTCTTACATTGTTTTTTATTGAATTTTTTATTGTTAAATATATGGGTGAAAACATTTCTTTGGGACAGTCCTTGTTCAAAAAATGAATTGAATCTGGTTTCAACTATTTCTTTTAATTGAAAAGAAGGCAGAATACATACTGTCCATTGTAACTGTGTATCTTATTTTGAGTAAAATAATGTTTTGTATATAAATAAAACGTTATTATTTGTATCATGTCCCAAGTACGGTCTTGATAAATTTGATTTTCCCAAAATTTTCTTGAATAAAAAATGTTAGGACAATTTATAAAAGGTGTGATTTTTCAGACCAAGAAGAATTATGGATGTAGTAAACTCTTGGGGGACTGCTGCCCTTGTGGCATTCATAACTTGTCTGTGGATATTTTATTGTTACTTGAAGGCACCTTTTGATTATTGGCAAAAACGAGGAGTTCCTTATGTCAAACCATCTATAATTTTTGGGAACATTAAAAACCAGATTCTACAGAAGAAGAGCTTACAACACGACATAGACGATATTTATAAAGCGTTAGAAGGCCAGAGGTTCGGAGGATATTACGAATTTAGAACACCAGTCATTATGATTCGGGATCCAAAGCTCATTGAGAAAATTCTGATCAAGGATTTCTCATACTTTCAAGATAGGGATTTTGGCCTATCAATTGACCTAGAAAAAGAACCATTGTCTGGAAATTTATTTAACATGAAAGGTCAATTATGGAAAAACTTGCGGAATAAACTGACACCCACCTTTACTACAGGGAAACTTAAAGGAATGATGGAACAAATGTGTAACTCCGGAGATGAACTTATAGAGGATATCAGAGAAAGACTAAAAACTGATACTTCACTCAATGCTAAAATCATAGGAACCACATTTACAATCGATGTTACTTCAAGTGTGTCTTTTGGGCTGCAATTCAAAGCAAACAGTCCAGAAGGTATCAAATTTCGTCAAATAGTGGATAAAATCTTTGCACCCTCCTTAAAAACTATGGTACGAAATATAATTGTAATTTACATAAAAGGGCTAGCTAAACTTTTAAGATTGCGTCAGACCCCTATAGATGTAAACAACTACATGATCAGCTTAGTGAAAGCCACTATGGAATTTCGAAAAAAGCACAATATTCATAGAAATGATTTTCTGCAACTAATGATGAACTTGAAGGAACAAGAGCGGACAGGAAAACAGATGAACTGGAAGGGGGAATTAAGTGAAGAAGATGCTTATTTAAACCATATGGACTTCTCCATCAGTGAGGAGAACAAAGAGGTCCAAACACAAGGTGAGCATTTTTATTATTTTTTTATACTAATTAAAACTTTTTCAATTTGTCAAATTAATGAGCAATTAAAATTATATTGTTACTATTTGTCATAAAGATTACTATTTGTGGTTGTGGTTATAGTGTAAATATTTTTGTAAATACATAGACTAGGTGTTAAATATTTTAAATGTAATTAATTACATGTACTATAGCTATAGTGTTAGTAATAAAATGAATTAAGAAGACCTCTGAAGATGCCATACAAGGTATAGAAAGAAATACATAGTGTTACACTAACATCTTACCTAGAAGAACTCAGCCAACAACAAAGAAGGTAAATGAAGTTTTATGCTTTGTTTAGCAACTCCAGCAACCATGGCAAAATGATAAACAAGAAACAAAATTTAATATGAGCAAAACTTACTCGGTCATGATGAAATCGTGATTGTCTTCTGCAGTCACAGTAAAATTGTGGACATTTTCTGCGATCTCGGAAGAATCATAAACATCTTTTAGTCAAAGAGACTTCATCAAAGGGTCCCGCAATCGTGGCGTAACCATAATTTTCGATCCCGCAATCTTTGCAGATGTGTTTTCAATCAGGAAAATAAAGACTCGGCTCAAAAATCAAAACCCTCCTATTAGATGAATTTTTCAAATGACCAAAATATTCTTTGGGGCCCCGAGCAAGGACCCCTCCTAGGCCGAAGACTCCGGCAAACACTGTTTTTGCCATTAGGGACATACGGCTCTATCAACATTAACATTGGTGGGGCTCTGGCCAGAATGGATTGATTTGGCTGGTTTCTTATATGAAGAGTAGCGTTACCTGTACAGTGAATGAGTCTTCCCAAATAACTGTGTTTCCTAGTGAGAAGACTCACCAACTGTACAGGTAAGCTCAAAAAACAAAATAAAATCTCTAACAGAACATCATTTTTACAGTTATCACCGATGAGTGTATAGCAGCACAGTCATTTGTGTTTCTAACGGGAGGAACAGAAGCAGTGGCTAACTCCATACAGTTCACAATGTTTGAGCTTGCTTGCAACCCTGAAGTGCAATCAAAACTGCAACTAGAAATAGACCAAGTGATGGCAAAGTACGGAGGGAAACTCACGTACGACGGACTGAAAGAAATGACCTACCTGGATCTTATAACTCAGGGTAAATTCCGATTTTGGTCCGGGAAAAAACCACTTCAGTATAGGGTATTTTTTATAAAAATTGGTGTAAATACCTGCTTCTTGTAATCCAAATTGTTGCTGTTATGACGCAACTAGTTTCGACTTATCACGAAGTCATCTTCGGGCGTCCAGGGGATGTCAAATCACTTCATCAGAAGGTTGTCAATACACCACATACGTTCATACACGAACATGGTCACGGTTACGAACAAAAACACAGACACGAACATTGAAACGAAAAAAGTAAAGCTAAAAATGGTAACACCGGTGAGGATTATGCGTCACGGCCGGATGGATGTAGCGTCTAGAATGTCAACAGATGAACTAAATGTCAGTCTAGACGCTACATCCATCCGGCCGTGACGCATAATCCTCACCGGTGTTACCATTTTTAGCTTTACTCGTTAAATCGTACTTTTTTCGTTTCAATGTTCGTGTCTGTGTTTTTGTTCGTAACCGTCACCATGTTCGTGTATGAACGTATGTGTGTATTGACGACCTTCTGATGAAGTGATTTGACATCCCCTGGACGCCCGAAGATGACTTCGTGATAAGTCGAAACTAGTTGCGTCATAACAGCAACAATTTGGATTACAAGAAGCAGGTATTTACACCAATTTTTATATTCAACGTAATCCGGAGGCTAACATCAACAATGGTATTTTTTACATTCTGCTTATTTTTTTTATCTCTGTGAAACTAATCATAATTTTTCAAAAAACCACACTAAGCCTCTTACAGTTTTTGTGGCTTGTCTGTTGTATAACTGAATAATTCTGCCCATGCCTCGCCACGGGAAGAGAACACAGAAAAGGTATGGTGATTCTTCATCACCTTAATGCAAACTGTATGGTTTTTTAAGTGCTTGTTCTTGATGTAAATTAATTTGATCAATGTCCATGTAACAAGAAGGAATACTTTTCAGAAGTGTTTTTTCCCAGTTGGAACTCATAAGACGTCCAAACTCTGTGGTTCTTGGTTTCCCTTAAGTACACAACATTAGTCTGCAACATCCATTGCTGTGTTTTCTAAATATAATACTGAACTAAAAAGTAAATTAATGAAACATAATTCAAAAGTTTGAACACTATCTCACATAAGAAAAACGTACTGTCACTTCTCGTGATGCAATATAGAAATCTAGGATAGAATCAAAAGGTTAACTCAAGGAAAAGTAAACAAACAAACAAAAACAAAAAACAAATCTAACAGCTGATATATTTTTTTTTTTTTTTTTTTTTTTTTTATTTGTTTACTTTACAATCTGTTCTATTATAGGGATTGAACAATAAGTAAATACTATATAATACGAAAAATTGACTTTGGAACATTAAAAATAGCTGTTAAGCATTCTCAACAACAAATCCTTCAATAAAAACACTTTACAAAAATCTGAAGGGCAGGTCCAGAATTGATGGCCTCTTAAGTCTGTAAATTGTATCCATGTTGTTTAATAAGTTAAGAGCTAAATGATTTTCATGAGATTCCAATTTCGTAATATATCGTTCACTTATGGTCATGATTTCGTCCTTAACTGTAGGCATCTTAAGGTCTTGATGTAGTGTTCTATTGCTGACATACCATGGTGCATTTGTTATCTTCCTCAGCATCGTCGATTGGTATCGTTGGAGAATTTCTATATTAGAAGTACTCGCTGAGCCCCATAGTTGCACTCCATATGTCCAGATTGGTTTCAATATAGTTTTATATAGCAATAATTTATTTTCTAGACTAAGTTTTGATTTTCTTCCGATGAGCCAATTTAACTGATTAGATTTTAAATTTAGTTGTTGCCGTTTTCTCCAAATGTGTGTTTTCCAAGTTAACTTCCTATCTAAATGGATACCTAAGTATTTAACCTCAGTTACTTCGGGAAGTTGGGTGTTGTTTATTGTGACAGGAGGACAAGAATTTTGATTTAGAGTAAAAGTAATGTGGACAGATTTAGTTTCATTAATTTTGAACCTCCATGTCTTAAACCAATCAGTAATTATGTTCAGATTTTGCTGTAAATTTAGAGAAGCTTGAAATGGTGTAAATATTTATAAATATAGCGTATCTTTCATACGCCTTGATTAAATACAGCCCTTTAGTTGAGGTTCTCCAGGTTTCTGGAGATTGTTTTATCGAAAAACTGATATTTTTCAAGGAAATTTCACATCAAAACCTTTCATTCAAGGATTCAAGTATGCGGTTGATAGGTGTTCAGCTTATGGTTTTTTTCTAAAGTTCAGATCCTTCTTAGCCTCATATATATATATATATATATATATATGTTCCTATATATAGACTAGCTTACCCCGTAAGAAGGATGGGTACTCTGCTAGTAATGTATAATTAAAAAAAATATTCATCCATTCAAATGTAAAAAAATCTTTTCTTTATAAGGATAACATACAAACTTTTAAGGCCAATATGGAGCAGAGCCCTGATGGAATTTTTTTTAAACGCTTCTTATTGCACACCTAGAGGTTGATTGGAGCCTCCAATCCAATTACTGAGATCTTATGGCTTGTATTGTTTGAGATTTAGGGATCAGTGAGTGGTATTTGCCTTTTATAATAGGATAGTATAAGTATAATAGTGTAGTGTAAGTATAGATCATATGTAGGTGGAGTGGTGTGGATAAATATAGTGTCTTCATTTCCTAAGTTATATTTATTCCTAAGTTAACAGACAACTAATCAATGAAAAAAATAATTTCAGAAAGATTGCGTAAATATTCTGACGGAGCTTTTGTGTTAAGAGTCTGCAATGCTAACTACCATATCCCGGACTCAAATGTGGTGATAGAGAAAGGGACTAAAGTCATGATACCAACGTACTCAATCCACAATGACCCCCAATACTACCCGGAACCAGAGAAGTTTATTCCAGAACGTTTTGAAGGAAACAACCATCGCATTTCAGGCACATATCATCCTTTCGGTGATGGTCCTAGAGTTTGTATAGGTATGTATCAGGTTTGATATATTTTGCTGAATTTAAATTATCATGATGGTTGGCCACTGGATCGTTAAAATTAGCACTAATAAGGTTTATGTTATCTCGCTTCGCTGTCTATGATCCACGGTAGTTTTATGAAACTACAGCTGTTTCATGCCTCTATTATTGGCAAATCAAAAGGTTTGTTGAACGCCAGCTTCCTTTTACATCCCTCGGTGTCGAGTTCGTCATGGTTTTACAATGAACATGAAGACACTTACACACACGGAAACACAAACATTTAAACATTATTTAAGGAAGGTCGACTGACTGCGAAACGGGATATGGCGGTGAAGGGTAAGTTGTGACCGAGGGATGTATAAGGAAGCTGGCGTTCAACAAACCTGATGATGTGCCAATAATAGAGGCATGAAACAGCTGTAGTTTCCTAAAACCTAAAACTACTGTGGATCGTAGACAGAAGCCAGGTAACATAAACCTCATTAGTAATATAAATTATAGCTTACAGCTGAGTGTATATGGTGCTTGCCTGTGAGTCTGAAGATAGCTTTGATCCTAAGAAGAGTTAGTTTCAATAACAGCTGACAAATAACAGTCATAATAAATTTCCGATAACTTAAAAGAGTCAACTCAAAGATAGTGTAATCATCAATCACTCCACTCCAGTTATCAAAACTGAAATAGAACTCACTCTGAAAACGAAAGCTGTTGTATGTATTATGTGTTTACTATGAACAGCAGTAATTAATTCTAATTATTTGTCGGTTTAAGTAAACAAAATCTTTTCTTCATAAGAAATACATTGGGATTTTCATTGGGAATATGGGAGGCCTGTGGGGTAAGGCCCGAGGACTTTTATTACAGGAATTGGTGAAAGGGGGCGTCTACACAAAAATATTTAATGTTTGCATGGACATATCGTTTGTAAAAATCCGTCCATCATTAACGGAGGAGTAGTTTTCAGTAGAAATCGCCTTCAGTAGTATATATATAAGGATTATTTAACTCCTGAAAAAGAACCAGCTGATCTAAGTCAGCAAAAAAAGCTTCAAAGAACGATCATCACTTACTTCATTTTACACTCACTTTATTACTTTTCTCTCCTATGCCATGGTATGAAATGGAGAACGTATTGTTTTTGTCAAAATTTTCGAGTTTGAGTTTTGAGTATATCCGTTTCTAAAAAAATGGTTTTCGAAGAGATATTTGTCTGTGTGTGTGTCTGTATGTGTACAGAGCTAAAGACCACACCTGTAGTCCGATTTTGGTATGTATGATCTAATCCCGGGGTTCTCCAGATGTTTTTTTCATTTTTTTAAAATTTTGATTCATGGTGATTTTCTCATAAAATAACGGAAAAATTTTATTTTCTAAAAAATGGCAAGTTATTGCAACTTTTGTGTTTTTTCCCAAAATAATATCATGTAGCCTAGTTACTCCCACCACTTACCCATGAAACAAGTTATTGAAAAATGGGAGAAAGTATGTGCAATACTTTTAACCCTTTAAAAAGCAAAATGCTTATGAAGAATAGTCAGACTGAAATTTGTTTGCCGAATTGAGCTTTGCCGCTGCTACGATTGCCCACGCGGCAGCCACGCTATCCTTCCCTCTCTCTAAGCCGATTCTTTATATCACTCCTCACACTCAGTCAGCTGACTTGGCCGCCCGCTCGCGATTAATCTACCTAGCGGCCGCCACGGGAACTATCCGAAATTTAAATATTCCCAGACTGAATTTTCAACAAAGGCATTGCGTTTCTTAAAGGGGTTTGTATTAATAGCTATTAATAGAAATCAATTTGGCTTCAGAAAACACCTTGGAACAAATACAGCTCTTGTACACTTTATTAATGAGGTATCGGAGGCTTTGGATGGGTCAAGGAATGCAGCTGGTGTCTTCTGTGATCTATCCAAGGCCTTTGATATCGTTGATCATTCGCTATTGCTTCAAAAACTACATGACTATGAAATTTCAAGAAGTTGTCTTTCCCTAATTAGGTCATATCTTTCCCTAATTAGATCATATCTTTCAGATCTGAAACAAAGAACTGTCATTTCTGATGGAGAAACCAGGCATTTCTTGCATTGGAAATGTATAAAGCTTAGGGTGCCTCAAGGCTCCATTTTAGGTCCCCTTTTATTTTAAATTTACATAAATGACCTCCCTAAAGCTATTAATAGAGATCTGATTCTGTTTGCTGACGATACTACTGCAATCATTAAAGAAAATAGTAGAGAAGAGCTTTCTACATCCCTCACAGAATTTATGAAAGAAATGGAAAATTGGTTTAAAATAAATGGCCTTAAACCCCAGAGAAGTTTTCTAGTCTACTGTCGGGGAAAAAAGTTTAGACACTCGAGTTTGGAGCTCTACAGAAAAGTAACCAACTAACTTAGAAAAACACGTAGTATATATAAATTTTCGTTGTTTTATTCTACGTATTTCTGTGAAAACAAAAAATTTTTAGCTCTTTTAGGAAATTTTGTTATGACAGTCGGAAGGTAAAAACTGCCTGTTTTTAGAGTACCAAAAACCATCTTATGACTTCTTATGAAAATTCGCACAATGTAAAATAAACGGCAGAACTTTATCAAACTTTAATACAATATGGACACATATATAATGAATAAATTTGTGTAGTTTCAGAATTTTTACTCTACCCAAAAAGTTTTTGTTGTAACTTTTGTAAATCAACTTTTTCTAAAAAAACGGCAAACGCTAGAAAAAAAATTAAAAGCTTGTTTTGGAGGTGATTGGTTTTGTATTTGAAATATCGATACTGCTCAACCAAACTGTTACGCATCTTATTTATATAAATTAACAAAAAACTGGATGATCTCGCGCCTGCAAGGGGTGCAGACGCCATCGCCCGCTCAGGAATCCAGTGCAGTGTTGCCACGATGGACCTTGACCGAGCGTAAGGTGATTCACGCAGTGTGTGTCACTGAGTGACTCACATGAAATATCATGTTTTACATTCTTCCAAAGGGTCGAAAGTATTACCACCCCAAATATAGGTGCTAAATCTAAATTGTAAGATTCGGAATATGCAATGATTGTCAGTGCTATATGTTTTTTTTTTAGAAGTGTGGGAGTGACGATGGAGGTCCAAAGCCCTCATTAGAAAAGGTGGTGGGAAATGGTTAATAATTAATAACTGCTGTTCAGTTTTGACCCAACAGTTCGCAGCCCATCGCTGCTCAGTGTCCAGGTGTTCAATTTGGCAACACTGTACGGAGTATGCGCCCAGTCAGAGCCGGTGGCGGTCTGGAAGTGCCGTATTCGGCCTCTGCACTATCCAAATTAAATGTTAACTTATTAAAATAATATGCGTAACAATTTGGTTGAGCAGTATCAATATTTCTAATACAAAACCAATCACCTCCAAAACAAGCTTTTAAATTTGTTTCTAGCGTTTGCCGTTTTTGAGAAAAAGTTAATTTACAAAAGTTACAACAAAAACTTTTTGGGTAGAGTAAAAATTCTGAAACTACACAAATTTATTCATTATATATGTGTCCATATTGTATTAAAGTTTGATAAAGTTCTGCCGTTTAGTTTACATTGTGCGAATTTTCAAAGTCATAAGATGGTTTTTGGTACTCTAAAAACAGGCAGTTTTTACCTTCCGACTGTCATAACAAATTTCCTAAAAGAGCTAAAAATTTTTTGTTTTCACAGGAATGCGTAGAATAAAACAACGAAAATTTATATATACTACGTGTTTTTCTAAGTTAGTTGGTTACTTTTCTGTAGAGCTCCAAACTCGAGTGTCTAAACTTTTTTCCCCGACAGTAGGCTCAATTTTGACAATGCACCTGTTCTATATATTTATGTACCGGTACCGTACCATCTTTTTTTTTTACTTATACACCGGAGTTTTTATGTATTTATTTATTCAATAAGTTAACTTAGTTACCAAAATAATTCTTTACAAGGTGCATTTGTCTGAACTGCTTATTTATTTACTTATTTGATTTTCTGGAAACCTTTAAACTAATTGTCTTTCATGCTGTAGTAGGTCTAGTCATGTTTTGAGGTGTCTTTAAGGTATTTACATTATAAATTTTGACAAAATCTATTGTAACTCATGTTATTTAATGGTGAATAAAGATTTGATTTGATATCACATCTAAAAGAATGTTATGTGCAAATAAAAATGTCTAATGTCTATTCATTGGTATGTGTCAGATTACTGATGCTGATGCCATTTATTTTCATGTTTGTATTAGAATAAGCCAGGCATGTCTTACATGTTTTACCTCACAACAGTTACATTTCTTAATTTTATACCTACATGTAATTTTTAGTTCTTCTGCTTGATAGTTAAAATATCTAGTTCAAAAACCCTATGCACCAGGTTTTAACTTTGTTCAAATATTTTATTAGCACGAATACTTGAACAGAACCGGTATGGATAATAAACATAAACAAATGATGTTGCTGGCCCGAAAATAAACATTATTTAACATTGCTTGAATGGAATTGTCAAAATCATATCTTAATGCTATTTGTATAGGTTCGGGCATTGACTATTGGTAGTCAAAGGGCCAGCGATGCATTTGTTTATGTTTATGATCCGTACTGTTTCTGTTCCAAGTATTCATGTTTATTAATAAAGTATTTGAGAAATTTTGGTTTAAACCATGACTTAATTATTAACAACGCTTTAAGAGAACTTTCTTTCACTTGGTCACATCTTCATTCGATTCATAGCCTGGTTATTCATCACAGTTTCTTAAACAAAGTATGTAGTTTACCTAAAAAAATTGACTCCTTCATTGTTTATTGTTCAAGTAAATGTTGTTTTTTTTAAATCTGTTTGCAGCTATGAGGTTTGTCCTTCTGGAATTGAAGGTGGCGATTGCAAAGTTGATGTCTGAATTCACTGTGAGCCTCGACCCAAAGACCAAAGTCCCACTCAAGTTTCACCCTACATCTTTTGTATTGGCTCCAATTGGAGGAATTTGGGTCAAATTTCAGGAAAGAACAAAGAATGCCTAGCTAAAAATATTTCTCTTTAAGCTACATATAAATAGATAAACTATTAATTTTCTATCTATCTGAAGGAGACTTCTTTCCCAATTGTGTGAATTGACTGGCATGGCTTTGCCAAAACAAATTAACATTGATGTAATAAACACACTAAATAAAAATGTTTTTAGATTTATTGTTGTGAGAGTTCTTATAAATAAGATGTTTGTATCACCCTATGCATTTCTGCACCTTGTGTGTGGCATCTCCCGTGGTCTTCTTAAATCATCTTCTTATCACTAAAACTATAGGTTGTATATATTTACAGAAATATTCACCCACACCCACTAATAGTTTCGCGGTTGGGTTGATCGGACTATGCAACGATAGACATGCAACAAAGTCATGGCGTGAGGTCTTTCTTCCTCCTTTTCATTTCATGGACTGGGCGTGCTGGCATTTGGGGTCAGCAGTTAAGGGTTAGTTTGGAATTTTCTGGTTTTATGGTTGAGGGGTGCTTTGTTTGATCTCTACAGTGTTGCCGTTTTATTTCTGTGATTCCAGTTTTGTCCAATTCTATAAATTAATTTGAAAATTATAGAGTGTTCGATCCAAGAAAGCTACTGAGTATACAAACATATAAATATGATTGGATCGAACACTCTTCTAAAAATAAATAAGACTACCAGCTGTACCAGTTTCAAATTAATACACGGCATTGAAATGGACAAAACTGGAAACAGAGCATTAAACCGGCAAAACTACAGAGAGCAAAGCACCTGCCCAACCATAAACCAGGAAAATCCAAACTAACTAACTGTCGACCCCAAATGCTAGCAGGAATGCCATGAAATGGAACTGACTACTGAGGAAGAAAGACCTCACGTTATGACTCTGCCGCGTGTCCGTCGTCTGATTGACCCAAACGCAATACTAGTGACCGTGTGTGTAAATATTTTTTGTAAATATAGACATGAGCCAGCTATGAGGTTTGTCCTTCTGGAATTGAAGGTGGCGATTACAAAGTTGATGTCTGAATT